>NC_022014.1:9714946-9725072 GCF_000317375.1 Microtus ochrogaster | reverse complement strand
TTTTTTTTTTTTTTTTTTTTTTTTTTTTTGTTTGCTTTTCCATATGAAGTTGAATACTGTTCTTTCAAGGTCTTTGAAGGATTTTGATGGGCATAAACCTTTAATCATTGTTGCTCTAGCTCAGTGATTGTTTTATAATAAGTCATTAAGTATGCAGAATACTCGGTGAATATCTGCTTCTACTTTGTCCAACTCAGAACACTATGTCAGGCTGTCCAGGACCTCCTATCCCGCCCAGCACGGCCTGCCCAGTTCCTGGCTCCCCTTCACTACTCAGGAAACCATTCTGAGCTTTCAGCAACTCGAGCCACGCTTGGTGTGTGTTTATGGAGCTATGTAGGCTAGTGTAGTCTGATGACTTTTGTTCAGCATCACGATCATGTGTGTATCATGTCTTACAGGAGCAATGGTTCCCAGTTGTTCTGTTTTAGTGACCATTCTCTTCTAGATATTTTTCTTATCTACAGGTTCAGGCCATTGTTTCTTGGTTTTTTTTTTTTTTTTTGGTTTTTTTTGTTTGTTTTTTCCTTGGATTTATGATAAGGCTCAAACTCAGTTATTATTTATTAAAGTTTTTAAGATCAGTGATCAGTGTCCGTGCTTTTTCACAGAACCAAAACCAATATAAAAAGTAATCCTATGTATTTCATTTTAAAGCCGTGGAAAGTTAGCCTGTGCTGCTGTTGCAGGTGTGCTGCTTTAGTGGTGCCAATGTGGAATTACTTTAGGCTTAGTTCCTGTTTGTGTTTCCATCTCCTTTTTAGATCCTTATTGACACTTGGATATTCTCTTAAGCATTGCACCTAGGTTTAGTGTGGGGTGGTGGTGCTGAGGGTGGGACCCAGAGCCTTACTGTTGTCCAGTTGTGTTACTTCATCCTGACTGAACTTACTCCTCATGCTACTATTTGTTTAGTGGCACACAATAATTTTAATGAGATAATTTAATTAATTTTTGCTCTTCTATTTTTGTCACTTTTGTAGTTGTGTCTAATCCAACCAGAACAGGTGCTTGTCAGAGCACCAGGGCTGACCTCACCCTGACCCATGCAGATCCATTGTGCCCTCAGTCTCCTGGTTTGGTGTCTTCATCCTCTTCAGTTTTATATCCCGTTTCTATGCTCATTGCTTGCCCATGCTGTCTTAAGCTTTATAATAAATATCTCAGCAAGATTGAAATGAAGGACTTGAGTTTCCCTTTCATGCTGCCATTTTAATGCCCTGAAGAACATCAGTGAAGGTGCAGTGGCCTGTGTCTGCATTCAGTGGATGGTGAAGTTGATGTTCATAGCTGCAATCATGTACTCTACTGGGTGCCCTAAACACATTAATATCCGTAATTTACACTCAGCTTGACCCTCTTATGTATTTGAGCTTTATTGATATGACAGTTGACCTATCTTTTATTTCTTTTTAAAGTATTTGAATCGTTTGTGGATTATGTGGCCGTAGAACAACTAGATGGTGACAACAAATACGACGCTGGGGAACATGGCCTGCAGGTAACCCCTCCTGTGCTCAGACAGTCCTCTCCAAGACTGCTGTGTTCTTCTGCTTTTGAGATTTGTAGCCTAAAGGCTCTGTCTTGAGTGGTCTGCTCATGTGGGAGGATTTGATTGAGGAGGTGCAGTGTTTTACAAGCAGAAGCAGCAGAGTGATAGGAATGTGTTGTGGGGCTTGACATTTCCTCCTTTTGTTCCTCATTAGAGCATACCCTGATCTTACCAGAATGAGTTTCTTGCTCATTTGAACTCTTTTAGCACCCACCCCCATTTTTTTCTAGATAAGTTTCTTCTGTACAGCCCTGACTCTCCTGGCACTCACTTGGTAGAACAGGCTGGCCTTCGCCTCCCTGGTGGATTGGTTGAAACTAAAGACGTGCACTACCACACCCAGCTTTTATATTTGTGGATGCCTAGTTTGTCTCCTCCCATTGCTTTACTTCTCTGAACTTTAGGACAGAACAACTCCTAGGGTGTGGCCCCAAGGGACTCTGAGCATGGAACAAGTGACCTGTCCATGATGCAGTGAGAGATGGGCTTTGCTGGTCAGGCTGGCCAGCTGCATGCGATAATCTTGGGTCGGGTCTTGTTTTCAGGCTTATTGCTGGGCTCTCACTGGCTCAATGACTTTATCAGAGCCTATCACAATGCTTACCAGGCCTGCCAGTTTGTAACTCAGGGTCCCACGACTCTGCTTTGCTGCGTCAGACACAGGGTCAGAGGCTTTGCTGCACACAAGAGTAAGGGTTGTGTTGAGAAGTGCTTAAGAAGCATGGTGGTTGACATTTTGCCACTTGGAGGAGGAGTTATAGTATCTGGTTGTGCAGCATATCGTGCAGAGTGCCCCCTTGATTGGGAAGGGCTGGAGATGCAGTATTTTGTTTTTCTTCGTTTTTGGTTGGTATGGACTAGGTGCCTGGGCTTTTCTTTGTCTTTCTTAAGAGAGCCCTCGTTAGTCACTCCATATTACAAAGAATGTTGCCAAATAGGGTTTCCAGGTTTCTAGCTGTGAACTGGAGGAGGGGTTGGAAGTGAAGACCGGAAGTGGAGTTGAGGTGTGCTCCTGAGAAGCAGGGTTGAGCATTGTCAGCACCAACCTGTGCCCCAGCACTCAGGGAAGAAGGCCGTCTGGCTGGAGTCCTTCCTGCTGCAGACCTGCGCTGGTTCTGTATTTTCCACATTGGTTGGGTGCTAATATTGTAGGTAGCAGCGGATTTTAAAACAACCCCTGCTGGTCGTCTAGGTTCGGGTGTAACCTTCCACACATTACAAAAGATCTTAAGGATCTCTAAAGAAGCATGCAGATGTCCTCACTTTTACCACCAGACGTTACCCAGTGTGCTCCCTTAGTGCTCAGACTGTTTATTTTAATTTAATGTGTGTATATGCATGATGTGCATGTGTAGGCATGTGTATGGGGACATGTTTAGAGGTCAGAGGGCAATTTTGTGGACTCATTGATATGGGTTTGTGGGACTATGAGCTATGTCTTTGGCCAGAAACAGGTAAAGTTGGATGTGGTGAGGTGTACGGTTAGTCCCAGTATTTGATAGGCAGAGACATGTGAATCTCTGAGATCCATGCCCACTTGATCTACATAGTGAGTTGTAGGCCAGCTAGAGTAACCTAGTGAAACTTTGTCACACACACACATAAAACACAAAAGATGGATAAAGCCTGGTGTGGTAATTGAGGAGGCAGAGGTAGGAGGTCATTGGAAGTTTGAAGTTTACAAAGTGAGACTCTGACTAAAATCACCATTTCTTCCCAACTTCCAGGAAGCAGAGAAAGGTGTGAAATTCCTAACTTTGCCACCAGTGTTACACCTGCAACTGATGAGGTTTATGTATGACCCTCAGACGGACCAAAACATCAAAATCAACGATAGGTAACGGAGGCTGGGAGGACTTGGGTGGCCTCTGCTGTATGTATGGGGCCTTGGAGGTGTTGTCTAATGGGTGCTCATTTTCAGTTGATTGTCCTGTCAGTGATCCTACCCTGACCCCAGCCTCCACTGTGCCACATTGAAAGCAAGGGGCAGGGTTTTCTGAATTAGTCACAGAGTTTGTATTTAGCTTTTCTAATGCTTAGATTTTGACCAAATGTAGATTTTTTTTTGATATTTTTTGTTTTGATTTTGACTGAATGTGTGTGTATGTTTGTTTTATGTTTCAATATTTTCATGGCAGGTTTTCTCTGTAGCCCTGGTTTTCCTGGAACTGGCTCTGTAGACCACCAGGCTGGCCTCAAACTCACATTTATTATTTGTCTGCCTTGCCTCTGCCTCTCAAGTGCTGGGATTAAAGCCATGTGCCACCCGGCTAAATTAGTGGCTTTGTTTTAGCTTCCAGAATGTGCTTGAATTTAAAGATGATGACGTATGTCTACCCCAATTCAGTTTCCTTTCCATATTTTTAAGACAATAGATTCAAGGATGTTGGAATGTGGTTCCATTGGTACAGTGCTTGCCTAGCATACACAAGGCCCCGGGTTTCGTCCAGGCATGGTGTTTCATGTCTATAATCCAGCATAGGGCAGGTGGAGACAGCAACATTAGAAATTCAGGATCCTTAGATGCATAGTGAGTTTGAGGTCAGCCTGGCCTTTGTCGACGAACCTTTGTAAAAGTGATGTTGCGTACTTTATTTGAGTTGGTCTGCAGTTTTATCCTGATTAGTTTGAACATCGACATAGAACAGGACAGGTGATGGTCATTCATGTTTGAGGGGAGAGTGTAGCTGAATTATTTCCGCAAACTGACTATGTGCTTACCTGCCTGTGTTCCAGCACCTCATTTTTTTTTTTTTTTTTGTTTTGTTTTTTGTTTTTCGAGACAGGGTTTCTCTGTGGTTTTGGAGCCTGGAACCAGCTCTTGTAGACGAGGCTGGTCTCGAACTCCCAGAGATCTGCCTGCCTCTGCCTTCCGAGTGCTGGGATTAAAGGTGTGCGCCACCACCGCCTGGCTTCATTTTTGTTTTTTAATGGAATTCTTGCCATTGTTTTAAAGTGTGAGATTTTTCTTGAATTTCCAGATCACACATTTTAGCAGATAGGGCCATAGTCCCAAGGTAGTGGGCCTGGATCCAAATAGCCTTTGGCCACTAGGCACACACTCTTTGGGGCTCTGTTCCACCTTGCATTGCTTTCCTTCCTGTCTCTGAAGGCTGTATTTAATTTTGAGACATTTAAAATTAAGGCTGGCCATCAACTCACCAATACTATAAACTTTGATCATCTTGCCTTCACCCCCGTGAGCTCAGCCAACATACGTTATCTATACCATGCTGGTGATAGAACCCAATCCCTTATGCATTCTAGGCAGGCACTACCAACTGAGTTGCCATTCCAGACTTGAGTACAGGTTAATTATTATCGATAAGATTTAGCAAATCACAAATTAGGAAGCCAATAATTTAGAGCTGTGTCAAATACAGTATGTTCATATAATAGAAGGGTAAGGTTCTTTTTACACACATTTGGCCAGCTTGTTCTCTGGTTACCCTAGCCTTACATACACCCTAGAACTGACTTCAGTGTCAGTTTGCTATAAGACAGTTGGGTGAAGCTTTTGAACATAAGCCTGTTAGTTACCCAGGTTTTCTCTGAGAATTTTCCCTCAACTTTAAAGTGACAAATAATTTATCTATTAAGAGCTCTTTCAGAAGTTAACTTCAAGAGCCTTCAGAATCATTGTAATTCATGATTAAAGATGGACAGTTAATTGTAAGAATTTACAATAAAGTTCTAATGGATCTCATGCTTTGCATATAAATCAATAGCTTCTTTTTAAAATATTTTTGAATAGGTTTGAGTTTCCAGAACAATTACCACTTGATGAATTTTTGCAAAAAACAGACCCGAAGGACCCTGCAAATTATATTCTCCATGCAGTCCTGGTTCACAGCGGAGATAATCATGGTGGACATTACGTGGTTTACCTAAACCCCAAAGGGGATGGCAAAGTAAGTGTTAGCCTTTTATGTTGATGTTCAAAAAACAGGCCTCTTCTGTTCATGCTTCATGAAATTACTGGATTCCTTCCCAGCCTTTGAATGTTTGTATGTTTTTTTTTTTTTTTTGACTGAAGTTCTATTTTCTTGTGTAATTTTCAACAATGTAAAGGTGAATGGTATATTCTGTGTTAAGAATTGTACCTCACAGAGCTCTGTCTCATGGAACTGGCAAATACTGAAAACAGCGGTTCTCGTTGGCTGGTTAGGAGGCTTCATTGAGTCCAGGATCCCTGGTGTGATGCCATTTGGCAAAGGTTTTCAGAATAGTTTTTTTTTTTTTAAAGGTACTTCAGTATTTAAAGTGACGAATTGGAGATTAAGTAATTTTAAGTCAGAAGCCTATTACATCATTATGGAGTTAATTTATTTAAATGTATCATTTAATTTTACTCTGTGCCTTTAATTCTTCAAAGGATTAGCACTGTGCTAACGATTGGTCCAGAGTCAGAAGCAGGCTATTTGAATAGTTAACAAAACAGTACCAGTGAGCACATGGTGCCTCTTTCAAATTCTGAACAAGAAAGACAGAAGCACTCTGGGTGTTGTAGGAAGGTGTGTGTCTCTACTCTTAAATCTTTCTGCTTTTCCTTCTAGTGGTGTAAATTTGATGATGACGTTGTATCCAGGTGTACTAAAGAAGAAGCTATTGAGCACAATTATGGGGGTCACGATGATGACCTATCTGTTCGACACTGCACAAATGCCTATATGTTAGTGTACATCAGGGAATCAAAGCTAAGTGAGTACCAGTGGCTTGTGTTAATCCTTGTACTATGGCAAACTTGTATAGTTCTATGAAGAACCCCTCACTCACTGCCTCGGTGTCCTATTTGTACAATACAGTACTATAAAGTGCAGTGCATCTAGCCATGTTGTCTGGCCAAACACCCCTCCCCCTTATTCTTTCTGACTCCATCATTCTATCCGCAAAAGCAAACTACTTTGAGATTGTGGCATCAAAGTGGACATGGTCCCAAGACCTTCCACATTCCTAGATTATTTTATTAATGAAGACATGAGATTCTTATAAGGCAGGAAAACAGAATCAGCCAGGTGAAAGATTGTTTGTCCTGCAGGTGAAGTGTTACAAGCTGTCACCGACCATGATATCCCTCAGCAGTTGGTGGAACGGTTGCAAGAAGAGAAAAGGATCGAGGCCCAGAAGCGGAAGGAACGGCAGGAAGCCCATCTCTACATGCAAGTGCAGGTCAGCCTCAGGCTTGGAGACTGCGGTGTGGGCACTGCATGCCGCAGGTCTCTGCTGTCCCTGCTGAGCATTCAGGCCATATGGTCTATCTGCAGGGCTCACTGGGGGCGGTGAGGCAAGTGGTTGATGAGGCCTTTGGAGATTTGAGTGTGCTCAGGGTAATGTCTCACAGGTTGTAAGCTTGGCTCTGTGTGCCTTCAGATAGTTGCAGAGGACCAGTTTTGTGGCCACCAAGGAAATGACATGTACGATGAGGAGAAAGTAAAGTACACCGTGTTCAAGGTTTTGAAGAACTCCTCCCTCGCAGAGTTTGTTCAGAGCCTCTCGCAGACCATGGTGGGTATAGTTCCTCTGCTCACATCCAGGCTACTGATATACCATGAGAGACTGCTTGCTCCCTTGGGTGCTCAGTGTGTCTAGGCCCTGCATGAAAATGAAGGCGATGTTGAGCTGAGCTCCTCTGACCTGGCCCACAGAGGCTGAATCTCAGAATCTGCTTCTTTCAGTCCCCAAAGCTAGCCTTGTAACAGATCTCAGAGAAGGAGCTTGTAGAGACTGTTCTTCCACTACCACCACCCGGGGTTGGTAAAATAAGCTCCTGAGCTGAACCCTCGTGTGGTCCTGGTGAGGTCAGAGGCACAAATTGTCCAAGCCATGGGTCAAAAGTTTAAGTTTGAGTCAAACCCCCTTACCCTTTACTCACAAAAGCATTAAATTGATAAGAATATATGCTTATTTTTAATAAACTTTTGAATTTTTTTTTCAGGGGTTTCCACAAGATCAGATTCGATTATGGCCTATGCAAGCAAGGAGTAATGGAACAAAGCGACCAGCAATGTTAGATAATGAAGCTGACGGCAATAAAACAGTAAATATTGTTGGTAGATCCTCGGGTATCTCGTGGAACTCTGCGGGAGGCTCTTGTCCTGCAGTTAGCAGCCATGTGTCCCTGTGGGTTGCATTCAGTAGAGCTGGACATGTTCTGCACTGCTCAAGTGTAGTTGTCGCCCTGTCACCTAGGCCATTGCCACCTTCTAAAATCACCGTCTCTTTTGGAAATAGATGATTGAACTGAGTGATAATGAAAACCCTTGGACAATATTCCTGGAAACAGTTGATCCTGAGCTGGCTGCTAGTGGAGCAACATTGCCCAAGTTTGATAAAGATCGTAAGTGCCCATGAGGTGCCTGCTACTTTTAGAGCAGTCGCTAGGCTTGGAGTCCTCAGTTGATCTCAGCAGAGGTCTGAGCCTTGTTCCCTTGAAGAAAAATCTCCTGGTGCCTCCTCCACGTTAACTCATTCAGTCCCTTCTGTGTTGAGGGCTCGCTCCTAGGGAAGCCGCAGGAGACTGGCTCAACTTGATCCTCCTGTAAGAGGGGGCAGACGGCAGTGATGCTGTGGTGTCCTGGCTGCTGGCTTGTGCTCCTCACTCTGGTCTTAGGGTAGGGTAGGGTTGCAGGCATGTGTTGGATCACTTATCAAATGCCTACCCTTAGGACCACACAGCCTGTGTGAAGGAGTTCTAAGTAAAATCAGGACTGTGCCACTAAATATGTATGTGGCTGCCTCGCACACCAGGACACTCAGCTGCTAGATATAGCGCCCCCCCCCCCCCCGAATACTGGTCCAGCTAGTCAGCACTGGGTCTCAGTTTACTGCATTGGGTATCCTCTTCACTGTCTCCTGTAGTGGTTTACCCAGATGTGATTTGTGGGACACACCTTTGTTATCACTGGATCAGCCTCCTGAAGCCTCCTGTCATTGTTACTTCTAGGGGACTTCTCATTGTCATTGGGTAGTCTCTTACCCCAAGGTTACTTGTTAGCATTCTCAGACATACTAAGGGTTAGGATCCTAACAGCCTGTCTATCAACTTGTAGATGATGTAATGTTATTTTTGAAGATGTATGATCCTAAAACACGGAGCTTGAATTACTGCGGACATATCTACACACCCATATCCTGTAAAATACGTGAGTCCTGCCTGCACTTCTTTCTGACTAGGGTTTGCTAGTTGCTTTACAGCTGTATATATAACAGATTTTTTTCCACCCTAGGTGACTTACTCCCAGTTATGTGTGACAGAGCAGGATTTATCCAGGATACTAGCCTTATCCTCTATGAGGTTTGCCCTTTTTTTCCTCCCTTCATTTCTCTACAATCACTGTATTGTTTCTGCCTAGGGTGAGGTTGTTCTGCTTGCCTTGAAAATTTATTATTACTTAGTCTGTAGTTTATTTAAGTCCTGTGCTCTGTGTGTGGAGGTGGGGTGGGAGAAGGTTGAGACAGGGTTTCTCTGCAGCCCTGGCTGTCCTAGAACTTGCTCATTAGTTGGAAATTAGTTTTTGTGGTTTATTGAGACAGGGTCTCATGTAAGCCAGGCTGGATTCAGACTTGTTTATATATAACTACTTTGGCCTCCTAATCTTACTGCCTCTACTTCCCCAAAGTGTTGTTATTACAAGTATATCCCACCATGCCTGTTGCACGTTTAAGAATAGGTCGCTTTTACCTGATTAGGATTGGTGCTCATTAGATACTTTTAGGTCTGTTTTTCCCAGTTGTATTTTAATAAGAACATGTGGTCAGGAGCTTGGAGTCTGGCTGTTTGGAGGGTTGCATGAGCACAGAATCCAGGGCCAACCTAAAGAAATAAGGAGACCCTGGCACACGCCTTTAATCCCAGCACTCGGGAGGCAGAGGCAGGCGGATCTCTGTGAGTTCGAGACCAGCCTGGTCTACAAGAGCTAGTTCCAGGACAGGCTCCAAAGCCACAGAGAAACCCTGTCTCGAAAAACCAAAAAAAAAAAAAAAAAGAAAGAAATAAGGAGACCCTGTCTCAAATTAAAACACATAACATATAGACGAATAGATTTGAATACAGAGAAAGCATAAATAACCAAAAAATTTGCTCATAACATTCTTAAATGTAACCATTTGCTGTCTCTTCCTGTAGGAAGTTAAGCCGAACTTAACAGAGAGAATTCAGGATTACGATGTATCTCTTGATAAAGCCCTTGATGAGCTGATGGATGGTGACATTATAGTGTTTCAGAAGTATGTATCTTTGCTATTTTCCATCTCTTGTATGCATATCAAGTTTTGTAACCATGTGTACTGTGCTCTGAGCTGCCGTTGAGTGTCCTTAACCTCGACAGCAGCTAATTACAGGTTTTGATATTAGGGGCAGTGAAAATTAGCCTTATTTAAAGTTCTCTTGGTGATACGATGATGAGCACTGTAATCCTAGAATGTGAGAAGTGGAGGCAGGAGGCTCTAGGAGCTGCATAGCAAGTTTGAGATTATCCAGGGCTCTGTGAGAACCTGTCTCCCAAACCCAAGTTCACTGATGTCCTACAGATGTCTGTAGGGACCAAAGTGGAATGTCTTTTTTTTATTTATTTA
>NC_022014.1:9701545-9714055 GCF_000317375.1 Microtus ochrogaster | reverse complement strand
GTGTGTGTGTGTGTGTGTGTGTGTGTGTGTGTGTGTGTGTGTGTGTGTGTATGTATGTATGTATGTGTGTATGTGAATGTATGTCTGCTGCCAGTGGAAGCCAGTAGAGGGGATTAAGATCCCGTGGGACTGGAATTACAGATTGTTATAAGCCACATATGGGTGTTGTGGGTGGAGCCCAGGTCCTCTGGAAGTGCTTTTAATGGCTGAGCCACTTCTCCAGGCACAGGCTTGTCTTTGTTGTGCCGTGTTCCAGCTCAGTGAGAGCATCTGTCTTCCGTCATACTGCTTTCCATCTGTGTCGCTGGTGTCTGGATGACGGTCGGTACCTTTTGCTACCCCCGATTCAGTCCGCAAACATTTTTTTCTCCCCAGGGATGACCCTGAAAACGATAACAGTGAATTACCCACTGCAAAAGAATATTTCAGAGATCTCTACCACCGTGTCGATGTCATCTTCTGTGATAAAACAATCCCCAATGACCCTGGGTTTGTGGTTACGTTATCAAATAGGATGAATTATTTTCAGGTATTGAACATTTGCTCTTTGCCACTTTTATTTATCCTTCCTGGAAGACACACTATATATTTGTGAAAGAAACTGTATGATGCTCTCAATAAGAAGGAAGACAGTGCCTTGATTGGTATGGACTTGGCTCAGACAGAGGTTTCAAGTTCCCCGCTTCCCTGGGCTCCACAGCAGATTTAAGACTAGCCTGGGCCACACAGCATGAAGCCTCAAAGTGCTGAAAAGTTAAAATTGGTTGAGTTAGAAGATATATTAAAGATTAATATATCTAAAGAGATGAAAACTAATTTTGATATAACCTATCACATTATATTTACTTTTTAGCAGTTGGCATTGTACTGTATAACTATACAGTTAGTTAAGCAGGAAAGACAAGTAGGTTACTTCCATGAGGACACCATTAGGAATGCTGTTTGTTATGGGCAATAGTAAAATAAATTTCTGGGGAATTTTAATTCAGGCTAACCATATAGATCACATTCTGTGGAAATGTAAATAATTAGCCCCAAATTTAATAAACACATGTCCAACCTTTCCCCAGAGTGCCAACCTCTTTCTGGTCCTTCTCTACCTCCTAGGTTGCAAAGACAGTTGCACAGAGGCTCAACACAGATCCCATGCTGCTGCAGTTTTTCAAGTCTCAAGGGTAAGTGAGGCTCACTCTGCTGCTCTCTGATATTCTTCCTTGTGTGCTGTCTGAGTTCCTCCAGGCATCGTGGGAACACTTGACCATATAGTGGGTCACTTGCATCTATTTCTTTCTTAGTTTGAAATACACATGTGTTCTTACTTATACCTCAACCACATGACTTTGAGGTGATAAAGGTTTACCTCCTCTACTGTTATATTTGATAATGGTTGGCCCGCCCTGCTTTGGGTCCTGTGCAGCTGTATGCTATCCCCACATAAGCTGAGAGATTCAGGTCTGGGCAACAGAAGTGGGCTAGGTAGGTGCAAGCAAGGTTTCAGACAGTACACAACCAGCTGTTTTTGTTTATTCTCACTTGGTGTGTATTGTAGACCAGTAAACAATTTGCTTATTGTTTTCTTGTGTGCTGTTTTCTTGTAGTTACAGAGATGGCCCTGGTAACCCTCTTAGACATAATTACGAAGGTACTCTAAGAGATCTTCTACAATTCTTCAAGCCAAGACAACCTAAGAAACTTTATTATCAGCAGGTATGAATCCAAGTCAGTGTGACTGGGTGATAGAGGGAAGCTTTGAGTTCTCTAAACAAGCGTCTCTTTTTCCCAATAGCTGAAGATGAAAATCACAGACTTTGAGAACAGGAGAAGTTTTAAGTGTATATGGTTAAACAGCCAGTTTAGGGAAGAGGTGAGTGTTTCTTCTGATTGTCACTCTGGTACTCTTTGGAGCTTTAGCACTGATGCGCATGAGAGCACTCTCTCCTTCAGTGCAGGCATGGAGTGAGGCCTTTAAAGGCTGGACGTGATAGAGCATGGCTGAGCTAGCAGAGCTGAAATGAGAGCTTGGAGTGGCCCTCTGGCCTAGAGCCAGGCCACCACACGCTGCTGTAGCCTTGGCCTAGCTTTAGCTCATCAACCATCAGGATAAGCTCAAACCAGGCTGTGCCCCTATGCTATATCCATCAAAGAAGAGCATACTTGCTTGGTTACCAGGCCATTTTACCTCCCAACTCCACCATAATTCAGAGACTTGAGACCTAAATACTGTGTTTTCTGTATTGTTGGTGCCTTTCCTGAGGACCAGCTCTCTGTATTCCTGTGCTGAGAACAGGAATGCTCTTAGTTAGGGTGACCCAGGGATGCTTTCTCAGATACTGTTCTGATCTACAGTGGTCCTACTACCATGAATGAGTCCATAATGGGGGCTGCTAGAGTGGGACTTTGAGTGATGGCTCACCTCTCTTCCCAGCTTGAACTAGGGAGTTCTTGGGTTTGTTGTAGCAGAAATCTGTTTCCTTTAAAGCACTTGTAACACTCTGTCATCACCTAGGAAATAACACTATACCCAGACAAGCATGGCTGTGTCCGGGACCTGTTAGAAGAATGTAAAAAGGCCGTGGAGCTTGGTGATAAAGCATCAGGGAGACTTAGGCAAGTATCTCTGGAGCTGCAGGAGGTTGGGGCAGCCAGCCTCTTCCGAAACTGAATGGAAATCAAATAGCCTTTCTTCTGCTGTTGCTGTTTTGGAGAGGCCAAGCCTCTCTCCTCTTCTGCTGTTAACTGTAGTAAATGTCTGTGATGCCAGTAGCAAAGGAACAGTGTGTTCCAACATGCTTGGGGAGTGTGTGTGCGCGTGGGGGGGGGGGTCCATACATCTTCAGTGGGTAAGAAGTTTCTGGTTTAGCCTCTGCAGATATAAAGTGAGGTCCCAAATTTTGCTTTTCTGAGTCTGAGCATGAGTCTGTTTTTTTTTTTGTTTGTTTGTTTGTTTTTGTTTTGCCTTATGGATGCCTCATAAGCAGGTGGCTTTGGGGCTGTTTGGGTCCCTAAAATGCTATCTTTGGTCTTCCTTCCTTCCTTCCTTCCTTCCTTCCTTCCTTCCTTCCTTCCTTCCTTCCTTCCTTCCTTCCTTCCTTTTTCTCTCCAAAGTCTTTATTGAACCAATTACATTAAATCACAAAACATTTCACTTGTTTTTTTTCAAGACAGGGTTTCTCTGTGTAGCCTTTGCTGTCAGTCCTAGAATTAGCTCTGTAGACCAGTGTGCGCCCTCACTCCTGGCAGAGCCTGGCTAAATCAGAAAGTATTAGCAAAAGCTTCTGCATGCTTCCAGGATGGTCCTCTTGTCACCCCCCCCCCCCCAACAAACTGTAGATCAGATCTTAAATGAGGCCCCTTCACTTGTCACATGGCTTTAAAAATAAATCACTAAAGAAACCCAAGTACAGTGCCACAACTGCTCAGAGGCACCTGTAATTCTCATATTATTCCATTTATAAGAACTCGGGCATGAATAAATCTGACCCAGTGCTCTATAGCACACCATATCGCCATAGGGCTAGCTTCAGTGTGCTCTTCCTCCTTTACGACCACCAAGATCCGATAGGAAACCTATCTTTGTACTCTGCTTAGCCTGCTGGCCTCTTGTATTATACTCAATGACTAGTCTTCCTATAAAAAATTAATAATAAAAGTACAATACACAAAGCATAATTAAGCCAAGCGTATGGTCATGCTCAGAGTTCCTTCTCCTGAGCATACATACATGTCATCATGCCCCTTTCATGTGTCTTTCCCTGAGTGCCAATATGTCATTGCCCCGTTTTTCTTTCAGGCTGCTAGAAATTGTGAGCTACAAAATTATTGGTGTTCATCAGGAAGATGAGCTGTTAGAGTGTCTGTCCCCTGCGACGAGTCGGACGTTTCGAATAGAGGTAGCTGTTGCCTGCCGGCCTCAGAACCAGTGCCACTGTGGTGGGCTGTATAGAGTTTCATTCCCAGCTTTTAAAATGCTGCACTATTCAAAAAATACACACAGCGTAAGATAATGCAGCCACTATTCCGTGTGTACTTGATGGTGTTGAACACAGTTGCCTTGTAAGCATCCTCTATCCAGAGCTGTTCATCCCAAAGTACTGCTGTCTGCTTTTGTGCCTTTGTGAGGGAAGTCTTTATAAGTTTGGGCCAGGTGTGGTGAAACACACTTTTTTTTCCTTTGGTATTATTGCCTGCATGTACATATCTGTACCTCATGAATGCAGAGTCCAGAAAAGGTGGTGTTAAATCTGCTGGAGCTGGAGTTACAGGGGGTTGTGAGCCACTGTGGGTTCTGGTAATGAAACCCAGCTCCTTTGGAAGAGCTATCAGTGCCCTTAACTACTGAGTCATCTCTCCAGCTCCACTGTTGGCTCGGAGCTTTGATTCCAGTACTCAGGAGGCAAAGAAAGGCCAGACTGATCTATATTCCAAGTTCTGGGCCAACCAGAGTTACATAGTTAGGCCAAACATACAAGTAAAAAAATTAGTTTGGGCGCAGACAGAATGACTCAGCTGGTGAAGGCGCACTCCTCACCCCAGCTTGGTAGCCCGAATTTGATCTCCTAGACTCACATGGTAGATGAAGACAACTGGCTCCTGTGGGTTGTCCTTTGACCCCGACATGCCTACAGTGGCAGGCATGTGTGCATACACACACAAATCAATTGATAATGTGTAACTTGATATGTGGGTGCAAAGCACGCCCAGCAGAAACTCTGGGTCAGTAGTGGAAATAGAGCTACTGCTATTTCTACAGTAACTGGTTATAAATGTTTTGGTTTCTTCCAAGAAACCTGAACTGTCTTGACTGAGTTAGCTGAGTGTGGCCTTTTGGTAGAAATATCTGCCAGCAGCATACATTACAAACTGCCCGAGGCTTATGAGCTTAAATAGAAGAACAGTTTGCACTGCTCACAGTGGCCTTATTTGCCAGTACATTCTCTAACAGGAGCCCCTTTCACTCTGCCCCCCCCATCCACCCACCTGTTTACACCACCTGAGGTCTGGGTTCATCTGCATCTAAATGGGAGTTTACCCATCGAGTCAGGTTAGAGTTTAAATAATAACCACACTTAGAGGAAGTCTTTGTGTTTAAAATGTGTCTCCAGGAAATACCTTTGGACCAGGTAGACATAGATAAGGAGAATGAGATGCTAATCACAGTGGCGCATTTCCACAAAGAGGTGTTTGGGACTTTTGGAATTCCATTTTTGCTGAGGATACACCAGGTAAGACTCTGTCTGAACTCTGGGCCTTTGAAGTACTTGTTGATCTCAGCTGATGGGGCAGGCAACACGGCAGTGCACTGGGATAGCATGTTCTGCCTGAGCACACCTGTTTGTCTTCCAGGGCGAACATTTCAGAGAAGTGATGAAGCGAATTCAGAGCTTGCTGGATATCCAGGAAAAGGAGTTTGAGAAGGTGTGTGCTCTTTGGAACCCGGTTAGGCTTTAGTGGCTAGCACTTGAAGCTGAGTGAGGCTGCTGAGCCTCTTGGGCAAAACAGCAGGGATAATGGAGAAGTTTATCTTTTGTTTTCCAGTTTAAATTTGCAATTGTCATGATGGGCCGGCACCAGTACATCAATGAAGATGAATATGAAGTGAATTTGAAGGACTTTGAGCCACAACCTGGTAAGAGGCTCTCAACAGAGGCCTTCATTTGGCCTGTAGGTCTTGGAACCATGTGCAGCCATTGAGAGTCAGCAGCACCCCTGGCGTTGAGTGAGTTTCCCACAGCTTAGGCCTCTGCATTTCCAAGGATGAAAGCTTTTGCTGTGCATTAATGGGCTGAGGTGTGGGTGATTCTGCTTCAAGTTCCCCCTGGGGCTGTGTTTTAGCATTTGATTTGCGTCAGCTTGTGTTGTGAGCAGCCCCTGACTCCAGCTGAATGAGTAGCCATCTGAGGTGAAGACTGGATCTGGTGGTTGCCAAGGGTCTTAATCTTAATGGTTTGTTCTCTGTCCCTGCAGGTAACATGTCTCATCCTCGGCCTTGGCTAGGGCTCGACCACTTCAACAAAGCCCCAAAGAGGAGTCGCTACACTTACCTTGAAAAGGCAATTAAAATCCACAACTGACTTCCTTCCGTGTCCAAGGCGAGGGACAGCTCGTGGGTGTGTGCCCTTTTTAACAGCCGTAGACCTTTGGTACACGTGCACTCTAGCCCAAGTCTCCAGCAAGAGGATTTGCTGCTGATGTTAATTTTATTTTGTTGAGGCTGTTCAGTTTGGCTTCTCTGTATCTATTGACTGCCCTTTTTGAGCAAAATGAAGGTGTTTTTATAAAGCTTGGATGCCAATGAGAGTTATTTTATGGTAACCACAATGCAAGGCAACCATCAGCATCACGGGAGAAGAGATTCCTAGGATGCGAGTCCCTGGCAGAGGCGTCCGGTTGGTGCAGGCAGCCTGGCCCCCTGCCCGGGTTCTGCACAGCTCTGCAGTTAGAGCTAGTCAGGCCGATGTGTAGGCTCGTCCGACTCTTCCTTCAGTTAGACTTTGAGTGACCTGTGCACATCTGTAAAGGCAAACCAGAGAAACCACCCTGCGCAAAGCACTCTGCTTCACTGTGTGTGCTGCTGGCCCTCTCCGGGGTTCCTCTCCTCAGCTGCCTGGGGTGTTTTTAATAAACATCTCACTTTGTCAGCCATTGGCAAAGTGGATACACTGAGTTCAGTCCTGACAGCTAGGGGTCTTTTTATACATGGAGAACATTGTCAGATACAATTAAGGTTTACTCTGTTGCCTCTTGGCAAACAATGATCTGAGCAGGTGAAAGAATCACTCTAGGTTTCTGTGAGGACGGAGTGGATGAGCAGCAAAGGAGAGCGCCTTTTAGCAAGAGCGCATGCTCGCTAGTGGTTAGTAAGCTGTTGACTTTGTAAAAAAGATAAAAGAAAAACAGGAAAAAAAAGGAAAATTAAATTGTATATTTAATGAATGAAACCTGTACAATTTGCCCCTGGGAGGAGGTCTTTTCTGTTGAGTGAGTGCAAGTGAACTTGGCCGACTTGGACACTCTGTGTGTAGCTTTATTTGAGTCCTCTTTGTCCTTTTGTTGGAGCTGATGCCAGCCGCGTGTCTAGTTTTGAGTGCGAATAGAATCAGCAAGCCACACTTCTCCCTCCCTCCCCCCCTCCCCGTCCTTCCGTTGTTTCTGTAGCAGCAGTGTACACCGACTCTCCTGTATATTGCCTTTTTGCTGGAAAATGTTGTATGTTGAATAAAATTTTCTATAAAAATTATAATCCAGTGAGTGCTGTGGAAGCCGAGGACAAGTATCCTCTCCCTGGAAACAGGCCTGGGAGCCTTGCCTTGAGTCAGGGGTTCAACCACTATGTATTTTTCTCAGATATTGGATTTTTCCTTTGGGTGGCAGTTTTTTGTCTTGCACTGCAGGCCTAGAACATGCTATGTAGACCAGACTGGTTTTGAACTCAGAGATCCACCTGCCTCTGCCTCCCAAGTGCTGGGCTCAAAGGTGTGAACCACCACCCTTGGCTTCAGTTTGGTTTTGGCCTCTAACATTTGAGCTTGAGAGACAAGGTTTTTGTAAGGTATCTAGTCCTAACAGTCAGGAAGCAGAGGTAGGAGTATCAGTCAGCCTGTGCTCCAGAGCTCCTGTCGATGGTGGTGGAGTACTTGCCTGGTGTATGCAAGGCCCTGGGCTTCATCCCCCAGGATCTAAGGAAAACCCAAGAGTCCTCACTAGGACTGGGGAGATTGGAGGTCTCTGGCTGAGTTGTCCATGGGAGGGTACCGCTGGCCTGGTTCTGAGCCACCTGCACGCTGGCTTCCATTTTCCTTTTGCACTATGAATTGTGTGCCTTCCAATAACTTGTGTTGTACAGATCAGTGGGATAAGGAGCAGATCATGGGGGACCCTGTAGGCCTTGATCCTGCTGTGCCCTTTGGCCTTTTACAAATGAGAAGTTACTGGCAGTTATAGGCAAGGCAATGAGGACTGCTCACCCAGTGTCGGCCTTTGAACTCCAAGGTTCCTGTTTGAGGTTTTGTTGGGGCTGGTCAGTCTTAGGTACCCACAATTTCTATTCCCCCTTAAATATTAAATGACTATTTTTCAAAGAACTTCTTGTAGTGTTTCTTGTGTGCCGCATTCATTTCCCACCCATCTTGAGTTCGTTTACCTGGTTTTGGGGAAGGAAGAAGCAGACATTTTAAAATTTATGAAACAGTTGTCTTTTCATAAAAAACAGCCTGCTCCCTTTAATCCTCTGAAGATGCCGGGTCCTTTGTTCTGTGGCGTGTGACTGTTGAGGTAGGGGGAGGCCTTACCTGCAGTGGGAGCCAGTGTGTGAACCCTGGTGAGGGCTTGCAGCCATGGTGGCCGTGTGGTGCTCTGTGGTGCTCAGAACCGTGAAGCTAAATCCGGAAGATGGGGAGTTCAAAGCCATTCTTGGCTGCATAGCAGATTGTGGGATAGCCTGAATTACCTGAGACCCAGTCTGAAAATACAGGAGCATAACCCAGAAGGTACATTGTCCACAAGGGTTGTCTTCAGTGGCGGATCTGTGCATGTTGGCTCTTAGCCTTGTGGCATTAAGGCAGTGTTAGCAGGTTCCCTGTGGCTCTTTGGGGAATCTGCCCTGACACTAACGAGGTCTTTAAGAGCATCAAGCCAGCTGCCCTTGTGACTAGTGCATCTGGCAAAGAGTAAGGTGAGGATCCCTTTTTTGTTAGGAAAATGATCAGATACATTGATCAAAGCAATGGTTAGTCTCTGCAAGGGATATGGGGAGGGCGGTGATCCCAGATGTGAGACCTGGTATGTACCACAGTGGGATAAGGCTCCCTGGGATAAGCCTCTGGAAGCTGATGCTGCCCAACAAAGTTAGCTCCCTGCTTGTGATTCAGGCCCTCACCTGCAGTGGCCTGGCTGAAGTAGTCCACTGAGAATGGGCACCCACCCCCAGCCCCCACTCTCAGTGTAGGAAGCTCTAGCGTCTTCAAGCTGTATGAAGTCGCCAAAATAAGATATGTGGAGACATTTCTCAAGGATAAGCTTTGTGGCACTGATTTCTGAGTTGGCAATCCCCAAAAACTCTGGCGGTTAATATTGGTGCCTTTTTGAGCCACAGGTCTTTGTGGTTTTCAATGCCAAAACCCCAACTCTGAGTGGTTAGGTTTGGGCTCCTAGAGTTCTTTCTTGCCACAGGACTTGCCAGCACCCTGGGTAGAAGGGAAATATCCTGGCATATGTGGTTGAGGAAAGGCTCTAGCAGCCTCTTAAGGGGGAAGAAAGTGATCAGGGACAAAGCTGGTTCTTTTGTAGGAACTAGAGCTGTCTCCAGGACTGGGGCCCTCATGGGGCCTGCCAGGCTGTTCCTGCTGGGAATAGTCGCAGAGGCCTTGTGTCCACTCTGCTCTGTAGTCTGGCTGCCTGTGGCTGCGAAGCATCAGAAATGGCGCTCAGTTCTCAAGGGGTTGAGCAGCACAGCCCCAGGAGAGAGAGTTTGTTTCCTGGGTGGACAGACTGCATCAGGACCGAGTCTCCACGTCCTTCAGTCTAACTGTTGGGGGACATGGGTAGTTGTGCCCTGCTCATCTCTGAGTGGGACCTGCAAGTTGGGGTCCCCAATTCTGGGGGCGAGCTGTGTGGGTATGAGAGAGAGGTAGTCTGTCCCTGCCGGGGGTCACAGACGTGGTGGTGGCTGGATGTTGAGGTAAGTGGCAGGGTCCAGCTTGTACCTTTGTAGAGCAGTTTCCGTGGAGACCCTCGGTTTCTGAGGTTAGCTCACCCATCTTCCCTCAGCCAGGAACACTGGGCTCCTGGAGGTCATTTGGGGGAGTGCATTGAGGTTCATCCCTGTTGAAGGTACAGGGTCAACCTTCCAGCTCAGTGGTGTGGACTAGAGCTAAGAGCATATCAAAAGCCGGCCAGACCGCTCCCTTGCCCTGGTGTCTGCTAACTGTCCCTAGACTAAGTGGACAGCAGATTTCCAGGGCGGTGAACTTGTTCTGGGCTGAGCTGACAGCAGTGGCCTGGGAGTAGGCACAGAAGCCATCCTTGGTCACGGCCGATACCAGAGCCATGCCTGCGACCACACCACACCCACCGTCTGCTTCTGCGATAAGGCCAAGTGCGGTTAGACTTAAGAATCTCTTGGCTCTGGCCCAGAGGGTGGGTTGACTAGAGACAGAAGCCTCGAACAGTGTCCTCACCGGCCTCAGCAGCGCCACACTGAACACCAGCACAGCCCTCGGTGTTGAGCCAGTGGCGGACACCTACAGACTGACTTGAAGCTGAGCACTTCATTTTCAGTGGTCCTTCCGCTTTGTGGAAGGAGATGATTTTGGGGGTCTAGGCTGTGATCATTTGCCATCTCCTACAAAGTGTGTGTGGGGGGGGAGGGATCTGAATGAAGAAGTTTGGAGTTGAGTAGTTCAAGGTAAAGATGCTTCCCTCTCAAGACAAGTTCTGTCCTGAGACCCGAAGGCCCATGCTATGTTCACTTGGCTTCCCATGTCTGGGTCACAGAAGCCTATGTGTCAAACAGTCACTGGTAGTGTGGGCTGATGTCAGTCCTGTTACACAGTTATGACTTGCAGCTGTAGTACATTTTATTTCTCAAGTCCAGGCTCCCATCAACAGGGAGTAGGGAGTTCAGGGTCTCCCTGTGCTCTAGAGAGACCTGCTGGCCTGGAGCAGTGTCCCTTTCAGGAATTGCCACCCAAAATGGCAGGAGATGCCACCATCCCATCAAGCCTCCAGCCTACACTCAGTGTACCTACTCACACATGTATACCTTTTCACGTCATGCTAATGCAGGGGCTACCGGGAGACAGACCTCTTCGCTCATCTGTTTATAGTCACCAGAACAACCTGGGCCTGGGTTGCTACTGCTATCGGTTGGTGCGGCACTGCCCTCTTGTGGTGAGTGTGGGCATTACAGGGAACCTCAGCACAGCCCGTGTCCTTTATGTGCCTGTTGCTTCCTGTTTCCCCTTCAAATGCTTCCTCAAGTCTCCTCATGTCTATTTGAACAATGATAGGCAGGACAATATTTTATTTTTCAAATTAAATGGAGCTCCACTGTGGTGGTACACACCTGTCAAACCAGCAGTCAAGGGGCTGAGTCAAGAGGTAGTGATGGCCAGCCCGCCTGAGATATATAGCAAGCTGAAGAATGGCCTGGCAATTCCGAGAATCCCTGTCTCAAAATGAAAGGGGAGCTGGGGGTGTAGCTCAGTGGTAGAGCACTTGCTGATGAGACACAAAGCCCTGGATGCAGTCCTCAGCACGGACTGCAGAGACAAACCGACTCTCTGGTATTGGGTTGTCCTACACCACCTTTGTGATCTTGCCCAGTAGGCCTTGTTTTACCCAGAAGTCTTATCCACAGGGCAGTTTGAGGTCTTTTAACAGCTGCTTCCTTCCTGTTGCCCCTTGTGCACTGTGAGGAATCAAGCTCATTGGGGACTCCGCTCCAGAAACAGCCCAACAAGACCCATCCGTTCCCAGTTTCTATAACCCTGCCTCAGGGTCACCAGGATGGCAAACTGGACCAAGCTCATGAGTCTGCCTAGGAAAATGACAGGATGGAAAATGAAGACTAGACGGACAGGCGGGCCTGCTGGAAGGATAGGTCGGTGGGCTATCCCAGGGTGCGCAGGGCTGGAGTCAAGAGGGGCAGGAAGCAATTCACAGATGGTCTCAGGTGAACTCCAGGTGAATGGGGTAAGTGGATGCCAGTTTCTCTTCCCACCGCTGGAATGGAACTATGCACAGGAAGGATGGGAAGAGAGCGGGTTTGTCTTAGCTCACAGTTCCTGGTGAGGAGGTGAAGCAGCAGTGGCCTGAGAGAGCTAGTCACATGACCCCACAATCCAGAAGCAGAGAAAGACAGTCCAGTTCTCTCTGTAGGATCCCAGCCAGGGAATGGTGCTTCCCACAGAGGCCCTCCCCCACTTAGTACCAACTGTAACCCCCACAGCAAGGCTCATCTCCCACACAGTTCTGTATTTTGTCAAGTTGACACCATTTTAAGAGACAGGTATTTACTATGTAAGACTGGCAATCCTCCTGACTCAGCCTCCCAAGTAAGTGGTGATTTCTTATCCATGTTAATCACTTCGCTCTGTTAGCCATGGGCTGCTGGCTGGTGAGGAATGGAAGGAACAGTAGGACCCAGAGCCAAGTAGGAGATGAGGAGGGGAACAGATTTTCAGTGAGTGGAAAGGACAGAGAACAAGGGCTGCCTCTGAGGTGTCTGGGAGAGAGAAGGTGGCCATGCCTTCCTCATGTACCCCCTCCTACAGGAGAGGAGTCTCTCCTAAGACCTACTGTGGGTACCCACCCCCGTTTTTGTATGTATAGTTACAATATGTGGGTGCACCTGTGTGAGTGGTCATGCACATGAGTGCACATGCATATGGAGGCCCAAGGCTGATGTGAGCGATCATCTCAAACCTGCCTGACTGGAGGAGGAGAGCCCGCTTGTTTGTCCCGGCCGCCCAGAACACAAATAACCACACAGAAACTGTATTAATTAAATCA
>NC_022014.1:9699870-9700910 GCF_000317375.1 Microtus ochrogaster | reverse complement strand
CTGGAACTAGCTCTGTAGACCAGGCTGGTCTCGAACTCACAGAGATCCGCCTGCCTCTGCCTCCCTAGTGCTGGGATTAAAGGCGTGCGCCACCATGGCCCGGCCCAAGGCAGTTTCTTTATTCATTAATGGTAATCACAGCACACAGACGGGACTCCCACATCATTTAGGCAGGGTCTCTCAAATCCAGAGCCTTCTAATTAGGCTGGTCTCACTAGCCAGCTTGTTCTGGGAGTCCTCTGTCTGTGACTTCTGAGGCTGGAATTGCAGGTGAACCATCTTGCCCATCCTAAACTCTGGTGCTTATATTTGTGAGGCAAATTCTATCTATTATGGGGCCATCTCCCCAGCCCAAGATGCTGGTTTTGCTGGATGCCTCAGGCATCCAGGGGAGAAGGTTGTGGGATACCAGAGGGGAGGACAGAAGCCTAGAGAGATGGGGTAAGGAGCCTTGAACAAAAACTGAGGACAAAGCAAACTGAGGAAGACTGCTGGAAGGTGGCCAGAGGACCTCTGCAGCCCACAGGGCACAGAGGATCCAGACTGCAGAGACCCACGGCAGACAGGGAAGAAAGGACAATGCTCTCTTGATATTGCAGTAAGGGATGGAGCACACTGGTTCCTGGGGAAAGGGAGAGCAGGTGTGAACCTGCATTGGGTTGGGGGTTATATAGGTGAGGGTGTGGTAACAGGTTTTCCCAAAGAGGAAGAAGCTGGAACTGATGGGAAGGGCCTGGAAAGAGATGGCTGGTGGGGTGTGGCATCTGTAGTCAGAGGAGGCTGAACCTGGAGATGGGTGGGTATGCCCTCCACCCTTTCCCAGGAAGATATCAACCAGCACATGCTGGGACCCAGGCATGCACGGGTGCCATCCATCCACCACCCATGGACAGAACAGAGGAGGGTGGAGGATGTTTCCACCCCCCCCCACCCGCTGGCTAAGCATGCAGGGGCACACATACACACTGATGAGTATACACACAGATGAGTGTGCAGGGGCACACATACACACTGATGAGTATACACACAGATGAGTGTGC
>NC_022014.1:9694212-9699770 GCF_000317375.1 Microtus ochrogaster | reverse complement strand
ATGAGTATACACACAGATGAGTGTGCAGGGGCACACATACACACTGATGAGTATACACACAGATGAGTGTGCAGGGGCACACATACACACTGATGTGTATACACACTGGCTTAGCATGCAGGGGCACACACACACACTGATGTGTATACACACTGGCTGAGCATGCAGGGGCACACAACTGATAAGTATACACACTGGATGAGTGTGCGGGGGCACACATACACACTGATGAGTACACACCACTGGCTGAGCGTGCAGGGGCACACACACACACACTGATGTGTATACACACTGGATAAGTGTGCAGGGGCACACAACTGATGAGTATACACACTGGATAAGTGTGCAGGGGCACACATACACACCGCTGGCTGAGCATGTAGGGGCACACATACACACTGATGAGTATACACAGAGATTAATGTGCAGGGGCACACACACACACTGATATTTCATTGCTGTTTATAGTGCAAGTTTCAGGCGATGATGGTGGAAGAGCTCCTGCTGGCACACGGGACAGGAGTGACTCACGTCCATGAGGCTCCTCACAAAGAAGGGGAGGAAGCAGCAGCCCAGGAAGCCCCTGCAGCCCCAGAAGCAGTGTGCTCACCTGAGCTGGCCTGCACCCTCATCACCCCTGAGCAGAGGTCCCTGAACTGCCCTGCACCCTTCTCACACTTCTGGGTGGGCCTCTCAGTTCCTTGGGGTGGTTCTGCAGAGCAGGGCTGAGAGCCATACTGTGTCTTCTCTTTCCTGACAGTAGTGGTGATGCCAACCTGTCTGGCCACTTGCCTAGTAGGCAGGAATTGCCCATCCCCATTCCCATCCTCTGCTTAGGAGGCAGAGGGCCATCTTCTCCAAGCGCAGTCTGGGGCCTCCCTCTGTGCAAAGTTCTCTCTGTTACTCTAGCTGTCTCCACCTGCATCTCAATCCCACCCCTCCCTACTACTTACCCAAATATAAAGAGGCCACCGCATAGCAGCCAGGAGAGGACGCCTGGGACAGGAGTTGTCACTGTGATGACTTGTTTCCCACAGTAGGGACATACGGTCTGCATTGGCATGGAAGTTGTCACCCTCGGCCCTGAAGTGAACATGTCTGGGGAAGGGATAGGTCAGATCAGACCCTCTTCTTCCTTTCTCCAGCACCCTCTGCCTGGACACCCCTCTTCTGTCATGACTCATCTTCCCCGTGCTCATCTATGCACCCAAAGCCACCTCATACCTGCCCGTCGGCCATATGATCTGTCCTAATTAAAACCAGCCAGCCAAAGTAAGGACTAGGCCTAGGAACCGTGGAGCCCTTTTGCTTCTAAGCATGGCCCCTTCCGCTTGGGGAGTTCCTAGCACAGCCTTCCAGACTCAGCCAGCCCATTATCTTTTACTCCATGCATTAGCTCCTTTCCAGGCCCTGTGGTTAAAATACCCTTAAAGCTGGTGCATGAAAGAAAAGAAGAAAAGAATGAGCATACATGCACATAAGCACACACACATACACCTCACCTTTCATTTGGCACAGCTTGCCAGCTCTTTTTTTAAAAAATATTTTATTTATTTATTTATATATATATATATATTTATTTATTTATTATGTATACAATATTCTGTCTGTATGCCTGAAAGCCAGAAGAGGGCGCCAAACCTCTTTACAGATGGTTGTGAGCCACCATGTGGTTGCTGGGAATTGAACTCAGGACCTTTGGAAGAGCAGGCAATGCTCTTAACCACTGAGCCATCTCTCCAGCCCATCTCTTTTTTTTTATTTTTTAATGTTCATTGGTGTTTTGCTTGCATGCATGTCTGTGTGAGTGTGTCAGACCCCCTGGAACTGGAGTTACAGACAAATGAGAGTTGCCTGGCATTGAACCCAGGACCCCTGGAAGAGCAGCCTCTTAACTGCTAAGTCATCTCTCTCCAACCCCTCCCTAGCTCTTGTGCACCAGGCATGCATATAGAATATATACAGACATGCAGGCAGAACACTCATACATGTAAAAAAAAATCAAAAAAATGTAAACAGAATTCTGGAAGGAGCTGGGTATATAACCCAGTGATAGAGCACTTGCCTAGTGTGTCCCCTTCACCAGCACCATAATAACAAGACAATAAGTAAGACAAGTGCAGACAGCAATAGAAGCATGCTGTGTGCTTTGGGGATCTGAAGGGGGCATCTGGGGTCAGGTTTGGATGGCCTCAGGTTTGTTATAGCAGGGTGAAATTGACCCACACAGTCTAACCTGTCAATCTTGAGTGCCTAGGAATTCCTTGGGACACTGGTTTAGAATCTCAAAGCCCTGGTTCAGCTTAGGGACTCTACATCCTCCTCATCTGTGCACTAAGCGCTTATGCTTGCTGGTATTCATTTCATAAATACTGCTTGAGTACCTCTTGTATGTCAGCTCCATCCCCAAGAATTCCACAGTAAGCCTGGCAGTGGTGGTGGCGCACCCCTTTAAACCCACCAGTTGGGAGGCAGAGGCAGGTGGATCTCTGTGAGTTCGAGGCCAGCCTGGTCTACAGAGCTGGTTCCAGGACAGGCTTCAAAGCTACAGAGAAACCCTGTCTCGACAAACCAAACAAAAGGAAAGAAATGCACAGTAGAAAAGGTGCCCCAGAAGCCCTTGGCACTGCACCAACCCCATGTGGGCAATGGGAGGCCCAGACAGCCTTGGAACTTCAGCTTTTGGGCTGCGGGAAGGAGGGCTCACCAGAGAAGGTGCTGTCTGCACTGGCCTTAGTAAGCAGCCTTCTGGTAGCCAGAGCCCGATATGAGGAGGAGAGACAGACTTACTGGACTGGGTTGCGTATGGAACTTGGGCATACACAGGGTATGCCTGGGATAACTCCTGTCCTTCTGTGCCTTGAGAGTAAGAAGGAGGTGGTTCCTTGGAACTCTGAGAGTCTGAAAAAGAGAAGCAGCAAGGGCCCAGGGCTCAGATGTGCCACCATGGAGCCACCACATGGCAAGCACTGCTGCCAGGAGCAGAGTTACCCACAGTTATACAGACAGAAAGTGGAAGGGACAGGGTTTGAACTCAGACCCTTCTAACTCCACTTCTGCCCTTCTTGTCCATAGGAGAGGTGTTAGAGATCTGAAGTGTGACATGGCTTAGGGTCACACTGTGTGCCAAACAGGTAACACCTTTCACCATGTCCCCGTTCACCAATTCACCAACGAAGCATCTTCCGGATTTCGCAGGTGGGGAGGTGAGGTTCAGAACGGTTGAAACCCTTGCCTGAGGTCACTCAGTAAGTACGAGGTAGGTTTCTGATCAGACGCAGGGACCTAACCTCAGCACAGGCTCTGAAGCCAGGATATGTGAGCTCCATCCGAGGCTCCGATGCTTTCTGTGGCAGGGAGGAAGTTGAGATAAGGTGTGTGTCTCCTAGGCTCCCTGGGAACATCTGACCTTTCTGCCTCTACCTATCACAGGCCTGCGCCTCCATGTCGAGTTTTTGCAGTACTGAAGGTCAAACCACGGGCTTCCCGGATGCTAAGCAGGCACGCTCTGCTGACTGAGTGACATCTCCAGCTTTCCAGTTTGATTGTTTTTTTTTTTTTTTTTTTTTTTTTTTTTTTTGTTTCTTTGTCCCCAAATGTTGAGATTACTGGTGTAAGTTCTCTCACCGAGAGTGAGCCACCATGGTCTTAATGTGGACGGGCAGTGAGGTCACCACTAAACTTTCATACACGACCTTGAGGGTGCCTGCTAGGGACTGGGGCTTGGTCACTAAGGGCCTGGCCTCTTCCAGGAAAGGAGCTAGTAGTAGCTAGAGGTGGCTCTCTGGGGTATCTGCACTCAGAGCTCCCCCTACACACACACACAGCCTCCTACCATAGCCTCCTCTCGGCTTTCTTTATTGTCTCCTCTCAGGCAGAGAGCAGGCAGCCGCTAACCATGGTCCTACAGCCTCGATCTGGGGACAAGAGGTGTCTTAGCTGTGTTGGCCAAGAAGCTGTCTGGGGTAGTTTTCAGGTTCTCTCTCTCTCTCTCTCTCTCTCTCTCTCTCTCTCTCTCTCTCTCTCTCTCTCTCTTTCCAGAGAAGAAACCAAAGTCAACCCATCTCAAGCTGTGCCAGTGCCTAGCCGAATAAACCAGATCCTTATTTTATTTTGTTTTATGTGGGATATGGTCTCTCTATGAAGTCTTGGAACTCAGTATGTAGACTAGAGATCCACCTGCCTCTGCCTCCTGAGTGCTGGATTTAAAGGCAGTTACCACTACATCATTTACATGGAGTTGGCAGGAATTCCAAAGAGAAAAGTGTTCAAAGGGGTCAGACACCTTCCAAGGCTACCTCGGCATTTGGGCAGCTCCACATGCTGACCCCGGCCCTGGCCTGTGTGCAGTGCCACCCAGAGGCTGTATTGATGTGGGTGCCATTAGTATCACTTGGCAGATTCTGTGTGATGGAGAGACTGGGGGGGGGGGGGTTAGAGGCCTAATTCAGCAACCTACCGGGTCACCTGGGTAGTAGGGGCCAGTAAGACTTAGGGGAGGAGACCCGATCAGCCCCCAGACCCCTCCCTCCCCCCTCTGGCTTCCCAAGCATCCTTCCTCCTGAGGGCCGTCCCTCACCACTGCAGCGGTCCCGGTCCCGGTTCCGGTTCCGGTTGCGGTCGCAGTCCCGATCCCGGTCCCGTTTTGGTGCCATCCTGTTTTAGAAGCACACTCCTCAAGCAGTTTCCTGGATTCCAGGTTCTGTTCTGAATGGACAGGCTCTTGGATCCAGAAGTCCCCTTGGAGAGGCCTCACTGGGGAGACAAGGCCTCTTACAGCTGCCTGCACAGCCATTGTGATGTCTTTAACGCATAGACCAAGGGTTCTTGTCTCTACTTCCTGCAGGAGGGGTGCCTGCTCATGGCTCAGCTTGAAGGACCCTTCCATACTCCCTCCAGCAGGTTGAAGCTTTGTGAGCTGGGCCAGGAGACCAGCTAAGACCCTGAGTGATGTGAGTACTGATAGGGGCATCCAGCGCCATCAGGTCCTTTTGACCAGAATGTAGGTAAGTATGGAACCAGCCTAGTATCACTGGCCAGCACTTAGGAGGCCGAGGCAGAGGTCAGAAAACTCAAAGGCATTCTGGGGGTATGTATTGAGTCCTTGTCACAAAAAAAGAAAAAAGAGGAAAGGAAGAAAGAAAAGGAAAAGGTGGGGGGGAGCCATGTGTTGTCATCAATACATACCTATACCTATAAGCCCGGTGTTTGAGAGGTAGAGACAGGAGTTCACTGTAAATCTGAGTTCAAGACCAAGTGGGGCTGAGTCTATGTAGTGGGCTTCAGGCCAGCCTGGGCTACATAGAAAAAAATTTCTATTTCAAACCAACAACAGCCAAGCGGTGGTGGCACACACCTTTAATCCCAGCACTTGGGAGGCAGAGGTAGGCGGATCTCTGTGAGTTCGAGGCCAGCCTGGTCTACAAGAGCTAGTTCCAGAACAGGCTCTAAAACTACAAAGAAACCCTGTTTTGAAAAACTTAAAAAACAAACAAACCAACAACAAAAAACCAAACCAACCCCCCCCCAAACAACAACAACAACAAAAAAAAAAACAG
>NC_022014.1:9630676-9687853 GCF_000317375.1 Microtus ochrogaster | reverse complement strand
ATAAATTAAAAAAAAAACACCATACACAGAAAATAAAATAAACTTTAAACCATTTAAAAAAAAAAAAAAGAAAAGTGGCTTGGTTTGTAGAGCGCTTGCCAGGCGGGTACAAAGGGCAGGGTCTAATCCCCAGCACCATTTAAGCTGGATGTGGCTGCATATATCTATAAACTAGCCAGAGAGGGGGAGGCAGGGGAATCAAGGGCCCAGGTCATCTCCAACTGCATAGTGAGTTCAAGGCCAGTGTAGGCTCCAGGAGACCCTCTCTCAAAAAAACAAAAATAAGAAATTTAGGGTCACAGTGTGCACACATACATACATGCAAACCTGCGTGTGTCTTTTCTGAGTTCAGTCACCCTCTCCGGCTGACTTAGCTCCAGGAACCCACGGCACACCTGCCTCTCTATACTTCTGCCCTCACCTGGCATCTGTAGAAGGCATATAATATTAGCAGCCTCGGTTTTCTTTGTTTGTGGGGCAGGGCCTTGAACTTGTTATGTAGCCTAAGATGGCTGGGAACTCAATCTTCCTGCCCCAGTTCCCAAGTGCAGAATTAGAGCTGGAAAACCCTTCTCCTCAGTACTTCTAGGCAAGCACTTGACCCACTGAGCCACATCTCCAGCATGGATAGCTGACCCTTGTTGGCAATCTTTTGCTATAAGGGACTTAAGCATCCAAAGAAGTGGGGAGGGAGGGTGGTCATGGAGACAGCTGTACAGCAAAATGTTGGTGAGGGTGGAACTGAGTTGGTAGGCATGTGAACTGTCCAGAGAACACTTATTTCAGTATCTGTACAGCTGAATATTTGAAATTAAATCTAATGTACAGAGTAATAGTCATTTGAAGTTAGTGCCGTCAGACAGAACTCTAGCTTGTTATCCTTGAAGATGACCTTGAACTCTTGACTTTCTGGCCTCCATCTCTGGAGTGCTGGGACCACCAGTGTGCACCCCTACAACTGGCTTGGTCCTGAGAATGGAGCCCAGGGTCTTATGCACACAGGTGTCTTAGTTTCGTTCTTGTTGCTGTGGTAACAAACAGATGGACAAAAGCAACTTAAAGGAGAAAGGGTTCTTTTTGTTCAAGGGACAGTCTCCCATGGCAGAGAAGTCAAGGTTGCTAGAAGCAACTGGCCGCATCAAATCTGCAATGAGAAGCAGAAAAATATGATCAACTTTTTTGTTAGTTTGTTCTGTTTCTGTTTTTCAAGACAGGATTTCTCTGTAGCTTTGGAGCCTGTCTTGGACTCACTTTGAAGACCAGACTGGCTTCAAACTCACAGAGATCCGCCTGCCTCTGCCTCTAGAGTGCTGGGTTTAAAGGCGTGCGCCACCACCCGGTGATGATTAACTCTTTATGTCTACAGTCCAGGATCCTGCCAGGAAATGGTGCCACCCACTGTGGGCAGGTCTGTCCACCCTAATCAAGGGAATCCAGATATTTCCCACAGGAGTGCTCAGAGACCTGTCTACTGAATGATTCTAGATCTTGTCACATTGAGAACACTAACCATCACACCAGGCAAGCCCTCTGCCAGATGAGCTACGCCATCATCCCTAAGCCTTTGAGTATTTTATGATAATAAAAGTTTAAAAATTTAGCCAGGCGGTGGTGGCGCATGCCTTTAATCCCAGCACTTGGGAGGCAGAGGCAGGCAGATCTCTGTGAGTTCGAGGCCAGCCTGGTCTACAAGAGCTAGTGCCAGGACAGGCTCCAAAACTACAGAGAAACCCTGTCTCGAAAAACTAAAAAAAAAAAAAAAAGTTTAAAAATTTAAACAAATAAATGAGAAAACCAAAACCAATTCCTAATAGCAGAAGCAGCAGCAAATGGAGCAAATAGGATGCCAATTTTATATTACTTTTTCATTTGTTTTGTTTTATTTTAGTTCAAGTCTTGCTGTGGAGGTGAGGCCTCCCTCAAATTTGTGGCAATCCTCCTGTTTCAGCTTTTGAGTGCTGAATTACATTTTTGATTCCATATCATGATTAATTGTGTCAAAATGGAGTGCTGTTCCAGGTTAGGCCACCCCAAACTTTCTTTTATGGGGCTTTGGGAATAAATAAGTCAGGGAGACTGTTCAGTTTCCGCTCTTGTTAACTTGGACATGGAAACCTAGTGGGTGGAGGATGACTGGCAGAGTGTTGAATGTGAATGAATGAATGTAAATGAATGAATGAATGAATGAGATGTGTGCCCCCTCACCACAGAGCACTCCATTCTACCTGGAATCACCTGGATGTCGCCATCCAAGGTCTAGGGTGCTAGGGTGCTGGTGTCTACTGGAATCTTGGGATAGAATTAGGGGCTGCCTTCTCTAAGGATCTTGTTTTTGACACCACGGGGTCTCATAGAACCCAAGCTGTGTAGACAAGGATGCCCTTAAACTTTTTTTAAAGATTTATTTATTTATTATGTATACAGTATCTGTCTTTGTATGCCTGCAGGCCAGAAGAGGGCACCAGATCTCACTTCAGATGTTTGTAAGCCACCACGTTGTCGCTGGGAATTGAACTCAGGTCCTCTGGAAGAGCAGCAAGTGCTCTTAACCACTGAGCCATCTCTCCAGCCCCAAAGTGAAATAACTTTTTGTTGTTGTTGTTGTTTTGGTTTGGTTTTTTGAGACAGAGTTTCTCTGTGTAACAGTCCTGGTTGTCCTAGAACTCACTTTTGTAGACCAGGCTGGCCTCAAGCTCACAGAGATCCTTCTGCCTCTACCTCCCAAGTGCTGGGATTAAAGGCGTGCGCCACCACCGCCTGCTCTTAAACTTTTGATCCTCCTGCCTCCACCGTTCCAAGTGCTGAGAGTGCCACCACTCTTGGTTTTGTGCAGTGCTGGGATCTAACCCAGGGCTTCATAAGTGCTATGCGTGCTCTCTACTGCCTGAGCCACATCCCTAGCACAAGGATTTTGAGGGCCTCATCCCCTCTAACATAGTTGTGGGTCTCATGAGCTGAGTATGAACTGGAAAGTCTTGAGTATGAACAGGAGGGAGACAAGATGATGATGTGCCCTAACAATTCTACCCCTCACCACCAGGGGGAAGCACCAGCATGCCATGAGTCAACCTAGGGCTCCCAATTGTCTTAGTGGTAATTTCCCTCATCCAGTAACCCCCAGAGAGGTAAAGAAGTCATAAGAGGGAGTCAGCCTAGCATCATGAACTGGATCTCACCTTGCTAAGCACTCAGAACACAGAGCCTCAAGAGAGAGCCGTGCACAGGACCGGCTGGGCTCTTGAGGGCCCAGACCTCAAGTGGTTTATTGTTTTGTTTTTCGACGGGTTTCAGTACATCCTGGCCTCAAGCCTGCTTTGCGGCTGAGGATGACCTTGAACTCGTGATGCTCCTGTGTCTACCCCATAAGTGCTGAGACTACAGGGACCATATGGATCAAGCATTCTAGCTAAGTACTAGTGAGTCACATGCCTCGTTCCTGTTGTTTAAACCTTTTCTCTCTCCAAACAAGGCCTGGCTCAGAGGGAAAAGGTGGTTAAAGTCTGGGCTGTGTGCTCCTAGCTGAGGGAGCCCTGCTGAACATCTTCATTTCTGAGCCTGAAAAGTGGGTTTGGTCATAGCTCCTGCCAGGAATGGAATGAAAATGCAATGACCTCATATTTACTTTTGGCTGATATGTTGTCATGTGCATGTGTGTGTGCCTTTTCACATATGTGTGCTTACCTGCAAGTGCATATTCTCCTGTTGAGATCCAAGGCTGACACTGGGAGTCTTCCTTGATCCCTCTAAGTTTTAGCCATTGATGCCAGGTCTCTCAGCTGGACCAATAACCCACGAATGAGGGTAGTCCAACTGGCCCTTTTGCCCTTGCCTCTAGTCCTGAGTACCGGAATTACAGGCAGCCTGTCATGCCACCTTGGTATTTATATGGTGTCTTAGATATTTTCTATTGCCACGACAAAATACCTTGACCAAAGCCACTTTTTTCCCCCCCACAGGTTTCTCTGTCTGTCCTGGAACTCACTCTGTAGACCAGACTTGGAACTCACAGAGTTATCCCTGTCTCTGCATCATGAGTGCTGGGATTAAAGGTATGCACGACCATTGCCTGCCTTCAAAGCAGCTCCTTTTCTATTCTCTCTCTCTCTCTCTCTCTCTCTCTCTCTCTCTCTCTCTCTTTCTTATTTTTTTCTTTTTTTTAAATTTTGCGTGCATTGGTGTTTTGCCTGCATGTATGTCTGGATCTCCTGGAACTGCATGCATGTCTGGATCTCCTGGAACTGCATGCATGTCTGGATCTCCTGGAACTGCATGCATATCTGGATCTCCTGGGACTGGAGTTACAGATAATTGTGAGCTGCCATGTTGGTGCTTGGAATTGAACCTGGGTCCTTTGGAAGAGCAGTCTTTACCACTGAGCTATCTCTCCAGCCCCCAAAGCAACTTCTTAAAGAAAACATTTAATTTGGGGCTCATGGTTGCAGAAGGTTAGAGAATAGAAAACCCATGGTGAGGAGCGTGGCAGGCAGGCTGGCAGGCTGGCACTGGAGTAGAAGCTGAGAGCTCACATCTTGATCCACAGCACAAGGCAGAGAGACAGCTAATGATGTGGGCTTTTGAAACCTCAAAGCCTGCCTCCAGTGATCCATCTCCTCCAATAAGCCCGCACCTTCCAATCCTTCCCAAACAGTTCTACCTCCTGGGGACCACGTATTCAAACCTGATCCTGTGAGGGCCATTCTTGGACCCACTAAATAAATAAAACAAATAAATGAGAACAAAACAAACAAGGAGGCCCAAAGAGCCTAGCCAGGCGTGCACACGACTCTCCCCTGAGGCTTAGCAGGCTGAAACCCAGCTCATGACACTGGGCTGGCTTCTGCTTATGACTCCTTACTTCTCCCAATCTGGACCTAGGGGTTACTGGATGAGGGTTCTGGGGATTTGAACCCTGGTCCTCTTGATGCTTACATGGCAAGTGCTTTAACCATTGAGCCATCGTCTCCTTAGCCCTTACTTTTATTAACATGTTAATTGTACAAACTAATGGCCCATACATGATGTATATAATGTACTTGAACCATATCCCCCTCCTGTTGTTCCCCTTCTCCCCAAATAGTAAACTTCCATTTTTATTATATAAAAAATAAAATTGTTTGTGATATATATATATATATATTATAGTTTTGAAGCAGGGACTTATTCTAGCATAGGCTTTGTAGCCAAGGCTGGACTTGAACTAATCTTGAGCCTCCAACCTCAACTTCTCAAGCGCCGAGATTGCAGGTTTGAGTCTCCACATATCTGTCTGCCCATCTGTCTGTGTGTCTGTCTGTCTCCCACAGGGAACATATGTGTTCTGTGTCTCTCTAGCTTAATTTGCTGCATGTAGTAACACCGCCTCCCGTGCGTTTCCCTTCCAAGATGTCACCTCATCCGTCCTCACCAATGAGTGAACACCACTATACACAAGCATGACATTTCTTCACGCAGTCCCCTGTCTCTAGGTATCTAGGATGATTATCTAGGCTGATTCCATAATCTGACTATTGTGAATGGTGTATTGATAAGCGTGGGTGTGCAGGCATCTCTGTGGGATACTGACAGGCTCTTCAGGATGCACACACAGGAGAGGTGCCACAGCTTACTGGCACTTCAGAATCTCAGCCCACCAGGGACTGTTTTGCCCTCTGTAAACAGGGACAGGTCCCCCATCATACCACTTGGCTCAACTTCATTCCAGTTGCTTTTTGCTTGAGTCAATGTGTAGCCTGGGTTGATCTTGAACTGACTACAATCTGCCTGATTAAGCTGCCTGACTGTTGGGACTACAGATATTCATGACCATGCCCCAGAAGCCTTTGGGTTTCTGTTAGTTTGACTTGTCAGGCCGCCCTGGTGAACTTGCACATGATAGGCATGTGCTGCCTCGGAGTCGCACCCTAGCCCTGGCTCACTTTGGAGAGCAGTGCCATGTCTGTTGTTAATCACCCAAGCACTAGTCTGATTGATCACTGTTGACTTGGTTCTAGGTCTCTAGCCCAGTGCCTGGTACAGAGTAGATGCTCAATAAAGCTTGTCACATGAGTGACAGATGCCAGGAATCCATGTGAAGCATTAGCTTCTTGCTTAGTACACGAGCCACTTGTAGTGGGTGCTGAGGAGGAGGCTCAGTATAGAGCACTAACCTGGCCTGTACAAAGCCCTGGGTTTCGCTTCCACCGCATACATTGGGCTTGTGCACACCTGCCATTCTATCGCGTGCAAGTGGAGGCAGGAAGAAAGATCAGTAGCTCAAGGCTATCTTTAGCTATATTGTAAACCTATATTGTAAGACCTACCTGGGCTACATGAGACTCTTGCTTATGTTAGCAGGGTCACACAGACAACACAGGCCACCCCAGTAGTGGAATGAGTTTAGAGTTTTGACACTTGGTAGTCCAGGGAGCCCCATCTGGTGTCTCTCCTGTTATGTGACTCTGTGCCCCTTCTTCACCCTCTCTGGGCTCTCCGTGTGCATCAAGACTCGTAACTAGGACTGTTTAATGGGTCATTTTGCATTCTGCTCATTCTTTCGCCCAGAAGGGCCCAGTGTGGACTGGGGGATGAGAAAGGAGGACGCTGAGCACTGCTGTAATCACCGCACAGGCATGCTGTGTGACCTGGGTGATGGAGGAGCCTAGAGAAGGACAGTTGGAGGAGCTGGAGTCCCTGGGGCCTCCTCCTCCCCCCCAGGGAGTAGCAACGGATACACAGATGGGGGAGTGCCATTTTGTCTGGCTGGAACACAGGGTCTTTTTAGAGGAAAGAACATTGTGTTGTAATGACCAAGGGAGGTGCCTGGGAAGATCTGACCGAGAGAGTTTCAGCAGAGGGGATAGAAGGTGTAAAGGTTCCAAAATGAGCCAGGGTATCGGGGGGTACATGTCTTCAAATCCCAGCAGTTGGGAGGCAGAGGCAGGCAGATCTCTGTGAGTATGAGAGCCTGGTCTTCCTTAGCTACATATGGGGTGGGGTGGGGCTGCAAAACAAACCAAAAAAGCCTTAAGATCCCCCTGCACTGCAGTATACAGAGGGATGTGTGTGTGGGCTGGGACTCCTGTTTTTAGATGCTTCCTTGAAAAGGGGCAGATGTGGGCTAAGGACAGGAAAGTGACCATCCAGAAGTAAGTCTCCAACAGAGACAAGGGCACTGGGCGGGGGAAGTGGGCGTTCCCAGAACCTGGGTGAAGCGATTTATTTCCTGGACAGGGGGATTTGTCCTCAATGACTTGCAGAGGTCACACTTTGGCACATGCTAGGGGCCCAGGTCCAACTCCTGATGTGAGGGCTGGAGACGTGCAATAAAACAGCACCCTGTGACAGAAGGGAGGGTGCTTTGTCACCATGGTGCATAACGAGGCTCAGAACTGGGTAGCTGCAGTTCATCCTAGGGTCACAGTGAGCAGTGTGCCAAAATGAAACTGAAAAAGCCAATAGCTTAGCAGGTAAAGGTGTTTGCTGTCAAAACTGACAACCTGAGTTCGATCCTTGGTCACGTGTCCACACACATAACACACAAAATAAAGATATAATCAAAAGCAAGTTGTCGTTGTCGTCATCATCATCATCTCCTTTCCTAGAACCAGGCTGGCCGCGTGTCCACATTCTGTCTCCACACTGGCATTTTGACAGTGCGAGCGCCTTACTGAGGTAGGTGCTGCTCACACTGCTCCCCTGGCATATGAAGAGCCCCAGATTCCCCACCTGTCCCTACCCTCCACGCGCCCACCTTCATTCAGCTGTATGGGACCTCTTCGCCCTGATCACAGACGCTTTAGGAGATGCTGTGGCTTTAAAATAATCAAAGAGACTCACGTATGGTGACATATGTCTGTGATCCTGACATATGGGAGGCTGGAGCAAGAGGGTCATAAGTTTGAGGCCAGCCTCAGGTACATAACAAGATCAAGGCTAGCCTGGGCTACATGAGACCCTGTCTCAAAAAAAAAAAGTGGCGGGTCAGTGAGATGGCTCAGTGTGTAAATTTGCTTGCTGTGCAAACCTGGTGACCTGAGTTCAATCCCTGGAACCTCTATAAAAATGAAAAGTATTCTCTCCAGATGCATGTGCGCTGTGGAAACTCCTTCAGCCAATAGCCTTTAAGATACCAGCCCACTTTGGGTGTGGTCTTATGTACCTATAAATGCAAACAAAAAGCATGCGCGGGCCTCATGGATGCTGGTTTTGGTTCTAGTTCCCAGCACACACAGAGAACTGCAGGTCACTACTCTTTCTGTGAATTTATCCCCAGATTAATAAACCTTTGTTATACTCCAATTTGGGGCTATAATGGAACTCTTTTGTGTGCCAACAAATTGGCATCCACTGTCTGGGGCATGGATCCACACAAGGCCTAAAAAAGCTTACTGGGGAAAAAAAAAACAGGGCTTCTAGACCCACAAAAATGGGAGCCAAGCACAGCTTCTTGGTAGCTGCATTTTTTTCAAATAGGCTCTGTGTGCTGGCTGCAAGCAGCAGTGCTGGCATCATGGAATGGCTTTGGTCTTTCAGGAGGTCCTGTTATGGAGCATTTAAATGGGGATTGTGAAGAGAGTGATACAAGTTGCTTAATGGTGACATAGACCCACTGCGTCCCTGGAGCTGGGGCAGTGGGCATGGCTCACAGAGTTGGTGGTGAATGTATCTCTGCCATGTTGAACTGGGTGGAGCCAAATGGCAAAGCAGTCTTAGACCTAGTCATGCCATTTAGCATTTTAAGAGACACTCCTGGTCAGAAAATGATTACAGATTGCAATAAAGACAGAGTCAGACATAGAAGACCTCTAAATGAGTCACAGTGTGTTTTAAAAAAATGTATGTAGACTTGGGAGAAAGAAGAAAAAAAGTATAGTTATAAAAAGAAAAAGTTTTTAAAAATAAAACAAAGTCTTTAAAGAGATAGTAAAAGTAATATAAAAGAGTACAGACATAGATTAAAGGAGTAAAGAGAAGCCACATAAAGATTGAATATATACAGAGAGTCTGGATTATGTATATTATTGTGTTTAAATTTTTTCACTGCAGAGAGGCATTTGATTCTGGGGGCTGCTAAGCTAAACCAACATATAGATTTTAAAGGTGTCTTGACTTCTAAATTTGAATCTAAGGCTATGTTACTTAGGGAAAGAGGTTCTGCTTTTGTTTCCACAGAAGATGAGAACCTGTGGATTCCTTCCAGGCTAATGTGGTTTAATGGAACAAGATCCCCCGGAAGATCTTCATGAACTCCTAAAAATACTTTACCCAACAAACAGGAAACAGTTTGGAGAAGACTACGCCCAAATTCCCAAAATGATTGTTTATAAATGTTTGTTTTCATTTTAAAAGAGTTGATTATAAATGGTTAATGGTCAGAGTCAAGGTCTTTTTTAAGAAAAAAAAGGGGGAATGGATGGGATGGGATGGTAGATTAGTGTGAGCTTACACTAATAATAATAGTAAAAGTGAGATTACTTTACTATTATTTATAGACAATTTACATTGGTGTAGATTCTTGTATATCTTTAAGTTATATAGGTATTAAGAATTACAGGTCAATAGTCATTCATGTTTGTCATACTTATAGTTAGACTAATCAGGATCTTTAGGTGCATAGAGACTTTATTCTGCATAGATAGGCAATCTCCAACCACTTCAAAGAACTGTAGAATATGGCATTTAAATAACTTAGGATTCTGTTGACGTGAGACATGATCACTCCTGACAGCACCAATTTATTCCTAAGAGAATGTTGGGCACTGAAGACACTCCACTTGGAGCTTGTTTTCTTCTTAGCAAAACTGGCCTTTGGGCAAGGAACTGCCCATGCATCGACCACTCACAAAATGCACGGTGTCCAGACAGGACAAGCAGGATACAAGAAAAAAGACTGACAAACTTTGCCAAGACAGGGTAAAACAGTGTTTCAAATTTTCCTGCCTCTGAAAATGGTCTGTTAGTTACTCTAGGCCTTAGCTAAAGTTGGTTGCCCCAACATTGCAAATGAGACTTTGGGTGATTGCTCAAGCAGCCAGTTGTCTCTGTCATTTCTTGCATCTTTTGGAAGTTGCTTGATTGCACTTCCTGTTTACTCAAGTAGTATTATTTCCCTTCTCAGTTCTTTGATGGGGTTGAAGACTAGATAGTCATAGTTACTTTCCTCTCATGACTTAGTCAAGCCATTCCTAATATAAGACTTAGACTCCTATCTTAGGATAGGATAACCATGGAAACATTTAGCATATATCTCTTGTTTGATGATATTCATGCTGGTTGTAATTCTATTTTTTTTTTTTTGAGACAGGGTTTCTCTGTAGCTTTGGAGCCTGTCCTGGAACTAGCTCTTGTAGCCTAGGCTATCCTTGAACTCACAGAGATCTGCCTGTCCCTGCCTCCCGAGTGCTGGGATTAAAGGCATACACCACCACTGGCCGTAGTTCTAATTTTTATGTATGTTTTTGCCTCTTCTTTTCCCTGGACAATACTTGATATTTGCTCTTATTGTATATAGTGATATAAAGTGAAATAGAGCAGAACATCCTGGGGCTGGGGAGAAATGCATTGTGGGTAACAGTGCATGACCTGCAAACAACAGGACCCAAGTGGAATCCTCAGCACCCACATGAGTAACCGGGTGTGGCTACACATACCTGCAGCCCTGGTACTGGGGTCGAGATAAGTGAATCCCAGGAGCTTGCTGGTCAGTTAACTTAGCCGAAACGGCAAGAGTCTGGACTAATGACACCCTGCTGCAAAGCCATGAGGTGCAGAGCAATAGAGGACGATCAGAACGCCAGCCCTGGCATTGAAGTCTGGAGGGTTTGGGGAGAGTCACTGGTCTTTGTTCTAGATTGCAAGGTGGAAGATGCTGGGTTCCAGGATGGTGACGGCAGCAACAGTCACAGAGTAGATGAACTTATCATTGAGACAGGAAAGCAAGCTGGCAAAGCAAAAGGTTTTACTGCTGCTGCCTACAGTTAGGGTGGCTCTTCTCACTTCAATTGTCCTAAACAAGAAAACGTGCCCAAAGGCTTGTCTCTTGGGTGACAATCATGATTAGCTATCATCCTGGGCTACAGGAGACTGCCTCAAAAATAAATAAATAGAAACTGACCACATCTGCGTATGGCAAAGTTTGTGTACCTATACACTTCAGTTCTCTTGAGTACAAGCCTGGGAATGGGATAGTGTTTAACTATTAGGTCTACCTTTTCTTCCCCCAAGGTGACTATACCATTTTCTAGTCCCACTGCTGAAGAAAATGAGAGTCCTGAGCTTTGTTAGTTTTCTAGGTGGCTCAGCCCGCTCTGGGGTGTAGTTAGAGGGTTTCAGCAGGGACTCCTGGGGCCTGTTGCCCACCACACCTAGAGGGTACCTCTTTCCCACGCCTAGGAAATACGAAACTGACCCTGGGGTCACGCTGAGGGCCTGTTCTCCGTTTTGGTTGTTGAAATAGATCACAGTCTCTGTGCGTTTCCTCTTCTGCGAATTGGAAACAACACCCTTTACGTCCACAAAGAAAGATTCAAGGATTCAGTAGAGATGCATCTCATTCCAGATCCATGAGGGAGACTGAGACCAGCCTGTTTCAAAATTAGCCGACGGAGAATAAGTTAATCACCCAATGAAAAAAGAACAAAACAACAGCTTCCCTCCTGCCTTGTTTTGATGTTTCTCTGTCTCTAGCTTGTAGTTTCTGCAAAAACTCTGGCGCTGGGCTTATCTCTAGTCAAGGGCAGGTGCGGGTTGGAATTGTGCCTAGGATGGGCAGGCACGGAACGTGGAGACCCGATTGTGCCACTTTCCCGGGCACTGGACCGTCACTGGGCATCCGCAGCCCGGCGTGGGGAGGACACATCCAGCCGAGTCCGAGGCGCGCATCCCGCGCTCAAGCCTGCGGGGCGTCAACACAAAGGTCCCGCGGCAGCAGCTGCGCAGCTCTCGTTCCCCCCCCTCCCCATCAGCCGGCCCAGTCCCGCGTTCCGGGCGGCGCGTTCATTGGTCGGGAGCTCTAGGAGGCGTGGTCCCGTGCTCCACCCTGCCCGGCGGCCACGCCCCCCGCCCAGCTCTGTTTGAGCAGTCGGAGTCCAGCAGCTGGAGAAGTCAAACGTGTCGCCAGGTGAGCTGCTGTTCCCGGGACTCCAGGGAAGGGCGTGGTGGAGCTTAGGATTCCTGGGAGCCGCGGGGACAGGGCCGAGGCTTGCTCTGCTCTCCTGCTTCCCCACTGCGAGGTCTTTCGGCTCTCCAGCTCCGCGCTGGGTCTCTCCCAGGACATGCCTCAGTCGCCCGGGCTAGTTTTGGGGAGCGCGGGTTACTCACCTTCCCTAAGGGGACACGGGTAGGTGTGGCCGCAGTAGGAGGTGTCCCTGCGGGACTTCGGGTAGTACTACCGCTAGGCCACCTGTTTTGTGCGTGGGCAGCGCCTCCCTCCTCTCCCCCGCTCCCCGCCGCGTGCTTTCGGGCGGACTGGAGGTACTGGGGACTCTCAGCTAGCTGGAGGCGGAGCGATCCCCGACGGGTCGAGCCTTGCCAGCTGCGTGCTGGGCCGCGGGACAGTAGCTAGGCCGGGAGAGGGGGAGCCGCCCTGGCCCCTCGCAGTTGGCCTCTTCTGGGGAGGCGGAGCGGCTGGGCGCACTCTCTCTGTGTTGTCGCGGGGATGGGGAGAGGGGGCGCTAGGGCGCAGAGGAAAACTTCACCCGCACTGGCGGCCTTTAGAAGCCGGAAATGCAAGGTTAGGTTTTGATTTTTTTTTTTTTTAAAGCCAGGCTGTAAGTCCACTGCTTTTCTGGGGTTGCAGTGTAGGTCTGTACAGGGTGAACTGTAGATCAGCCCTCTCTTGCAGGGTCTGCGTTCTGAGAGGTGGAGGTGCCTCTTTGCAAAATAGGGGACCGCCTCTGCCGACTGGAATACATAAATAACCTTTTCTACCAGCAAGGGGTGTGTGCGGGAATAGAGGTTGCTGGCTAGCCCAAGTGCCCGGTAAATAGGAGCTACTTTTTATTCCTGCTGGTTATTCTGCCATCCCCTGCCTATGGCCAAATCTTGGTGCTGTTAGTCTGTTCTCCAAGCTGAAGCCAGAGGGAGAGTGTGAGAACAATTGACTGTTGGGTTATACCTGCAGTCCCGCACCGGAGAGGTGGAGAAGTAGGAGTCGGAAGTTAGGGTCATCCTCGTCTCCATAACAAGTTCAAGGCCAGCTGCTGTAAATGCTTACACCTGTAATTGATTCCCAGCATTTGGGAGGCTTAAAGCAGAGAAACTTGTCCACAAAGCAAGACCCTCCCTCAAAACACCAAACCGGTTAAACAAAAACAATGCTTAAAACCAATCCACAAATTTGTGCTTAAAATTGTCCCACATCCCCAGTGTTTGTCCTGTTGGGCTCAAACTTTTCAACAGGACCCTCTCTCTCTGGCTGCTTTGTGTGGTGTCCCTAATTGGGGTCCTTTAAGCCTCAGCCCAGCCATCCTCTGCTCTGGGACCTGTCTCCTCAGAGTCTGGCCTCCCTCCGACATCTCCTCTTGAGTGACAACCTGGGTGGAACCATTGGCCGTTACTCCCTCCACTCGTCTCACTCCCCAGGGTGAGAACAGGATCTTTGCTGTGTTGGGATCTGAGTAAGCTGTTAGCCCAGCCTGGGGTTGCGGGGGCGGGAGGGGGGGGGAGGAAAGACGATGACGACGGCAGACTGGTTTTCTTTGTCCTACTGAGTGCTAGGGCAAGAATTGACTGGCAGCTGCGGGAGGGAAGGGTTCTTCCCATGGCCCCAGTGTGACCGTGCAAACCAGGGGTCACCTCCTGCACTGCATTGTGACTGGCGCTGGCTGCACGGTCCCTGTCCAAACTGAGGCAGGGAACTGGCGCCTAGGACAAGATGGGAGAGGGTGGAGCAGAATGTTGGGAGGAGGATTTCAGGGCTAGGTTTGTCGGAGAACAGGGTCCAGTTGGCCTGGGACGGAGGACTCTCAAGCAGAGCCCTAGGGCAGTGGTGGTTTCTGTCCCGAGGATGGGTGTTCCTGTGGGAGTTCTTGAGGCGACATTATTGGGATAAACTGCTTTGGGTTCCTGGAGCTTCCAGCTTCCCGGCACTCAAGGGTGGGGTTTCCCAGCTGGGCTGCTGAAGGGAGACAGGATAGTCGCTCCTCTCCTCAACCCTGGCTGTTAGCTCTTCTGTTTCATGGCCCCGCCCCTGGTGTCCCTCCCTTCTGCACGCACAGAATCCACTCTTCCCCAGAACAATGGAGCAGCATGTGGCTAGCCAGCCCGGCTGCGCTGCCTGCTGTTGGAGCCTCAGGCTCCGTCTCTACTCCTGTGTCTTCCCGGATGCCTGTGTCCAGTTGAGCTGATTGGTTCTTCCCTGTCCATGGCTTGGGCTCTTTTCTGTTAGACTGTGGCCTGGCGGGTTAGGGGTGAGATGAACCTTGCAATCTTCTGGAACCCTGACCCTGTGCAGTTTGCTTGTGCTGGGTGAGTGTGCCTGTCCATATGTGTCCCCTCCCCCAGAGGGCCTGCCTCTTCCTAGCTGGATAGTTTAGTGGCAGCTGTCTCTTTGGGAGCCCCTTGGAAAGGCTGTCTTGGGGATGGGGGAGCAGCTCACTGCTAGGGCCACAGATCCTGCAGCCCAGCACCAGAAAAGTGACCAGCTGCCCATCCCTAACTAACTGACCAAGCAAAGCCTTATTAACTCTGCCGCCATCTGTGGAGTTGGAGTTTTCTTTTGGATGTTGGCCAGAGATTCCTGGGAGGCACTGAAGTGGGAGAAGCCCCAGCTGCTGAATCTATTGTAGTTTTCTCATGGGACAGGGAAATGGCGATGTGCTTACCTGGGAGGCTAGCAGGAAGGGGATTCTAACACCCGGTGCCCATGAAGCCCCTATGATATCAGAAAAAGCACTGGCTTCCCAATCCATGGCAGGGTCTTGGAAGTTCGCGTGGCCTGCTCTGTTCCTTTGCCTGAGTGACCCGAGTCTTTAACCTACTTCCCTGCCAGCAGTGGTCAGGCTCTGGACTGGAAAGTGTCCCAGTCCAATGCTCAGCAGTAGCCTTCCCTGGCCGCAGACCCACACAAGATTCCCTAGTGTGCAGAACAGGCTTCAAAAGGTTCTGGCCTTGCACAAGGATGAAGCCTCCAGCTTACCCAAGCTCTTGTTCCCTGACTTTCCATTTTCCTGTCTTTGAGGAGCCATAAACCACACTCCTCTCACTAGTCTGGTAAGCACCTGGCTCCCCAGCTCAAAAGATTTCTCAGCTGTGTGTGATGGCTCACAGCATACCCTATTCTTAGCACCAGGGAGGCTGAGGCAGGAGAATTGCCATGAGATTGAGGACAACTTGGGCTATGCAGTGTAAGATCCTGATTCAAAATACTGAAAAGCTGGAATGTTGGAAGCTGGGGCTTTAAGGCCAAGAGCACAGAAAGTGCAGGGCTTGGCACATCCCTGGCACAGGGATGGGACATTAGATTTTGGGATGAGCTGTAGAGGGGCTGAGGAGGCCGGCCTGGTGCCTGCTTGAGCTCCCAGAATCCTCCAGGACTTGCTGTAAGGTCTATGGAGAATTCCCCGTCTATTTTTGGCTAAGGGCCCCCTTTGCCACATTTCTCAGGATAAGAGGCTGACGCCTCTCCCTGGTGAACAGTCAGGGTGGGCCTCTCCCTAGGTTGGGTTTGTCTGGCATAGGGGTTTGTGTCTTATCCTGCTGGTGCTGTCCCCACCCTCCACCCCCACTGAGGGTTAGAAGGTTTCTGCGGGTACATGATGGTGGTGCTGATCATGCTGTACGCAGCTGAGGATGTGGTTCCGTTGGTAGAGTGCTTGCCTAGGATTCAGGAAGCCCCGGATTGCATCCAGCTGGGCTACATGAGACTTTGTCTCAAAACAAAAGAGGTATAACAGGGGCTCAGGTGTTACAGGCGCTATTCACTCGTTCAGCATGTGCACATAATGGATGTGTGCACTCTGCCCCTATTCCCCACATATATACATACAGACACACACACACACACACATACACACATATATAGCCACTTGGTCATATACTCATAAGCACATTCCTTCATATAACTATGCAGATGTGTGTTCACGTGACCATGTACATAAACATGCCCCCACATACACATATGTGTACACATTATACTACATAGTCACACACAGATAAACACCTTTGTGTACCTAGTCTGACAGTCACGACAACATCTTGGCCACTTTATTTTGCCAGAATTTGTCTCAGGCAGAGGCTCACTAGGGTCTAGCCCAGACCCCCTGCCAGCAAGAGCTTCAGCCGCATCCAGCTCAGTCTCCCAGGAAAGCATCTCGGAGGGTGGGCTGCACCTTCTCCAGAGCGACACCTGGTATTGCTGGGAGAGCAGGTAGAGGGCAACAAGATAGCCTGAGCTAGGTGAGCTAGGTGTGGGAGTGGGAGCTGGGGGTGTTTCAGCTACAAGCGACAGACTGCTGCCGTAGACTGTGTTCTGGTATACATGCAAGGCCAGAGAAGCCTCCTGGATACCCCTACCCCGCCCCAGCTGGACTTTGTCCCCTTCCTGGACCAGCTGGTGGGCTGGCTCTCACTGGCTCAACTTCCTTTCAGCCTCCTGAGTGGCTGGTCTGGGTAGTGGAACAGCCTGTGGGTCACCCGGGGAGCTCTCCAGTTGCCACCCTAGCTCAATCCTTCATTCTGTGTTCCAGTTTCTTCCACTGTGTAGTTGGGGTGAGTGTGGCACTCCACACACACCAAGGAAGAGGCTGGATTTGAGGTGTGAGGAGATTTGAGTGGAGAGCCAGGCAGACCTCTTTGGGCCTTTTTTCATCAGCTTGGAGAGGTGGGCATGAGCAGACAGGCAGAAGGTTCAAAGCGGGAGAGGTGATGATGACAGCCATGGTGATGCAACTTGCTTCCTGGTCTGGCCCTGCCCTCTGAACCTTACTTCCTGCTCCTGCCCCACTCCCCAGCACTCCGTGGCCTGGAACCACAGCAGGCCTCCTCACACCCTGCTTTCTGTATCCAGAACAGCCTCCCTCTGTCTCTTTTCCTGAGATGTTCTCTAGCCTAGGCTAGCCCAGAGCTCTTGGTCTCCAGCTCAGGCGGGTCCAGAGGATCCTTTTGCCTCTGCCTCCAAAGTGCTCATGTCATAGGCAAGCCCCGACGTTCCAGCTTCTCCCACTGTTTCTCCAATGCTGACTCTTGCACCTCCACCCCATCCCTTCTTATCCCTTTCGTTAGCAGGCTTGTGGCACATACTGGATATGTTTGTGGAGTGACGTTGTGATTGCAGCTTACAGCAGTGGCCATAGTGAGCTCTACCCTCAGTGCTCGTAGGCATTACCTCATTTCCATGTCATGAGTGGTGTGAAGCTGGAACAGCTCCCATTTCTCAGATTAAAAACAACAACTGAGGCCCTGAGAGGTTGAGTAAGTAGTGATCCCTCAGCTGGCAGGTGGGAAGATCTGAACTCAAGTGTCCAGACTGGGGCTGGGGGAGGGGAGGAGAGAGGCGGGGAGACTGGTTAAAACAGGGAAGGGCAGTTCTCCTCATGCTGATGTCATCAGGTCTCCCGTGGTCTCACCCGCTGTCCTGAGAGGCTTGGGTGGGGCCCATTCTCCCTCTTTGGGCCAGCCTTCTTCGCAGAACTCCCGGCAATGGAACATTCTACCACTCTATGACCTGTGCTAGAGACCCAACCGGCAGGCCAGCAGCCAGGACCTCTTCAAGGTGGGGGCTTCTCTGGACTCGTGGTCCTGCCTGGCTGGGGCCACAGCTAAGAGGTCAGTAGGTAGCTGTGTCACTTCTCTTGAAGGCTGGCCAGTGACATATTTCCAGCCAGGCAGGACTGAGTCCCCAGAGAGGGGCAGGGAGTGTGGAGGATAAGTCCGAATCTGTGGGCAAAGAGGCCCCTTCGCCTTGTACCCCACCCTCCCCTGAGCCCCAGGACTCCAGGTGGAGGGTCAGGGCTGACCCAGGGACCTAGAGCTGAGGGGCTGGGGATGCAGCCCAGCTGGCAGAGTGCTTGCCCAGTGTGCACAGAGCCCTGGGTTCGAGCCGCACACCACATAAGCTGGACATGGTAGTACACCGCATAAATCGCACTTGAAGGTTGAGGCCCGTGTGGACTATAGGGGACCCTAAACACAACACCAAAAATCAAACTGTAGCTGGGCTGTTTGGAAGACAGATCTTCATATCTGACAGACCAATCCAGGGCCATGCAAACCTGCTCAGACTGTTCCTGTCCCATTGACTCTCCTGACCCTGCTGGAGTATTTGGCTTTGCTGTCCCCATCTCCATCCCTGAGTGTGAGTTTGACTCCAAGTCCAGAAAGGGGAAAGGACTTACCTAAGGGCTGACCAAGAGTTCTTGACCTTGAGTGAAGGCTGGTTGGTCCCCCTGTCCTGGATCACTGTGTACAGTGGCCATGCTGCCCATATTCTTTTTAGAAATATTTATCATTTAATGTATATGAGTCTTCAGGCGCACCAGAAGAGGGCATCGGATCCCATTACAGATGGCTGTGAGCCACCATGTGGGTGCTGGGAATTGAACTCAGGACCTCTGGAAGAGCAGCCAGTGCTCTTAACTTCCACTAATTCAGTCGTCTCCCCACCCCCTTTTAATGTTGGTCTCGGTTTAGTCCAAGCTGCCTTGAGCCCACAGCAGCCCTTTTGCCTCACCCCACTCCCACCCCGGGTGTGGCTGGCCTCTAAGAGCCCCTGAGGGGTCACTGAGAGACTCTGGTGACCTCGTGGCAGAGAGTAGTGTCTGGGGCTAAGTGTGAGTTTGCTGGAAGAGTTCCTCCTCTGGGGACCCTTAGTGGTAACCCACCTGGCCATGAGCTCTTCTGTCAGCCTCCCAGGGAGCCATGCTGGGCTGTGAACTGCCCGAGGTGTGCTCTGCAGTCTGAGGGAGAGTGCTCTGCAGTCTGGGGGACAGGTGAGAATGGGGGCTGTTGACTTGCGCTTTTGGCATTGAAGTCCCGCACTGCCTCCCTCTCACAATATTTACCGAGTGTCCTAAGCATGCCAGGGTCTGTGTTGGGGACATAGAGGGTTACCATAGGGAGTGACCTGGCATATACCCCCTGCCCTGCCGTCTGTGTGTGTGTGTATTGTGTGAGTGTGGTGTGTGTGTGTGTTGTGTGTGTGTGGTGTGTGTTGTGTGTGTGTGTGACCAGAGAATAACCTCCACTGTTATTCTTTCAGGTGTTTATTTGAGACAAAGTTTCTCACCGGGATCTAGGGCTCCATGATTAGGCTAGGCTGGCTGGCCAGGATCCACCTGCCTCTACCTTCCCAGTGCTGGGATTACAAGCACATGCTACCATCTTTTAGAAGATTTATTAGCTGGGCCATGGTGGCAAGCGACTTTAATCCTAGCAGGTGGGAGTTGGAGGCTGGCATGGTCTATAGAGCGAGTTCCAGGATAGCCAAGGCCACACAGAGAAACCCTCTTTTGACTGGCGGTGGTGGCGCATGCCTTTAATCCCAGCACTCGGGAAGCAGAGGCAGGTAGATCTCTGTGAGTTCGAGGTCAGCCTGATCTATAAGAGCTAGTTCCAGGACAGGCTCCAAAACTACCGAAAAACCCTGTCTCGAAAAACAAACAAACAAACAAGAAACCTCCCTTGACAAACAAAACCAAGATTTGACAAACAAAGCCAAGATTTGTTTTTAACTACGTATATATGTGGTCTGTGTGTGACTTTGTGTGTGTGAGTGCAGATGCAGGCTGGAAGCGGGCATCAGATCCCCTGGAGCTGAAAGTACTGGTGCTTGTGAATTGTCCAACATACAAGTGAACTTGGGTCCTCTAAAAGAGCAGTAAGCACTCTGGACAGCTGAGCCATCCCTCCAGCCTATACCAGGCTTCTCTATTACACATGCATTGTGGTGCTCAAACCCAGGTTTTCCTGCTTGTGTAACAAGTATTTTACTGACTGAGCTGTCACCCCAGCATGTGACCTGGCGTTTCCTTACACGGTGGAGATGGAGGGAGGCTTGTAGTTGCTATATGAGACCAGTGCTGGCACCTGAGCCTAGGTGACCTAGAGTGAGTCTCTAGGAGTCTGACTGGGCCCTGTCTAGTCCTCCAAGGCAGGACCCTGAGAGCCCCCTTCTCTCTGTAGGTCAGCCATGTCATCTGAGCCTCCCCCGCCGCCATCGCAGCCCCCGACACATCAGACTTCTGTTGGGCTACTGGACACTCCTCGGGCCCGGGATCGCTCTCCATCCCCGCTGCGAGGCAATGTGGTCCCTAGCCCTCTGCCCACCCGCAGGACAAGAACTTTCTCGGCGTAAGTCTCAGGCTGGCCACACACTTCCAAAATGGGTGCTGCTACCAGAGCAAGCAGGATCTATTTTCTGGGCATCTCCTAGAGGAGTGCTAGGTACCTTCAAACTCAGGAGCTATCCTCGTCCTCCGGTCCCCATACCCCCCACTGCATGATAAACACTAGGCTTTAGCCACAGAGGCCTCTTTCCCAGGAGGCCTTGACTTCCTCAGTTGTTGGGGGACAGTGTCTGGGCTGCCACTGGCAGGTGTAGATTTTATGGCCTGTGAGTGGGTGCCAGATCTGTTCCTAACAGTTTTTGAGAGGAGTGCTCCCGAATGTGTTGTCTCAGATGGACAAACAGGCCTGAGAAAACGTGCCAAAGTTATCCAGTCATTTAGACAATTCCATGTGACTCGCTCCCAGGCTTGTACACAAAGCCTGTGTGACGATGCATGGTGGCCCTAGCCAGGTCTCTCGGAGCCAGAGCCAGGAGAGTAACCCCAGGGCAGTGGGTGGCTGTTGGAGAGGACTGATGGGTGTCCCCTCACATCTCCCTATCTGTCAGGACGGTGCGGGCTTCACAAGGCCCTGTCTACAAAGGAGTCTGTAAATGCTTCTGCCGGTCCAAGGGCCACGGCTTCATCACCCCAGCTGATGGTGGCCCTGACATCTTCCTACACATCTCTGAGTGAGTTCACTGTAACATAGCTGGAGGTCTGGGCCGGGGGTAGAGGAGGTGTGGTCCTGGACCCATGCTGTATAGGACAGTGTGATGGGAAGGTTCAGGACGGGAGGGTGTATGTGGAGCCTGTGAGGCTCAGGGGAGTGGCCTGGTGAGGCTGGGGCTGTCTGTTTTCTTCTGCTCCAGGAAGGAAGCATAGGGCTGGACCCCTTCTCCTGCCACTTGGTCACTAAGGCTCTTCCTTCCTGTCTGCAAGCTTGCAGGAGTCTGGGGTGTGGCCCAAAAGCCCCCAGCAGTCCCTTCCCTGTTTGGCTCCTGAGCAGCTTTTGGGTTTCCTAGGAACCCTAACTAGAACTTCTATCCAGACTTTGTTCTTTGCCTGAGCATCCTGTCCACCCTGACTTCAGTCCTGAACTGGGGACTGAGTCCGAAGCTAAGGGCACATGCTGACACCCTGACATCCATTCTGCCTCAGCCAATGGAAGGCAAAGCCTTTTCCCCCAAAGCCCAGCTAGAAGAAGGGGGGCTGTGTTGCAGCCTCTGCTGTGATGAAGTGCTAGCTCTTTTATGCGGGTGCTGGGGATCCAAACTGAGGAACTCAGGCTTACAAGGTAGGCACTTTTCTGGATGGTGCCATCTCCTCAGCTCTGATGACCGCTCTTTCTCTCCTGCAGTGTGGAAGGGGAATATGTTCCAGTGGAAGGCGACGAGGTCACCTATAAGATGTGCTCTATCCCGCCCAAGAATGAGAAACTGCAGGCTGTAGAGGTGGTCATCACCCACCTGGCACCAGGCACCAAGCATGAGACCTGGTCCGGGCATGTCATCAGCTCCTAGGACCTGCAAGAACCCCTTCTCCTGGGCTTGAGGGAGACTCTGGGGGGGAGGAGGAGCAGGACACTCTGGATATAACATTCTACCAAGTGAGATGGGGCCTCAAGGCCGGCATGGCCCCTTTCAAGCATTTCCTGGAAGAAGGGAGTTGTGGGCAGGCAGAGGATGCTCAGCCACCAACACAGCCTCCAGCCATTGCAACAAGCTCTCACTGTCTGAAAACATTAAAAGCATTTGAAAAGGAGAGGGACCTGCTGCTGTGGCTGAGTGGAGAGGAGGGTGCAGCTCCAGCCCAGGGCGGGTAGGCTAAACCTGCTATTTTCCCAAATGCCCCGCCCAGGTCAGACAAACCCTAAGTACTCCTCCTGGAACTAGACAAAACCCTGGATCTATTTTCCCCGCTGAGGGATGTCACCAGCCCTATGAGACTTCCATGACCCAATGCCCTGTCTGACTTGGGACCAGGTTAGATTCATCTTCTGATTGCCAGTCTGGCTAGCTCCAGGGAAGCCGGCCTATGTATGTGGGGACCTTTTCAGGGGACTTTGCCTTTGGAACAGGTATGTCTCCACCTTCTGGGAAAGACTCCAACCCTTAGAAGCTCCTGCTCTAGCCCAGCACCCTTTGACTCAGCACTGATCCCTGCCCCTGGGAATGCTGGTCTTTTCTACTTGTAGGTGTAAGGTACCCTCTCTCTGTGGCACCGAGTCTGGCATTAAGCCAGTGCTGACGGGAGCTGTGGGGGTGAGGAAGAGGCCTCTGCAGGACCAGCTGTAGAGAGGGAAGGGTGCTCTGCACTTGGGAGGCTGGGGATGTAGCTCAGTAGTGGTGCACTCGGCGAGCATGTGCGGGGCTCTGGGTTCCACTGCTAGCATAAACCCCAGGACTTGGGCTCTGATGGCTTTCACAGTTAGGGGTTGAAAGAGAAATAGATATATATATACCTTTGGTGGGGAAGCAAGGCTTCTTTAAGACAGCTCTGACAAATACACTGCACTGAGCTACATTGAAGCCGCTGCCTGCCAGTTTTTTTTTTTTTTTTTTTTTTTTGAGGTAGGGCTTGCCATATTGCTATATAGCCTAGGCTAGCCTCAAACTCTTAGCACCTTTATGCCTTGGCTTCCTACTTTCTGGGGTCAGAGGTGTGCCTTCACACCCTGCTGACTTATTTTATTAAATAGCTTAAAAACTCCCCCAGAGCCCTGTTTGCCCCGCACTGCAGCACTGTAGATCTGTAGGTGTTTCAAACAAACTGTTCCTCAGACTCTTTTGGTGGTTGGCTATGGCTTTAGTTGTGATTTAAAAATAATAGTAGTAGCCAGGTGGTGGTGGCGCATGCCTGTAATCCCAACATTGAGGAGGCAGAGGCAGGCGGATCTCTGGGAGTTCGAGGCCAGCCTGGTCTACAAGAGCTAGTTCCGGGACTGGCACCAAAGCTACAGAGAAACCCTGTATCGAAAAACCAAAAAAAAAAAAAAAAAAATAATAGTAGTTGGGTAATGGAGTTTTTAAGCGGGATTGAGAACTCTTGCCAGAACAGGGGTACCAATACTGCAGGGGTGACTGGGCCCCCAGTCCAGACCAGAGGCTCCTTTGATAGCACTGTGGATCTCAGCATGTCTTCTGCATTAATGTGGGTCCATCCTAAAGGGACAAAGGCTGGAACTCTGATGACCACTGTGCTTTCAGACAGACATGGGGGTCAGGGTGAAGTGGAGGATGTGAGTTCAATCCCCAGAAAAAGTAGGCTGTGGCAGACACTCAGGTTGTCCTAGAACTGGGGAGGCTGGGCCAGGCAGATGCTCGGGGTTGGCAGGTGAGCCAGCCAGTCTGTTTGGAGAGTCTGAGGTCAGTGAGGGACCCTATTTTTTGTTTATAAAAGGTGGTTAGCACCTGAGGCATGAAAACAGGTTGTCCTCGTCCATTTGCACAAACAAAAACTAAGTGGTTAGCCGTGTGAGGGCCTTGTGCCGCTGGCTCACCTCCACCACCCAGTTTGACTATTTGTTGTTGGACTGTGGGCAGATGTTTTTCTACTAGGTCAAAGGTGGCTTTTCCCCCTCCAGGCTTGGCTGACCGCCTAGAGCCTCTCTTGGGGCGCCTCTGCTGGCCAAGGAACAGACTTCCAAAGCCACTCTGCCAGGACCCAGGAAGGTTCCCTGAGACTGACAGCCTTCTCCATCACCCCACTGTTCCTAGCTTTCACTCTGGTATGGCGAGGCTTCGGTGGCCCATGGTTGGCCTGCTAGCGGGCCCTGCCACCAACTGAGCTGCCAGCTACTTCTGCTGGCAAGATGGCCTCTGGATTCTTTTGCCCCACAGAACCTTTGTGAAGCGCTTGCTTTTTCTGTACGGCCACATCACTTCAGCCTCAGGGCTGTTTTGGAAGTGCAGGGCACTGGTATCAGAAAAGACTCTTCAGACAGGGAGTGTCAACAGATCAGAAGGGACACAGTGCTAGTGACTGGGCAGGAAAGAACAGATTCCCAAATCCAGACGTTTGGACCCCCTCTGCCACCTCTTTTTCAATAAAGTTTGTTTTTGTGCAACAAAATAAGGCGACTAGAGGCTGTGTGTGCACGCTTGTGCCTGTGTGAACATGGAAGCATTCCACTAGGTCAGGGTGCCTCCCAAGCAAATGGCTGACATCTCTGCAGCATGATTCTAACGGATGGGGGCGTCCCTTCATTACCCAACAGAGGAAGCTAGTCTGGAACGGGGCTTGTTTCTGTGGTGGCATCTGGATGCCATGTAAATGTGAGAAGGATCCTGGGGTTCCTGCTGTAGATGTCTAAAGGGGTTGTTGCGGCTCCCCGGGGACCATGTGGAGAACTGGAGATGGAGATGGGGTTGTCCCTCATATAGGTCCAGTGGCTCAGAAGGGCAGGCAACAGGAAGGCCGCCTGCCTTTGTGGGGGAGGAGTAGCAGGTTGCTGATAGGGTAATGATTGCCCAGGACGGGGTGGTTTTACCAAGGGACAGGAATTTTGATGAATGGGTGATTCTCCCAGTGGTCGGGGAAATGCCCAGCAAGCCTGTTCAGGGAGGCTACAGATGAGGTGACTACAGAAATCAGCCCGGTTTCTCCAAGTTGACTGGTGTGCTGTGTAGGTGTACCTAGCCTGGGCTAAAGAGGAAGTGATTCAGTGCTGCACTGCCTAGGAAGGAATCTATTTCAAGTTGCTCCTCAGTGCCTGTCTTCCCATCCAGACATGGTTGGGGACACCCTGTAGGGTCACGCAGCGTCCCTACATGAGAACCAAGCATTCTGGTAAACTTGTTAGCTCAGGCTTTCCTGAGGCTTCCTAAAAGTTGGTGACCTTGAGTCCTGGACAGCAGCTTGTGCAGAAGTGACACTTTCTGAGCAGCCCCAGGATGCTTAGGTGCAGCTTCTGCTTCTTGTGATGCTGTCTACCTAACTTCCTGCTTTCCTGAAGTCCTTGGCGATCCCCACTTGGTAGGACAGATAAGAAACTGAGTTACAGCTGTCTGGGAGAACTACTAGTCCCTGGACAGCCACTTGCCACACTACAGGCCCTGCTCCTCCAGCAAGGCCACACGTGTGACTTTAACCACGATCATTTTACAGCCTGGTGATGTCTGGAGCAGAGCCCCTTTATTAGGTGGGAAGTTTGAATGGCAGACTGGGGGTCTGTGACAGGCACTGTAGGAACTGATAAAGCCTGGAGTCCCCACCTGAGGGCAGCACGGGACCTGCAGGTAGATGACAGCCTCTGGGCCAGCTGGGAACTACAGCAGCCAGGACAGCTAGAGGAGCCGAAGAGCTTTCAGGACTCAAGGTGTTTAGTTCTCTGAGGACTGGAGAAGACGCCATTTGACATCCAGAGTGAGTGATCAGATCAAGAAGTGAGGAACGATGCAGTCCCTTTAATGTGTTTCCCTGGGCAAGTGGTCACAGCACTGCCATAACATCCAAGGAGGACGCCACAGGGTGGAGGTCCTGGCACTCTCCTGTGGGGGTGGACAGAGGTAAAGGGGTCAGCAGCAGGTGCCAGTGCGGGCAGTCAAAGGTAGGGTAGTGGGAGCACATGGTGGCTGAAGGCAGGAAAGGGCAGCAGGGGCTCCCAAGGAGGAGCCGGGCTGCAGAACCGTTTACTAGGCACTGAAAAGCGGCCTGGGAAATGTTCTTGGAAGGCTCTCCCTGAGGTTCTGGAGGAGGCCTGGGCAGTCTCCAGGAAGAGGCTGAAGGAGTGCAGCTCCTGTGGCTGTGGCCTTTGGGCTGTTCCTTGGGTAAGGGCTGCAGGCAGAGCTTCGCTGGGTGACAGGAGAGCAGTCCTGTTGAGATGTAGCAACCAGAGCCGGCAAGGCCAGTGGAGGTGCAAACTGTCATCAGCTGTCACCCGGCCAGCTCTCCGTCAGACAGGTCAAGCTGTGGTCTGTGGCTCATAGACAGGAAGCTGGCTTGAAAACAGAAACATCAGCTCTCTGGCAGAACACTGGCTTCAGTTCATGCCCCAGCCTCAGCGCAGACTGGGAATGCATTCTGAAAGTCCTCAGTTCTCTCCCAGGTGGGTAACTGTGGATGCCTTGTATTTTTTCTATCATCAGATCCCTCTTTTTGATGGTCAAATGAAACTGACAACTGTCATGTTTCCATGAAACCTTGGCTGGTGTGTTGGTGCATGTAGTCTGCATTTGTAAGGCAGAGGCCAAACACCCTGAATTCTAGGTCAGGCTGGTCTACACTGCAGGTTCTGAGGCAGCCAGGGCTACATAGTGAGACCATGTCTCAAAATAGAGCCCTTCTAAACCCACCACCACCAGAAAACCCCAAACTTATATTTTCAGTTCCGCAAAGGGTAAGGGGCCAGGCCTCCGAGCTTCCTGGGTACAGATTCCAGGCTTGAGCCACCACACCCCGCCACAGCCATTTCTGATTGCATTCTTTCTACTCCCTTGGGGCTGCCAGTGCTAGATGGAGGTGGAGGCGTGGCCTACTGGCATGCCCAGTGAGATGACCACTAGTCCCTGTGACTGGACCATGAGGACAGCTTGGCTGCAGGCTGGGGACATATGCACATGAGGTGAACTCCAGCTCTGGCCCTAAGTGCCCCTGACCCTGAGCGACCTTTCAGTCTTGATGGCCAGGACCCCATTCCTCTGGAGTTAAGGAAAGAGCTCCTCACAGATCCTGCGCGTGTCCTCGGGTGCTGTCACTGTGTAGCCCACAGTTCTGGGGTCTGTGAAGATCTCATGATCATTGCCACCCTGCAAAGACACAAGAGAAGAGTAGGCTACAGTTTGTTCTGGTCCCTGGCTGCTGCAACCCTGATGTTCCTAGCTTAGGGAGGTTTCGTCAGTTAATTTTCCCTTAGTTTCCAAGAAAGGAATGACATTTTAGTCACATTGAACAAGGAGCTGAACCTTCTCATGAACCGAGATCGAGCTCAGAACGGGTAATTATGCTCGTGAAAAGCACCAGACACCTTTGCGATGATCTGGCAAAGGCTATGTTTTTAGTGAGAAAGAACAGCAAATGACAATCTCACAGCTATCAATTTGTCTTTGTGCCCAGATTCCTCCCGAAAGTCACAAGGAGTGTTGGTAGGGCAGGTAGCCTAGAGTGGGGTTGCTCACACCCTGCAAAATGAACACGGCTGGTCAGTCTGCTTATAGCCACTGGTCACATACGGTGACTGAGCATTTGAAGTGTGGCCAGTAAGAGGGAAACTGAGTTGCGTTTATTCCATTTGTGTGGTGGATGTATTCATGTTCCTATGTGTACGCATGCATGCGTAGGGCAGAAGTTGACTGGCTATCTTTCTCAGTTGCTCTCTATCTCATTTATTGAGACAGGTCTTTCACTGAACCTGGGCTTCACTGATGAGTGCTAGGATCCACCTGCCTCAGCCTCTCCAGTGCTGGGATTATAAGCACACACCACTATGCCTGGCTTTTTACACAGATGCCTAGTATCTGAAAAGTCTCTCATTTGGTGGCAAGCGTGACCATGAGCCACCTCCCCAGCTCTGAGTTTAATTATCATCACTATCATCACCATTTCAGGAAGTCAGACGACATAGCTACATCACCGTCATCACCATTTCAGGAAGTCAGACGACATAGCTACATCACCATCATCAGTCACCATTTTAAGCAAGTTAGGCTACATAGCCCAAGCTGGCCTCAAATTTAAGATTCCTGCTTTGGTTTCCTTTGGCTAGAATTACCGACTCAAGCTATCATCAAGGATTTAATGAAATTTAAATGGCCCTCAGTGACTACTTGAGAAAAGACAGGAAGACAGGGTGGCAGGGTGGGGCTACAGAGTAGGCAGCAGTCTGAGGGAGCCCAGTGGTAGGCAGAGATGGAGGGAGGGGTTGGCACAGGGATTCTAGAAGCCACCAACATGATGGAACTATAAGGACAGGATCTCTCTGCAGAGTTGACCACAGGCATTTAAGCTGCTTTTGGTACAAAGCATCTACTCCAAACTGCAGTGGCTAAAAGCCACTTCAGCCTTCATATCCTGGTCTCAGCCCTAACTGTGTGAGTGTCAGGCACCAATCCCATCTCACACATTTCAAAACTGGAGGCAATAGAGTCGCTGTCCTAAACTGCAATCACCCAGGATTCCTAGAACGGCAAACTCTCCCAGTAGAACCCCACCCCCCAGAGGGGCAATTATCCACCCTGTGCGGCTGTGCCTGGAGCACTCCTCCTGAGGGCCAGTTTATTCCCAGCCTGAGAATTAAAACAGGCTGGATCACACCTTTCTCCCTTGTGCAGACCTCCTCCTTTCCCCAGTCTGCCCTTTAAGCCTAAAGTGTCAGTTCCCTGGAGGTGGACTTGTGGTTACAGAGCCTGGGCTTTTGTCACAAAACTGGTTATGAATGGCTAGGGGTGGGGTGGGGGCAGAGAGAACAATTAAGAGGTTCCTGACAAAAGCCACTACCTTAGAAGAAAAGAGCCAGAAACAAAAGGCTTAGATTGGTCCTATGCCCCCTGTTACACCCACCACTGACCCACACAGCAGTCTCCATGGTTCTGCTTTGTTGGGCCAGGGAGCAGCACCTGTGAATGAGGATGGGAGCTGCTTGAGGAACTTGCTTTATAATGCCAGGTGTGGAAAATCAAAACTGGGCTGCCCCTAATCCAAGCACTTGGGAGGCAGAGGCAAGCAGATCTTCATGAATTGGAGGTCAGCCTGGTCTACTGTGAGACCTTGTCTCAAAAACAAAGCCCAAGCTATACAGAGCATGGAACAGTGGGTCTGGGAACTGCAGGGTACACAGGCTGGACATGCATGTTCCTGATTCTGCTAGAACAAGCTCAGCCACCCCAAGCTCCCAGAACAAAACTATTCCCAAAAAAGAGAAGGAAGCTGTGCCTGGGAATGGGCCATCCTATCCCCAAGGCATCTGCAAATTAGCCTGTTACTATTTAAATTCTTAAAAGACCCAAAGTCTGAGGATGGAAAGGGAGCCTGGGATTAATGAGCCCTGGTTACCCTCCCAGTGCTGTCCAGTACAATGTCAGCACTGTCCACAGCCTATGGGCCCCTTTTCACAAGGAGGATCCAGGGCTGCTGCATGGCCAGCGTGTACCCGCTGTGCAGACAGCCACCACAGCACAGACTGATTCTCTGTACACTTTAGCCTGTGCTACAAGGCAATTCTGTCCCTTTGGACAGAAAATGGCTTTTCATTGACAAAGCTCAGCTGAAAACCAGAAAACCACGGAAGAAAAGCTTGCTGGGTTTGTGTGTGGATGAGGAATTTGAGACAGGATCCCACTATGTAGCTCCAGGGTGACCTCAAACATGTAATCCTCCTGCCTCTGCCACTCAAGTATCAGGATTATAGGAATATACCACCACACCTGGTTCGATTTAAAATAATAAATGAAAAAATGTAAATGAAGGCACGGCAGTGCAAGAGTTAAGTGGAGCAGCAAGCCCTCCAGCTACAACATGGTGCTCTGCTCTACTCAGCAGTCACAGCAAGGCTCTGGACAGCACAGCCTCCTACACCACTGGGCTGGGGTCGGGTCGGGTCATTTCCAGAGAAGTCTTTTGTGGTAACATTTTGGAGAATGGCTGTGCTATTTTAACCTCAGGCCAAGGCTGCTTTGCTTCAGACCTGACTGACTTGGAGCAATGGTCACGGTGGCCTTGGACTAGGACTATTACCTGGACAGAGCTCTGCTACTGTGAAAAACTCCCTATGTTTAAGCAGGCACAGACATTTATCTGGAGGCTGATCCCCAGCAACTCATAAGGTCCAATTCAGATAACCAGTTGCCCAAAGAAACAAACCCACACAGCTGTCCTACCTGATAAGAGCTAAACTACCAGGGCACTGGGACACTGCCACCTGGTCTCCCACTCAGAAGGCCTCTGCAGTCTCCCTGCCGTCTTGCCTGCTGTGGCTACACTGTAACATGCCTAATAAACTCTGCTTCTACCCTCTCTGGTGAATGGACTCATGGCTATGTATCACTGGCCTAGCATGCTGTCCTGCCACAGCATGTAGTAGTGGGCGTTAACAGATTTCTTTCCCTTCTGTAAGCAAAGGCAGCCAGGATGCTGGAGGTGCAGCTCAGTAGAGTGCTTGCCTGACACACACAGAACCCTGAGTGTGACTGCTAGCAGTGCATAAACTGGGCGTGCTGGTGCAAGTCTGGAGCATTGGGAGTTGGAAGCAGGAGGGTCAGGAGTTCAAGGTCATCTTTGGCAACGTAGGGAGTCTGAGGCCAGCTTGGGCTGAATATCTGTTTCAGAAACAATGAAAGAAAAAGCAAATTAACAAACAAAAACAAATGACCCAATGACACAGGCCTGTAACCCAGCTTCTTTGGAGGTTAAGGCGGAATGATTAGTCGTGAAAGGCCAACTTGGACTTTAAAGTGAGTTCAAGGCCAAAAGGGCAATTTAATAAATCCCTACCTCAAAGTAAGAATAAACGGGCTGGGCAAGAAGCTTAGTGGTAGAGTTCTTACCTAGCATGTGTGAGGCCCTGGGCTCAATTCACAATACTGAAAAGGGGTGAGTGGACACCAAGTCAGACAAAAGAAGCTTCCAGATATTCTTTAGATCCACAGCATAATTTCATTAGCTTAATTTTTAAGAAGACTTTAAGCCAGGTGGTGGTGGTATATTCCTATAAACCTTTCATCCCAGCACTCAGGAGGCAGAGGCAGTGAATCTCTGTGAGTTCAAGGCCAGCCTTGTCTACAAGAGCTAGTTCCAGGTCAGTTTCACAGAGAAACTCTGTCTCGAGGAAAACAACATCATCATCAACAACAACAACAACAACAAAAAGACTGCAAGTCTGATGTGACTCTTTCACGGTCTACATTCAAAGAGTTATGTATCCCATGAAACTGACAAAGGGATTTGATCATAAACCATCATTAAGAAGAGTAAGGACAGATTCAACGCAATGCCCATCAAAATCCTTCAAAGACCTCAAAAGAACGGTACTCAACTTCGTATGGAAAAGCAAAAAACCCAGGATAGCCAAACAATCCTTTACAATAATAGAACTTCTGGAGGCATCACAATCCCTGACTTCAAACTCTACTACAGAGCTACAGTACTGAAAACAGCCTGGTATTGGCATAAGAACAGACAGGAGGACCAATGGAACCAAACAGAAGACCTGAATATCAATCCACACATCTTCGAATACTTGATCTTTGATAAAGAAGCAAAAGATATCAAATGGAAAAAAGAAAGCATATTTAACAAGTGGTGCTGGCATAACTGGATATCAACATGTAGAAGAATGAAAACAGACCCATATCTATCACCATGCACAAAACTCAAGTCCAAATGGATCAAAGACCTCAACATAAAGCCAGCCACACTGAGCCTTATAGAAGAGAAAGTGGGAAGTACACTTGAATGTATTGGCACAGGGAACCACTTCCTAATAATAACCCCAGCAGTACAGACACTGAGAGAAACAATTAATAAATGGGACCTCCTGAAACTGAAAAGTTTCTGTAAAGCAAAGGACATGGTCAACAAGACAAAACGACAGTCTATAGAATGGGAAAAGACCTTCACTCATCCCACACAGACAGAGGTCTGATCTCCAAAATATACAAAGAACTCAAGAAACTGGACACCAAAAGATCACATAATCCAATAAAAAAAAAATGGGGTAAAGACCTAAACAGAGAACTCTCAACAGAGGAATCTAAAATGGCTGAAAGACACTTAAGGAAATGTTCAACATCCTTAGTCATCAGAGAAATGCAAATCAAAACAACTCTGAGATTCCATCTTACACCTGTAAGAGTGGCCAAGATCAAAAACACTGATGACAACTTATGCTGGAGAGGTTGTGGGGAAAGGAGAACACTTCTGCATTGCTGGTGGGAATGCAAGCTGGTGAGTACAACGCTTTGGATGTCAGTGTGGCGATTTCTCAGAAAATTAGGAAACAACCTTCCTCAAGACCCAGTAATACCACTTTTGGGTATATGTCCAAAAGATGCTCAATCGTGCCACAAGGACAAGTGCTCAACTATGTTCATAGGAGCTTTGTTTGTCATAGCCAGAACCTGGAAACAACCTAAATGACCCTCAACCAAAGAATGGGTAAGGAAAATGTGGTACATTTACACAATGGAGTACTACACAGCAGAAAAAAATGACAGCTTGAATTTTGCAAGAAAATGGATGGAGCTAGGAAACATTATTTTGAGTGAGGTAACCCAGACTCAGAAAGACAATTATCACATGTACTCACTTATAGGTAGTTTTTAAACATAAAGCAAAGAAAGCCAGCCTACAAACCACAATCCCAGAGAACTTAGACAACAATGTAGACACTAAGAGAGACTTACATAGATCTAATCTTCATGGGAAGTAGAAAGTAGAAAAAGACAAGATCTCCTGAGTAAATTGGGAGCATGGGGACCTTGGGAGAGGGGTGAAGGGGGGAGGAGAGAGGCAGGAAGGGGAGCAGAGAAAAATGGAGAACTCAATAAATACCAATTTAAAAAAAGGGTAAGGGACCAAAATAAAGCAAATTAAAAAAAAATAAAACCCAATTGGGCATGGTGGCGCACACCTTTAATCCCAGCACTCGGGAGGCAGAGGGAGGAGGATCTCTTGAGTTTGAGGTCAGCCTGGTCTACATATTGAGTTCCAGAACAGCCAGGGCTACACAGAGAAACCCTGTCCTGAAAAACCAAAACAGCCAGAAATGGTGGTTCACACCTGTAATCCCAGCACTAGAAGCTGAGGCAGGAGGATTACCATGAGTTAGAAACCAGCTTTCACCACCAAGAGACAAAAATATGGAAATATAAACTCAAGGCTAGCTTCTGCACTGCTTCTTCTTGAGGATGTGGCATCAGAGTCCCCCACTGGAGACAGTCATGGTACTAGAATGCTCTCTTATCTCAAGAGCAGACTTCTTCCCAGGACTGGATCTGAATTCTTTTGGATCTATACTCATCAGTGTGATTACTGGATCATATGAGGTTCTATTTTTAGCTTTTCTTCTTTTATTTATTTTAACAGCTATTCATATTGACTGCATCATCTACTGTTCTGAGGTTAAGAGACACTGATTTCTACCTTCTTCTGTGTGTCTGTTAGTAATGGCCAGTCTAGTGGGAGGAATGTGGCTCTCACTGTGGCCTGAACTTTCATTCTTATGATCTATGATTACAGGTATCAACTCCACTGTGTCTTCCTTGGTGCAATCAGCCTTCAAATATGTTACATCGGTTTTTTAAAAATTATTTTCTTTGTATGGGTGTTTTGCCTGCATGTATGTCTGTGTACCAGAGTGTGCCTGGTACACAGTGGCCAGACAGAACAGGGCATTAGATCCTCATGCAACTGGAGTTATATATGGATTGTGGGCCACCATGTGGTGCTGGGTTTTGAACCTGGGTCTTTGGAAGAGCAGCCAGTGTTCCTTCCACTGAGTCATGTCTTCTGCCCCTTAAATCAGGTTCTTACTTTGCTGCTGAACTGCAGGAGTCTCTGATGTATTTTGGATGGACAGACATGGTTTGTGTTTTCTCACACTTCATAGGCTGCCTTTTTTGGGTTTTGTTTTTTTGAGAGAAGAGTCTCTGTATATCTCTGGCTGGCCTGGAACTCACTGTGTAGACCAGCTTTGCCTTGAGCAAACAGATCCACCTGTTGCGCCTCCCAAGTGCTAAGATTGAAAGTATGTGCCACCACCCCCAGCCACAAGCTGCCTTTTCCTCTTGAGGTTTCTTTGCTGTGCAGCGGCAGTATTTGTCTGGTCCAGGCCTGCTTGTTCACACGGCTTCCTGTGCTGGTGCTTTCGGGTTAGCCCAAGACAAGTATCCAGAGGCTGCTTCCTGTCTTTTTTTTTCTAGGAGATGTGCATTGTCAGGCTCACAGATAAACAACCAAACACAGTGAAGCCACAGTCCCCGTTCACAGAGGCGGTACTTGCTGACAATGGAAGGATAAACAGCATACTCACACAGTGCAGGATTATCCACCCTTAACAAAGGAAATCTGCTTGCCTCTGCCTCCCCTGTGCTGGGACTAGAGGCATGCGCCACCACTGCCTGGCAGCAAAGGAAATTCTTATTGCTGTTTGTAAGGACGGACCTGGAGGATGTTACACTAAGTGAAATAATTCACTGTCACCAGGGACCCTGCTGGAGGTAGACCTCTGACAGGGCCGGCCTTGACAGAGCAGCCATCAAAGGGACCAGCGCTCCATAGCTACAGCATTTACGATACCTTACTGGCTTCAGAATGTAATGCTTGAGCCAGAATCTCTACAGCAGAAGACGTGGGCAGTGCAGGGTGGGAAGCAGAAGAGCATAGTAAGAGACCCAAGCCTAATCATAGGCAGTGAGCAGCTGGTACTGAGGCTCCTCTTAGGCCTTGGATGGTGGTAGCAGACACTCGTCCAAGGAGAGCCTCACAATTATGACAAATGTCTCTGAGGAAATGGCTTCTTTGTGCCCCTCTCTGGCACTGGCTCTTTCTTCCTGTGTGACACCCTAGGCAGGTCCTCCCTCCAGTGATCCCTGACCAACTGAGGATCAGACTCAGGTACTTGCACATCTCTCATGTTTATGAGAAGACCCTATCATGCAATCTACAGTGAACATGGTAGCAGTCGTAAAGCAGGACAATAAAGCCACAATGGTGAAGGCATTGTTTGCTTGTTTTTTCTATACAGGGTCTTGTGGCTGGCCTTGAACTCAGAGATCTGCCTGCCTCTGGGGTGTTAGCATTGAAATGCAGAGGTTCGACAACAGGTGATCTGAGAGCAGCCTTAAGTGGGAAGTACTTAATTCAAGAGGCTGACTGAAAATGACCTACAGTCTTTGCTTCCACAGGGTCAGGGCCTCAGAGCTCTAAGGGAAGGGAGGCTAGAAGGTCTAGCAGGTAGAGTGTGAGATGGCAAAACAGCCTATTGGAACTTTCCCTCTCAGAGTCCAAACTGCACAGGAGACTTTCCTACTTACCGGCATAGTCTTGTCTCCAAAGAAATAAATGGTCTTGTAACCATCATGTTCTAGGTGTCTCAGGCAATACCGCTTGTCCCACCCATCAGGAAAGACGTCAAAGCTGATTTGGCCCCCTGCAGGATGGGAAGGGGACACACCAAGAAGGTGAGGCTAAGGAGGGCCTGGGAGGGTTGGGAATGGGGCTCAACAGTTAGAGGGCTTGCCTAGCAGGTCTGGGCTGAGTACAACCCCAGCACAGCCTAGATGAGAGGATGGAGGGTAACACCTTTTGGAAGATAATGCAGCTTGCTTTTCTTTCTTTCTATCTATCTATCTATCTATCTATCTATCTATCTATCTATCTATCTATCTATCTATCTATCTATCTATCTACCTATCTATTTATCTATCTACTTATATTTTGATATATTTATTCACCACTTACTGCTACTTATGGACAGGTTCTTTGCTGTTTTTCCCAGAATTATTTCATCTAGGTCTAAGCGATCATCTCTCTTAGTGCTTCTTCAGGGAAGAGACTTACAAGTTTAAATAAGGCAGGCTTAAGTAAAAACCTAATAAGGGCTTCCCTTATGCAATGGAACTATCTGGCATTTTAATATACCCTGAGTCAGGCATGCAAGTGCATACATGCCATCCCCACATTCAGGAACCTGAGACAGGAGGCTTATGGTGAGTTCAAGGTCAGTCTGGGCTTCATGTGAATTCTAGGCAAGTCTGGACTACAGAGGAAAAACCTAGCTAAGCCAAACCACCATCAGTGGAAAATCTAAAAGCAGGCTGTATGAGCTCATCCTGGAGGCAATAGGCTCATTATATGAAAGATAACTTATAGGTAGGTACCCCCTAAAATCATCCATTGTGCCGTCCATCTGTCTGTCCACCCATCTATCCACGTGTATGGGTGTTTTACCTGCATGTATGTCTGAGGAAACCCTGGTGTCAGAAACCCTGGAACTGGAGTTACAGATGACTGTGAGCTGTCATACTGATGCTGCAAATTGAACACATGTCTTCTTGAAGAGCAGTTACTACTCTTAGCTGCTGAGCTAGTTCTCCAGCCACTATGTGGGTACTTTTCAAGCAGCAAAAAAATCAACCCACCAAAGGAGGGAAAAAAAATGCAAAACATTTTCCAAGTTATTAGAAAGGCATTCAGTTAACAGTTCAGGAATTATTAAAAAATCTTCCTGATTGTGTCTGACACGTGGTTCCTTTGCAAGGCCATGTGCTGGCAGAGCTAGAGGGCTTTAAGTCCAGACTGATAGTGTGGCCAGGAGAAGTGGACATGTTTGAAGCATTTAACAGGAAAAGATACACTAGACAGACAGCTCAGTGGTTAAAAGTGACTGCTGTCAAGACCTTAATTCAGTCCCTTGGGGTCCACGTGGTAGGAGAGAACCAACTCTTCACAGCTGCCCTGGACCTGCACACATGTGTGGTAGCCTGTGTGCCCCACCCCCAACAAACTGAAAATGTAATAATAAAACATAACAGGTATCTGCTACCAAGTGACGACAGAAGTCAGGTTAAGTCTCTGTACTAGAGACACCACTGGCTCAATGACAGTCAGCACAGGCTTTGTGAGCCTGAACAACTCTCTGTTGCTTTCTGAGCCTGATTCTTGCTCTGTAAAAGCCACCCACTAATTTCTGTGGTTCCTTAATAGTGACACACTACAGGATTTCAAGACATTTTAGTCTACTTCATCTGAGAGGTTCACTGTCCAACACTCCTGGAGTTCAGCAAGACTTCTCTTCCATACAGAGGTGTGAAACTTTTACTGTTCACAAGCCTGGGTGCAGAGGTAGAACCAGACCCAACAGCATGGAACCACTTCCTGGCTTGGGGGTATCCTGCTGTGGTTGCTTGTCTACAGTCTGCCTGTGTAAGTGTGGTAGAACAGTAGAAAGTAAAAAGTCTACACCAGGATTAGCATGTTGCTTGCTGGGCGGTGGTGGCCTCACGCCTTTAATCCCAGCACTGGGGAGGCTGAAGTAGGTGGAGCTCTGCGAGTCTGAGGCCAGTCTGATCTACAGAGTAAGTTCAGGACAGCCAGGGCTATATAGAGACACCCTGTCTGTAGCTCCAGTTCCAGGGCATCCACATCCTCTTCTGGCCTCCTTGGACAGTGGACGTGCCCATGGTACTGACACATACATGCAAGCAAAACATTCAAACATAAATAAAGTCTTGAGAGAGAGTAATAAGTAAAAGTTTACAGTTTGCAGAGGAAGACTGGAAGCTCTTCCTAACCCCGCATCACCTTGTGAACAGGGCACAATCAAAATAAAGCCCACCTAATACAAAAAGAGGGAGGGGGCTACAAAAGATCATCATACACTGCTAGCTGGATGCTTTTGGGGCTCCTCAGCTCACCAGCCACTGCCATTCTTGGGGGATGCTTTGCCTTTCCTTAGTAGCCTGTCTATTTCTACTACATTGACTTTGAAAGCATGACCTTCCCTCCATCTCTCCTTCTGGTGGCTACTGGGATTTTCACCTACCCTACACTATTTTTCTCTTAAACTAATAAAATTACCCTCATGGTTTCTTCTGAGTCTGTTTCTAAGCTTTTTTTTTTATCGAGACTAAGAGCCCTACAAGGGGACCTCAGATTCCCCAGTAGCAACTTCCCCCCAGCACAGCATTAGGCTCTGCGGCAGCCCACCACACGCTCTAGCACACAGGGACCAGAGCCTGGGGATGCACCGTACCTATGGAGAATGTGAGGCCTTTCCCTGCAAATTCCTTCCTCAGGTCCTCTACGAATTTCTGTCGTATATTTTCTTTCTGAGAGATACAAAAAGACACCAATTGTCCATTACATCACAGTGCAGAAGCATTTTAAATACTGCCCACAGGCTACACGGTTGGGCTTTTCTTCTCAGACCTGGCCATTGTCCAAGTGTGTCCGAGAACTTACTTTATCAAGTTCGTAGAACTCAATTCGTTCTTCTTGGCTGCAGCTTCTCCCAATAGGGGACACGTTCAACATGCCATTTCGGAATTCAATGAAAGTTCCCCTGGGCAGGAACAGCATCAAAATACAAAATACCTTATTTACTCAGGCATCATTACATTCTAGAAGCAGGAGTATGTGACCCAGGTGTCTCATGGGTTGTACACCTTGGAAGCTTTGAGTCACATAGTATGACAGTGTGGCTAACTCAGATTGAGATGGATGGAGACTTAGCATGGAAAAGGAATGGAGTCATCTTCGCAGATTTTTATGTGTGTGTGCGCATGTGAATGTGTGTGAAAGCACTAGAAGTCAGAGGTCTCCAGCGGTGTCTTCACTGACTGCTCTCCACCTTATCGTCTCTCAGAGTCTGGAGCTCCCCAATTCAGCCTACAGTGTCTGCTCAGCAAGCCCCAGGGACTAGAAGCATGCTCTACCAGGGGGCTAGGGAGCAAACTCGGGTACTCAGGCTTGAGCAGAAAGTTTTTTGCTGGCTGACCTACTTTCCCAGCTTTATTTCTTTTTTGAGCAAAACAAATGGAGATGTAGTAAGGAAACAAAATCAAGAACTCCCAAGAGGGGAAAGGACCCCAAGGGAGGAATAGTCCACACCCCACTTTTTGAGACAGGGTCTTATGTAGCCCAAGCTGTCTTTGAACACGCCATGCTGTAGATGATACCTGGGATTACAGGCTTGAGGCACCATGTCTCACTAGTCATAATATTTCACACTGACTATTTAATAAAGTGATGTTTGGATATACGGGTTAAGCAGGGTGTGCTATTAAAACAATTACCCTGTGGCTCACTGTTTCTACTACAACTGATCAGGACGTCTCCTGTGCTAAAGGCTGGGAAAGGACCCCAACATAAGGGCACTTGCTCCTTCTGCAGCCTCATCTGTGTTGTTAGTGAGCTCTTGAGGGGAGTGATGTCATTAAGTGAGGACCCAGACAGGTTCTGAGACTATGGTTCACAGAGGAAACTATTTATTCAGAGGCAAACTGCTTATTCAGGCTTGATGTGACCACAGAAAATGAAACATGCCAACGGTTTCAGTTATTCCAGGGAAGATAGCTAGAAACTTTTTAAAATCATGTTTTTAGTTTTAGACTCAGAATATATATTTAAATTTCTGTTTTTAGAGACAGCATTTCTTTGTGTAACAGTGCCCTGGATGTCCTGGAACTTGCTTTGTAGACCAGGCTGGCCTTGAACTCACAGAAATGCCTGGCTCTGCCTCCAGAATGCTGGGTTTAAAGGCTAACATTTTTACAAATTTATTTGTGAGGGGCAGGTCAGAGAGGCATGCGTGGGAGTCAGGTCTTTTCTCTCTGCCATGTGGGTCCAGGCATGGGTGTCCTGCTCCATCACTCTGCTTCAGTCCTCTGAGACAGTCTCTTCACGAGCCAGGCCAGATGGTGGGCCAGCAAGTCCCAGCGGTCCTGTCTGTCCTCCACACACGTGACCACGGCTGACTTCTGTGAGGTCTGGGGATTTGAACATGGCTCTTCATGTTTGCACAGCAAGCACTCTTTCTCAGTGAGTCTAGAGCTCTCTAACCCCATAATGTAATTTTCTTTAAGCTATGCAGGCCACACACATTTGGTTTTGTTTATCTACCCTGGAGGCCTCCTTAGACTTACAGATTGTAGGCTTCTGATGCCTTTTAAAATTGTGTGTGTGTTGTATGCATGTGTACATAATGCATGTATGCACACTAGTGTTTGACATGGTTTTCACCACTGCTCTCCAGCTTATCTTCTAAGACAGTCTTTCCTTGGAACCAGACCTCATTGCCTGACCAGACTCCCAGGAGACTTTGTCTCCGCCCCTCATGGCTAGAGTTTCAGACATGACAATACTCAGTTTTTACGTGGGTACTGGGGATCTGAACATTGGCCCTCGTGCTGCTGTGACAGGTACTTTAGCTATAGCAAACTCCCAAGACCCTTTTGTTCTTTTTTTTTTTAATCTTTTTTTAAAAATATTTATTTACTTATTATGTATATAATATTCTGTCTGTGTGTATGCCTGCAGGCCAGAAGAGGGCACCAGACCCCATTACAGATGACTGTGAGCCACCATGTGGTTGCTGGGAATTGAACTCAGGACCTTTAGAAGGGCAGGCAATGCTCTTAGCCTCTGAGCCACCTCTCCAGGCCCCTTTTGTTCTTTTTAAAGATTTATTATGTATACAGTATTCTGCCTGCATGTATGCTTGCACACCAGAACAGGGCACCAGATCTCATTACAGATGGTTGTGAGCCCCCATGTGGTTGCTGAGAATTGAACTCAGGACCTATGGAAGAGCAGCCAGTACTCTTTTTTTTTTCTTTTTAAAATTTATTTAATTTTATTTTATGTTCATTGGTGTGAAGGTGTTAGATCACCTGGAACTGGAGTTACAGACAGTTGTGAGCTGTTATGTAGGTGCTAGGAAATTGAACCCGTGTCTTCTGGAAGAGCAGTCAGTGTTTTTAACCCCTGAGCTATCTCTCCAGCTCCCAAGACCCTTTTCTGAGATAAGGTCTTACTCTGTAGCCCAAGAAGACAAGAAACTCACTATGGAGTCTAAAATGCACAGCAATTCTCCTGCCTTAGCTTCCTACATACTGGCTGACAGCTGACTCATCACACCTGTCCCACCCCATTTCGTTCAAAAGAGGGTCTGTGTAGCCCTGGCTGTCCTGAAACTTCTCTGTAGACCGGACTGGCCTCCAACTCAGAGATCCACCAGCCTCTGCCCTTGAGTGCTGGGATTAAAGGTGTGAGTACACCACTATACCTGCCCCCCCCTTTAATAGTCTAGCTATAACTTCCAAGATGGCCCTAAACTTGTGATCCTCCTGCCTCAGCCCCTCTAGCACTGAGATTATAGGCAGATGCCACCACATCAGGCTCTGTACTTTTTACATGCTATTTCACAGGATTCTCTCCTGACAGCCCAGAGCTGCCACAGGTTTCAGTGTCTGGTCTGTACAGCACTCCATCACACGGGTGGGCACCTTTTTTACAACCATCTTCACGTGGTTGGCTATATAAACTATTTCCAAGTAGTTGAACTAAGTGCTGGGTTCTGGTCATAAGCATGAATCCACCTAAAGAGTCCACGGCTCAGCTGGGCAGTGGTGGCGCACGCCTTTTAACCCCAGCACTCGGGAAGCAGAGGCAGGTGGATCTCGTGAGTTCCAGGTCAGCCTGGTCTACAAGAGCGAGTTCCAGGACAGGCTCCAAAGCTACAGAGAAACCTGTCTTGAAAAATAAAGTGTCCACTACTCCATCATATCTTAGAAGAGCCTCCTTTGTTAAGAGTGAACCCACCTTTTCTTAGGGAGTTTAATTTTTGCAATGTAGCTCAGACAGTAGTTGATCAGGTCTTGGATCACTGCCTCCCCCAGATGACCTTGAATACTCTAGGTAAACAAAGCATGAGTTATTTGATATAATAGGAAGTACTTTCAAAATGGCTTCACGGCAAACCCAGATCTGACAATACTGCCAGAAGCCACAGGCTGACTCAGCCGGGACAGTGACACACCCTGCTGTCCTTTTACCTCTTTCTCATTTCTGATGGTGGAAAACATCAGGCAAAGCACAGACCCCTCGGTCAGAAGCACCTTTTGTTTCATTACTCAAGGATTCGTGTTTATTCCCTTTCACACTTTCCAGATGAGCCAGAGAGCTTCCTGCAATTGCTCTAAGTATTAAGTACAGCTTCTCTTCCACAGCCCCTGGCTGAATGATGTGCTCTAGCTTTGGCTATTGTAATAGAAACACTGAACTCAAGCAGCTTTAAAAGGCCATTATAAAGATGTAGTCACTATCTGGAACAAGCAACAGCTGTGTGGGGCAAAATTCAAACTTAACAAAGAATACAGTGTGAAGATTCCCTCCCTCCCACCAAGCTCCAGCACGTGCCCGGAGGCATTCAATCATTATCACATGTAATGTGTTGTCCTATGCCCCCTTTTCTTTATTGTTTTTATAAATTTTGAGACACTGTCTCATGAAGCTGCCCAGGTTGATCTTGAACTCACTTTGTAGCTCAGGCAGCCCCTGAACTTTTGACCTTCCTGCCCCAGCCGTGTTGATTTACACAACATGATAGTAGTTATACAGAACGGGCTGTATACTTAAAAACTTACCTGTTTACACAAAAGCTTCCCATCTTTGTATGCTACCAGGCCATTCTCTGGAAACACATAATCGTATTTCTCAACCACTACAACCAAAATAAGATAAAAACTGAGGATGCATTGAATAGAAAGAAACTTGTCTTTCTCTTTCTTCCTCAACGCAAGGGCCCCGGTAAGCACCTGCCGGCTGTGCCAACCTTCTCATCAAGAGGTTGAACTTCGACAGCAGCTTAAGTCTAGGCGACCACAGACCCTGCCTCCAGCATGCCAGTGTTTAAAGTAAGATGCTGGTCCCTGCTGCCTCCCAACCCTGTCATGAACCAGCAGGAAACAAGGGACAAAGAGGATGGCCACCCTCAGCTCTCAGGCTTCCCAGATCAGGTTTGACAGGCTCAATTTAAAAATAAAAATTATTTTGTGTGTATGTATGCACTTGGGCATGTACACACCATGGTGTGTGTGTGTGTAGGTCAGAAGACAACTTGTGGGGTTGCTTCTCAACTTCTCTGTGGGTTTAGTACTGAACCTGAGTTAACAAGTACCTTTACAATTTCCCCAACCTCAAAATAATGTTTTTATAAAAATAAAAATTTTACAAAGCTGTTTTAAAAAGATGATTCTTATACTCATTTAGACTTGAAGACTAATACATAACCTACAAAAGGTCTGCCTGCCTCTGCTTCCCAAGTGCTGGAACTAAAGGCATCTGTTACTATGCCCATCTGTTTGTTTTTGAGACAGGACCTCATGTAGCCCAGGTTGGCCTTGAACTCATTGTATAGTCCAGCATCACCTCCAGATCACAGCAAGTCTCCTGGGTGCAAAGACTACAGGTATGTCCACTACACCTGCTGATGCTGATGCAAGGTGAGCTTTTAGCTGCCTTCTAGTATAAATGTTTTGACTCTCACTTGTTACACCTCTCAAACACCTAGCTCTGGTACTGTGATACAAAACCTCTCAGAGTACGCTGTAAGTACATTCTGGAGGTAGGGATGGTGATCAACCCCTGTGATGGGATTCTTCTGGGTTACATATGACTTGTTAAGTTACTAATAGCATCTCTAAAGAGAGTACCTCCAGGAAGATGCAGAAGTGACTCTTCCAGGATCTGATATGACCAGACTTGTGCTTTCAGACAGACATGCCGAATCCCCAACCATGGGAACATGATGCCCAGGACACACTGGACAATGATTGCAGACAGCCTGGGTTATCAAACTGTGTGTGGGTGCCTGTGTGCATGCACTCTACTGCCTACTAGTGGTCAGAGATGGTACTAGGCATACTACAATGAACTAAACTGCCCAATATGTCCTTAGTACTAACATAACCCTAGGACAACAGTGTGCTTTTGTCTATTTTAAACTCATGTTGGTTTGAAAGAAAGAAAGGGAGGAAGGAGGGAAGGAGGGAGGGAGGGCAAGCGAGCAAGATGGGCAACGGGAATTCCAGCACTTGGGAAGAGGAAGGAGGCGAATCTCTGTGAGTTCAAGGCCAGCCTGGTCTGCAGAGAGAATTCCAGGACAGCCAGGACTACACAGAAAAACCCTATCTCAATAAAAAAACAAAAAAAAATTATTTGATATATATTAGTATTTTGCCTGCATGGACACATGTGCACCTCATGGGACTGGAATTACAGATAATTGTGACCTGCCATTGGGCCTGGGAACTGAACCTGAGTCCTCCATAAAAGTAGCAAGTGCTCTTAACTGCTGCTAAGCCATCTCTCCAGCCCCAACTCGTGACTCCCCTGTCTCAGCCTCCCAAGTGTTTGGTTCACAGGAGAGCATAACACACTACAACAGAGAGAGAACCATTCGTTCATGGATCTCTCTACTCCTGCTTCTCAGAGGCCGGCTACCCCAGAAACCCTGCGAAAAAAGACAAGTAAGACATTGTCTGGAAGACAACAAAGACTGAGTTTACATCAGAGTGCTCATCAGCAGGGCTGGGCACTACAATTTGGGTGGGATACTTGCTAAAATATATGTCCAGGTGTTAGAGACCTGCTGTTCCACCATCACCAGGAAAGAAGCCAAGAGACTCTCCAGCTGGGTGTGGTGATTGATGCTTCACTCCAACACTCAGGAGGTAGAGACAGGATGACAAGGTGAGCCTGAGTCCAATCTGGGCTACAGAGTGAGACCCTATCACAAAGGCTCTCTATCTTCCCAGTCCTGTGCTGGAGACCCTGGTGATGTGGGGAGCCTAGTGACTCTTATGATGAGGGAACCCTGGAACACACTCCATTAGGGCTACAGAGACAAGGTACTGAGACGAGAGGTATACAAATCTGAGTCGACAGCACAGCCAAGAGGTGGGGCCTGGTCTGAAGTGAGAGCAGTGAGGACATGAAATACTAGAGGGAGAAAAGGTTCCACAAGTGAGACTAACTGGAAACCTGAGTCAAGGATTCTATTAAAGATCACAGAACTTACTTTTATAGGGTTAAAGCAAAGGCCAAATAAGGGTAGAGAAAATGTTTTCCCAGAGAAGGTGGAAAGTATGCTACATGAGTGATGGTAGCTTCGGACTGCAGGGGACACTGGGCGGCAGGTCTCAGTATCATCAGAAGTTAATCTTGCTAGAGTGGAATTAGCACTTACCATCACTTCCCAGTTGCTCTTGCACTTTCTCAAAATCTGACCCACCTACCACTCCAATTTTGGTCTTCTGCCTCAATTTTTGTAGAAAGCCATCCATGTCTTTTGTAATTTTCTACATGTCAGGAAGGAAAACAGGACGATTCTGAGTGATAATAATCAGATGAACTGCAAACTAATTTAGTTCTGATTTTTACACTAGGTCTGTAGAAAAACTTAATATTTAGTTATATCTATTCCCACTTGTTTAGTCACACACACACACACACACACACACACACACACACACACACACACATATATAGTTGGCAACTTGCTTTTTCCATTTTATGTTGTGGTGACCTTTTAATAAGACATAGCTCTAGGTTATTCCTTTTTGTCTGTTTTGTTCAAATGTATCTCTGTGCTGCATGCATATAGTGCCTGAGGAGTCTGGATCACCTAGAACCAGAGTTGCAGATGGTTGTGAGTCACTACGTGGATGCTGGGCCCTTTGGAAGAGTCGTCAGTACTCTTAATCATGGCACCATCCCTTCAGTCCAATCTTCTGTTGTTTAAAGGTTTTTTTATACTACATGCATATGATTTAATACATCAGAAGTGGGTATAGTGTCACAAGTCTGTGATACCAACACTTGGGAAATGGAGGCACGAGGATCAGGAGTTCAAGGTCAGCTTTGGCTACACAGCTGGATTTACTAAGATTGTCTTTTAACAGAAACAGAAACAAACTACGAAGAGGTGAGGTAGCATGATGATTGTGGTCTAGAAAGTTACTAAGCAAGAGGAAATGCAAAATTATTATGATGAAATGTCAGCTGCTTTTAACCGAAGTGACAGGGATATGGGTTCTCTGTTCACTATTTCTGTCAATGATCTCTGTGTGAGTTTTCAGGATGCCAGAACTGGAAAATGATGGAGGCCTATGTCCTTTTTTCTTTTTTTGAAAGCTTTTCTCAAGTCCTACTGTTTAGGGATGGAATGACATGTGGAAGAAAACACCCAGGAAGACAAACTTCTACACAAACAGGGAAATGTGCAGACGTCTGGAGTCCATGTTAACTAGATTGAACCCAGGCAGGTCATATCATGTCACAAGAACTGCAATAAAAGATAACTTGTTCTTCCTCTTCCAGACCACATTGTGATTAGTGATGTCTAAGATTACACAGGATAAGCAGGAAAGGCTGATGATAAACAGATCTGTGCTAAAATATTTTAATCACAGTACCCAGCTCTCTTTCAAATTAGTTTTGTTTTATTGCTACAATTGCTTATGATCATTGCAAGCATATCGTTCCAAATGCGTGAAAGGGAATACACTCTGGATCACCTACCTGGCTTCTCTGCTATTTTATACTTCATGCTTATCTAGCCCCATTTACCCCGGAAACAGAAGCACTTTCTCAATATCTAGTACCTGGAGTGGCTCCACCCTAGCACAGTGAAAGGAAATGACAAACTGGACAGCTAACAGTGCCCGAGACCCAGGGACTTTCACCATCACAGCTGCTATGAGAAGCAGGCAGTCAGGACTTCACTGGTTTCAGTTTTCTTACGTTTGAATGGTAGTAGCTAGTGAGGCAGTGGTGCGCACCTTTAATCCCAATAGTTGGAGGCAGAGGCAGGTGGATCTACAGAGCGAGTTCCAGGACAGGCATGGCTACACAGAGAAACCCTGTCTCGGGGGATGGGGTGGTAGTAGTAATTTCCAGGAGGAAAGGTGGTGGAAGACTGCAGGTTGACTCCTGACCACTACTGCTCCTGGACCAGACTGAACAACGGCTTGTCTCTATAATTTTATTCTTATTACGTATGTACATGCACGTACATGTGCCACAATGTACAAGGGGAGGTCAGAAGACAACTTGTGGGTGTTAGTTCTCTCCTTCCACCATGTGGGTTCCAGGAATTGAACTCAGTCAGGTCCCAAAGCTTAGGGGTAAATGAATCTACCCATTGAGCCATCTCAGTGGCCTCTGTAATAAATTAGAACATAGCTACTCAGTTTACATATGGTCTGTGGCTGCTTTTGCACTAAAGTTGAGTAGCTGCTACAGGCCATGTTTTACAGAGACAAAAGTACTTAATATATAGCCCTTTACAAAATATGAATTCTGCTTCCTGTTCTAGACTACTATTGGCTTTTGTTGTTTTGAGACAAGTTCCCCAGGTTTGCCTCAAACTCATTATTTAGCCCAGGCTGGCTCTGAACCATCAAATTTTCCTGCAGAGATTTAAACCCTATGCCACCTGTCCACCTTTCTATTGACTTAACTCATAAATGTGTATTGAGCAATGAAGCTGAGCTAGAAAGGGCTCTGGAGAACGTGTGGTTTAATGCCATCCCTAGATAAATCAAACTGTGGCTCAGAAAGGTAGAATGAGGTAGAAAGGGGTTAGATGGTGGTTTTTCTAAAATTAAGGATGTATTTAAAAACTTTATGAAAACCTATTATTTTGTAAAGCATATGTGTATACACAATATAGTTTCAGAAGACAAGAGTTATTAAAAAAAAAATCCCAGTGCCAGGTGGAGGTTTTGACCAGAGAGACCTGAGACCCCAAAACAATACAGGCTTTTGCCATTGCTCTTGGTTGCCTACCCTAACTAGATGTTAAGTCCCATATTGCTGAAGGCACAGCACTCTTTGGTTACAAGACAGAGAAATCAGGCTGGAACTGACACAGATGGCTTTGGCAGTGTTGGAAGGTGCTATGCAAACCACCGCGGGGAGAAAAGTCATGAATGGTATTTCCCAGTCATGCTACAGCACTGACATGCTAAGCAATGCATGCTCACCTGTGCAATGGTGGCATGTTTGTTACACAGGTAACCAGATCACTTTCTGACTGGGTGTGAGACCTGCCCCACAGGAGGGAATTAATGCCTGTGACAGTAAACTTAGTCAAAAGCCATGACTTAGGAGCTCATAGGCCCTATGGGAGGACCTACTACTGTTGTTTTGCTAAATGGACATCTTGTTAAACTGCCTTCTAAATATTTATGTTTACCCCCATAGATTAATGCTGCTCTCAACCTTGGGAAGCAAAGTTTCTTTTTGTAGTGGGCATTAAAGCAGACTTTTATTTGGTCAAAGTGGTAAGAGTAAGTGCCCTAAATGGGACATCTTATCAATCCTGCCAAGGTTCAGGGAGTTGAAAGAATGTAAGACCCAGAGGATGAGGCGTCTTGAGAAACGCTGTCTCCTGGACGTTTTACGGCCGTTGTCCTCAAGAATTCCCAGCTTCCGTGGTTACCTGCACAAGATCAAATCAGCTAACTTTCCAGCACGGATGGTGGCTGCAGGGTATGTTGCCTGAGCCTACGTAGATAACTACACAGGCGCGTGCTTATGTGTGTGTGTGTGTAATACTAAGTGAACTTCGTGGGCTATTAAAAAAAAAAACATGGAAATGGAAGAGGGATTTGGGGCAGGTGTCCTCAATAGGGAACACAGAGAAGTTGGGGGTGAATTTGACCGAGATACACTGTACATATGTAATTGCCAATATATCTAAGGTTACACACACTTAACAAGGGCTTCCGGAACACACCCTATGAAATCTGAAAGAGGTGGAGTAGACGTGGCGACATTTAAGCTATCTGTGCACAGCCTCAAGTCTGAATTACTCCTGCTCAATCACCACGTTGTGCAAAGGAGGTTGATCACAACAACCAGATCTGTGAGCGGGAAGGAAGTTCCACTGGACCTTGTATGCTCTCTAGCAGACGGTCTGGAACCCATCGCTGCAGGGGCTGCTGGGAGCAGCTCACCATTGAGGCTTGATCTGGGCTCGGCACTGTCACGAATTTCTGTCATCCTCACCAACACCCCATGCAACAGGCAATACACCCGTTTAAAGTGGCTTCAGGGGCTCCGAGAGAGTGATTTGCTCAAGGTCGGAGAGCTGAAAGCCTGCCTTTGATACACTAGACAACACAGCCAAAGGTGACACAGCAGGTCGAGGGCCTAAGCTGGTCACCAATCCCCAGGCCCCCAAAGAAATTCAGACCCGAACTTTCCGACTCTGAACATTTCCTGCTGGAAGTTTTTTTGGCCCCCTCTTCCTCCGCACCCCGCTCAGGACCCGCATCTCCAGGTTCCCGGGCGGTCGTCACCGCGGTCTGGGCGCTGCACGGGCTCCACTCCACGGCCGCGAGCCTCCCGGGCGCCGCCTACCTGCCGCGGGGCAGTCAGGGTCCCATCCACGTCGAAGAGGCAGAGAGCAGCCATGGCTCCAGTCAGAAGACTCGTTGGCACCCGGAACTGCACCCGGAACTTCCGGGTCCACGCCGAGGCCCGTAGTCCAAGGCACGACGGGAAGAGGAGAATTCCCTAAATGATTCACAGCTGATACAGGATTTGAAACTACAATCCCCAAGAACACAGACTCATATTTTTTTTTTTTTTAGTTAGCGCATGCGTCTTTTTAACCACACGCGCACGCGCTCTTCAAGTTTCCGGGACGAGTCCGTTTATTTCTCAGAGCAGGAGACGGGATCATGGTAAGACGGGCAGGTAGTGGGCGGCGAAAGAGGGTACGCGTTCAGGGGATCCTGGCTGGGCCTCGGACTGGCAGCAAGGATGCCAGGGCCGCCGATCCGGGAGCGCCGCCGGTGGAAGGCCGGCCTCCTCCGAGCCCCTTGGGTCACGTGGGCGGTCGGAGTCGCTGTAACTCCCTGAGCGCTCAGCAAATTCAGGGCCTAAGAACCTTGTCTCCCTCAGCGTATGCCGAGGCTGTGAAGAAGGATGCACAGCTAGTGTCTGTGGGAGCCGGGATCAGAGCCTTCCTCTGACTGTAAAGCCCTGAAGTTGCTCACTATGCTACTCACCCAGAGAAACATTGTGCAGCGCGTTGGGGACCCCCGCGTGTCTCAAGCAGGCTAATAGAAAGCAGTTCTCCTGACATAAGGCAGCCGGAGAACTGCAGAGGTACTGTGACAAGTACCCCACAGTTTTGGTGCTTGGGTTTCCCACTATGACACCGATTAGTTTACCCCTTGAAGTGCCTCACAGACTTATGGACGCAAGTTCAAGTTTCCTGTTGGCTCTCAGAAGGTCTCTGCTGAATGTCTGGAACTAAACCTTTCCAGTGTTTGTTTGGACCTGCCTAGGGGAAGAACTGGCCTGAGAACCAGACTCGGCCCCATTCATTCCGTTGAGTTGTCTGTCTGTCTGTCTGTCTGTCTTTCTTTCTTTCTTTGATGGGGGTGGGGTCTTAGTTTTTAGCTTTTTCGAGACGGGGGGGGGCTTAGTTTTTTAACTTAAAAAAAAAATGCCGGCAGTGGTGGTGCCCACCTTTAATCCCAGGACTGGGGAGGCAGAGGCAGGTGGATCTCTGTGAGTTCGAGGCCAGTCTGGTCTAGTTCCAGGACAGGCTCCAAAGCTACAGAGAAACCCGGTCTTGAAAAACCATAATCATCATCATCATCATCATCATCATCATCATCATCATCATCATCATCATCATCATCATCCTGTGTGTGTTCAGTTCGTGTGCACGTGCTTGTGCCATGGCCTGTGGGGGTCAAGGACATCCTTGCATGAGGAATTTTTCTTCCTCCACCATGTTGGCTTCAGGGATCAAATTCAAGTCACCTGGCTTGGTGGCCAGCACTTTCACTTGATGGGATATCTCACTGGTTGGGAGTAGGGTTTATACTTGATGGGATATCTCACTGGTTGGGAGTAGGGTTTGTTTACCTGCAAAAAGAAGAGTATGGTACTTATCCAGAGTAGAATTCCACAGAAAATAAAGTATTTAGCTGTTTAGCTTTATCATTCCTTTGGCAGCCCTGGCGGCTTTCCAGGCTTCCCTGGAGCCTTTCTAGGGGCTTTGCTTCGTTCGTTGTGTGCTCTTCATGGTTGAATTCTGAAAGAAACCTCTCTTTTCCAGGCTGTCCTCCTTCGAGCCCTGCCAAGGTTTCAGGGGCCAGCTGTGTGGGGGAGGCCTCTTCATCGACTGTGGTACTGTACTGGGCAGGGAGATTCCAGAAGGTGGGTGGGGAGCACGTCCCCCACCTCACAGGAGAAGCCCCCAGGCACAGAGACTGAAAAGTTTCACACAATCTACCGATTTAATGCCATCAGAGTACTCGGGTATGTGTCCCGGCTGAAGCTGGCTCAGACAGCTATGACTGTGATAGCCCTGCCTCCGGGTTTCTACTCATACTCACAGGGCCTCCTGACCCTCAATTCACTCTGCCTGATGAGTGGGATTGCCTGCTTTGCCCTGGCCATGCTGTGCTGGATGAGCTACTTCTTCAGGAGGCTGGTGGGCATCCTCTATGTGAATGAGTCGGGTACCATGCTTCGAGTGGCCCACCTGACCTTCTGGGGATGGCGACAGGACACATACTATGCCGTGTCAGACATGATACCTCTGACAGAATCCAAGGACCAGGCCCAGGAAGTGTTTGTACGCATCCAGCAGTACAGTGGCAAGCAGACCTTCTACCTTACCCTGCGCTATGGCCGAATCCTGGACAAAGAACGTTTCTCACAAGTGTTTGGAACCCTGACCACACTCAAGTAAAGAACAGCAACTAGGGAGCTGGAGAGATGGCTCAGTGGTCAAGAGCATTGCCTGCTCTTCCAAAGGTCTTGAGTTCAATTCCCGGCAACCACATGGTGGCTCACAACCATCTGTAATGAGGTTTGGTGTCCTCTTCTGGCCTGCAGGCATACACACAGACAGAACATTGTATAATAAATAAATAAATAAATAAATAAATAAATAAATAAATATTTGAAAACAAATTTAAAAAAAAAAAAGAACAGCAACTAGGCCTCCCATATCCCTGGTTACACCGGATTTTAGAGGGGAAGGCCAAGAACATTGATGAGGCAGAAGCTAATACCCATAGGCTGGGACTGAAGCTCCACGGTAGACTGCTCATCTAGCATGCAGGCAGTAAAACCCTGCATTCAATCCCTAGAGCTGCATATAAGCAGGCATGGCTGTGTGTGCCTGTACTCAGCTTTGGAGATGGAGGCAGGTGGAGAAGAAGGTCAAAGTTGTCTTGGGCCAAAAAAGAAGATGTTAACCACCTTTAGGAAAAAGCCCTTGGTTGAACATTGTGCTCAATAGGGCATTCTAAATGCTATGCCAAGATCACTGAGGCAGCTCACTGCTATGAAACCAGAAGGCAGAGGAACATAGACTTGGAGTCTGGAGACTTGGGTTTTGCTGGACCTCAGCTCCTTGACCTGGGGCAGGGTATTAAGTCTCTGAGCCTTGAATTGCACTCTGTGAGATAGAAGAGCCTTCTCTCGTGGGGATGGATGTAAAAATAGCCAGTAATGGCTGAGGCTGGACATGTAGCTGTGTGGTGGAGCTCTTGCCTAGCATGTATAAGGCCCTAAGTTCCACCCTCAGCTCCACAGAAGAGACATACCAGTACATGCTGCATGCTGTGCCAGGGCAGCAGCCCAGAGTTTACAGCACCGAGGGAGGCTTCCAGGCGGCCTGCCCCATTTGTACCCGCCAGCTTGGTGGCTAGTGCTGAAGCCTAAAGTGGGCTTGTTTTTCTCCCATCAGGAAGTCACTGTGATGTGGGATATCCTTCTGTATATGTGTTGCCGTATTGGTTGGTTAATAAAGCTGCTTTGGCCTACGGTAGGGCAGAATAAACTTTAGGTGACTGTCCAGGCAGCAAAATGTCTCTGTCAATTCTAGAGTTTTGGAAGTTGCTTACAAGATATTCCTGTTTACATAGGTAATATATCCTTCTGGGGTCTTTAATGGAGTTAAAGACTAGATAGTTACAGCTTTTCTTAGTTATGATAAAAGATAAATTAGATATAAAACTTTAGACTCATGAAGTATTGTAACTAATTTTTTCTTGGTAACTGTTGTATATGTAATTTTGCTATTTTAAAGTTAAAACTTTCCTTCTTAATTAGACAGAAAAGGGTAGATGACGGGAGATGTCCTTCTGTGTGTGTTGCTTTTATTGGCTAATGAATAAAGCTGTTTCAGCCAATGACTTAGCAAAATGTAGCCGGGCTAAAAGAGATATAGAAAGTAGGAGGAGTCAAAAGTGCATGTAGCTGCTGAAGGAGAAGGACCTGGAACCTTCCCAGTAAGCCACAGCCTCATGACAATACACAGATTAATAGAAATGGGTTAATTTAAGATATAAAAGTCAGAAATACACCTAAACTATTGGCTGGTGCAGGACAATTCTGTATTCTGTCAGTTATGTTTTAAATAAATGCTGATTGGCCAGTAGCCAGGCAGGAAGTATAGATGGGATAACCAGACAGGAAGTAGAGGTGGGGCAATGAGAACAGGAGTATTCTGGAAAGAAGGAAGCTCTTTCCCCAGTCCTGCACAGACCACGGGAGAAACAAGATGTGACCTAACCTGCTGAAAAAGGTACTGAGCCATGTGGCTAACATATACTAGAATAATGGGCTAATATAAGTTATAAGAGCTAATATGAAGCCTGAGCTAATGGGCCAGTCAGTTTATGTCTAATGTAGACTTTCTGTGTGATTTCTTTGGGATTTACTGGCTGTGGGAACTGGGCAGAACAGACCTCAGCAAGCAGGCCCTCATGTTACAATGGCCAAGCAGTATTGCAATTAATATAGTTTTTGTGTGATTATTTGGGTCTGAGCAGTGGGGAAATGAACAAGCAGTCTCTGCCTACATCACTACGTGCTGAATGAGGTAGGGACAGCACCAGCCAGGAATGTGTTGACTCCTAGGAGTGTCAGGGCCACTCACATCCTTGTCATCAGGATAGAGGGACTCAATAGTCTGTCAGCTGAAGGAGACGATATGCTGCTTTTCATAACAAATAACCAACATGCTTATTAGGCGAATTGTATCTGCATAGAGAGGAAAGCAGCTGCCCACTCAAAGTGCTTTGTTTTGTAATTTCCCTTTATTTTGTGTGTACTTCTGTACATATGTGAGGGTTGGAGGATAACTTTTCAGCGTCCTTTTCCTTACACCATTCAGGTCTTGGGATTCAATTCAGGTTGTCAGACTTGACAGCGAGCACCTTTACCCACTGTTTCTCTAACTATTCTTCCCTGATGTAAAGTAAATAGAGCCTGAACAAAGATAACAACAAACGTGCCACAGGGTGTTGGGGGAGTTGCAGGGAGGACACACCATAAGGCCTCAACTACACAGAGAACTACAGGCAGCTCAACTTACTAAACCTGGATGGAGGTGGGCGGTCCTTGGACTTCCCACAGGTCAGGGAACCCTGATTGCTCTTCAAGCTGATGAGGGAGAGGGACTTGATCGGGGGAGGGGGAGGGAAAGGGGAGGCGGTGGTGGGGAGGAGGCAGAAACCCTTAATAAATAAATAAATTAAAAAGAAAAAAAAATTCTGAAAGCAGGAGAAATTGTCTTCCTCAGGGAAGAGCACACCAATTAGCTATCCACTAAGAAATGGTCGGCCCTGAAAACATACACAGGTACAGACTAAGCAGGTTCTCTTCAGAAACATACATGTGGGAGGGGGAAAAGATACAATTATACTGCAATCACAAGTGTCAAACTTAAAAGTGTACATATCGAATTGTAACCATTCGTGTTGTTCAGGGACATGAAGCACACCCTCAGTGTTGTCCAGCCATCACTGCTGGCCAATTCTAATGCTCCCAGTGCAGAGGCCAGCCTGTCTGCAGAGCGAGCTCCAGGACAGCCACAGCTACAGAGAAGCCATCTCAATAAACAAACCAACAAAATAATGCTTGACTGTCCCAAATAGGACTTCGGTACTCCGATGTCAGGGACCAGCCCTGACATAAATCATTTCTCGTATCAGAGTGGAGGTGTGGGAATAAATGAAACACATTTCACACAGTAGCATCGGGAGGGAGTTTCAGGGATCCTTCTTGAAATCCTAAATTCACACCCTGAAGTTCACCCGTGTTTATTTTCCGAACAGCTTTTATATCAAAACGTAAACTGAAGGGGAAATTTCTTAGCATTCTGTTTCCTAGGTAGTGGGGCGGGGAGGGAGGAATGACTTAGGTCACGTCTTGCCTATCTATGCCTATTTTGTCACGTTCTGTCCATGCCCATGTTGTCACATAGACTGAAAGACACCTCTTCCCTAGTAGACACACTGGGCTATGAGAACACAGCCGTATTTGCAGGGTGTCAGAGACTGTAGGAGCTGCAACACTTTGAAGTTAAGTTAACCATGAAGAGCATCTAACTTTAGACTAAAAAATGTGAACAATAAACTTGGGGGGATGGAGGGCTCAAAGGATAATGGTGTTTACCATCAACCCTGGCAGCTTGCCCTTGAGCCAAGGGATCCTGACAGTAAGAAGAACTGAGTGCTTTGGGCTGTCCTCTGACAACCGTGGACAGTGGCATGCACACACCTCTCTTTTCATACAATAAATAAAAACTGAAAATCTTTGATCTTGTTTTGAACTCTCCCACTCCCCAAAGGGTTTCTCTGTAGCTTTGGATCCTGTCCTGGAACTAGCTCTTGTAGACCAGGCTGGCCTTATACTCACAGAAATCTGCCTGCCTCTGCCTCCCAAGTGCTGGGATTAAAGGTGTGCATCACCACCGCCCGGCTATGATCTTGTTTTGAGACAGGGCCTTTTGTATTTTGTAGCCCAGGCTAACCTCAAGTTTTCTCTGTAGCTGATAATGATCTTGAATTTGATTCTCCTGGGATGTTATTGGTGTGGCCTGGTTGCACCCAGAGGGCCTCAAACCAGTTTAGAATTCCCAGTTTAAGGGGCTGGGGATGTAGCTCAGTATAATGCTGAATCCTGGGTTCAATGTCCAGCACCACATAAATTGGTTATGTTGGCAGATACCTGCAATCCCAGACCTTGGGAGGTAAGAGGATCGGGACTCGTTGGCTATTTAATGAGTTTGTGGTCAGTCTGGCCTAAATTAGACTGGATGTCAAAACAACAGACAAACCAATAAGTGTCTGCCCTTTTGTTTGCTGTTGGCTCAGTTTTATGATGGTAATACTTTCAAGACCACCCAGGCCCTTCCCTGTTATTCCTACTGCCAGGTTCCTCAGGTGACTGCAGTGGCATGTCACCAACTACAAAGCTGCTAAGCCTGCCAGGGGGCGCCTGTGAGAAGAGAGCCCTTTCTCGCCAGGGTAGCCTTTGCTTGCTCTGTGGTCTGCTCACGAGGTGCCAGCAGAGGGCACACAAGTGTACTACTCTTCCCTACACCTCAGCTAAAATCAGAGCTCTCTCCACCAGTAACAGGACGTGGGTATGGTTCTGTAACCTCAGCAGGGCAGTGGTTTGAGCTATTTAGAAAACAAAATAAGAGCCAGGCTTGGTGGTGTAGGCCTTTAATGTCAGGAGGCAGAGGCAGATGGGTTGCTCTTAGTTTGCTCTTGGTGGTGTAGGCCTTTAATGTCAGGAGGCAGAGGCAGATGGGTTGCTCTTAGTTTGAGGTCAAAATAGTCTTAGAAGTTCCCGGTCACAAGAGAAAAAGGCTTTTAGATTTAGACTGTGGCTATATTAGCGATTTGTCCCTTTGAAAAACAATTCTACGATAATAATTGTCTTAGTTCTTTTGGTGTTTGTATGTGTGTGCGTGTGTGCATGCTCGCTCATGTGGTGGTGCTGCTGGGGTTCCAGTTCAGTGCCTTGTACAGGATAGGCAAGCACTCTATCACTTAGCCACATCCCCAAACCCTTTGGGCTATAGCAAAAATAAGAGCCAGACATGGTTGCTCATGCCTAAAATCCCAACACTGGAAAAGCTCAGGCAGGAGAAGTCAGCCTGGGCTACAGAATGAGACTCATCCTGCCTTCCAACAAAGGCATGATTGTGATCATCACTTGGGGAGCTGAGGCAGGGTGATCAGGAGTTCAAGGTTAGCCTCAGCTACAAAGCTCTAGGCCAACCTGGGCTATCAGAGACCCTGTCTCAAATAATGAACCAAAACAGAGCCAGCCCATGGCCACCACACCAAATCCTGCAGACAGGGTGACTTGATGTTCATTTCTTAGCGCTCTGGAGGTGGGAAAGTGCAAGAAGAGCCTTTTGTGGTCAGTGACTGACGGTGGGACCTAGTGTATGATTGGGTATGGGACCTAGTGTATGATTGGGTGTGGGACCCTAGTGTAAGATTGGTGTTGTTGGACCTAGTGTATGATTGGCTGTGGGACCTAGTGTATGATTGGCTGTGGGACCTAGTGTAGGATTGGGTGTTGGACCTAGTGTAGAATTGGGTGTTGGACCTAGTGTAGGATTGGGTGTTGGACCTAGTGTAGAATTGGGTGT
>NC_022014.1:9605820-9630576 GCF_000317375.1 Microtus ochrogaster | reverse complement strand
GGACCTAGTGTAGAATTGGGTGTTGGACCTAGTGTAGGATTGGGTGTTGGACCTAGTGTAGAATTGGGTGTTGGACCTAGTGTAGGATTGGGTGTGGGACCTAGTATAGGATTGGGTGTTGGACCTAGTGTAGGATTGGGTGTGGGACCTAGTGTAAGATTGGGTGTGGAACCTCAAACTCCCAGAGATCCCCTGCCTCTGCCTCCCAAGGGCTGGGATTAAAGGCCTGCACCACCACCACCTGGCTTAAGTGCCTATACAAGATGCTGGTGGCACCTGAGCTTCTATTGACTGAAAGAGTTAAAAGATTAAATAAAGGGTGGGTGAGAGGGCTCTGCAGGTAAAGGAGCTTGATGCCAAGCCTGACAGCCAGCATTCAGTCCCAAAGGCCCGATTCCCACAGCTTCTCCTCTGTGGCAAACACACACTCACACCCATTGACATTCACCAAATTAAATATATAAAACTGTAGTAAAAAAAGATTAAGTAAAAATGTTTTGGTGAGGCTAGTGCACTCCTCTTATCTCAGCACTTCTAGGCCCGAGATAGGCCAATCTCCTCTGAGGATAGCCTGGGCTACATGAGACCCTGTCTCAGAGTAACAAAATGTAGGCAGACTTCTCTCCTGCCAGCCAATTCCCAAATAATCACACAGAGACTTAATGATAAGTGCTTGGCCGATAACTTAGGCTTGGTTTTAGCTAGCTCTTACAACTTAGACTAACCCATATTTCTATCTGTGTTCTACCACGTGGCTCGGCACCTTGTCTCTGTGTGGCATGTTCGTTTCCTGCTTCTTCTGCCTCTTGCTCCCAACTCCTGAGAACTCCGTCCTTTCCAGCATTCTTTCCATCCCGAAAATCCTGCCTCGCTGCTGGTCATTTAGTTTTTTTGCTTTTGTTTTTTTATTAAACCAGTCACATTGACATATACACACACAGTGTAAAGGAATATTACACAGTAAAATAAAACATAGCAAATGGAGCTTATCTCGGGATCTGACACGGGCTGATTCTGCAGGACTGGTGACATGCTGCTGAGTGTCAGGTGTGTGCACAGTACCTGAGTGATGGCTCAGGCTCCCCTTGTGTCCCCATCAAGGGCCACCTACTCTCACAGGATGGCTACCCCTTTTTCTTTTTTTGTTGAGGATGATTTTTTGAGATGGCGTTTTATATAGCCCAGGCTGGCCTAGAATGTATTATGTAGTCAAAAATGACCCGAACTTCGGATTCTTCTGTCTTCCAAGTGCTGGAATTATAAGCATGCAACACCAACATTCCACTTGTGATCACCTTAATCTTTGAGTTAGAGAGGATTGATTGTTCACCAATTAAGCCAGGCTAGCTGGCCATTGAGCCCCAGGGACCTTCCTGTTCCCCTCCCCCACCCTCCTGAAGAGATTACAGGTACATGCCACTCTACCTAGCTTTTATGTGGGTGTGTATTGGGGATTCAAACTCAGATCCTTGTGCTTGTTTGGCAAGCATTTTACTGACTGAACCATCTCCCCAGCATGGTTTTCTAGGCGGAGGAAAGCTCGCAAACTACGTGCTTCCATCTGGGCTCATACCGGGTGCACATCAGAAGCACAGCTGTTGGAAAGCATCTGGGATGGTGTCCTGTTTGTTCTCATGGCATGGCTTTCCTTCCCGTTAGCTAAGAACTGTGTGGGCTTGGCACTCCTGCCACACACTATGACTCTACATGGTCTGTGCTCGGGGACAGGGTGGTCTGTGGCTTGTCGGGTTCTGTTCAGCTGACAGGTCTGCTGTGACTGACAAAGTTCCTGCTTCTCTCATAAGGCAGCTGCATGGCTCAGCCCCTTGCTGTTGTCCTTTCTGTCTTCCCAAAGCGAGTGGAATTTGTCCTTCAGCAGGTGTTTATCCCCCATCCCAGGCCATCATCAAACCACTGCATCTAATGCCCTTCCCAGAATATAATTTGTGGGTTTAGCTGCTTTGGGAGGACACCCCAACAACCTGCCTGGAGCTTTCATTTCATTGCTGTCTTAGGGCTGCAGGAGCCCCGATTTCTTTAATGAAAAGCAACAGGGTCTCTCTGAGCCTCAGGAAGAGTGCATGTTTTATGGCCTTGTTTTGGTCCTGCAGCATTCAACTGTAAAATCTTGTCTGATTAGACTTAACCAGGCAGGCCTGACACCATCTGTTCTTGTTTGTGCCTGCACCAAAGACAAATCATTGGTTTTACTGATCAATGGTTGAAATACACCAGCATCAGCCAGGCCTGGCCCTGCATTGGGAAACAGACAGTGTTTATTTGTGGGAACGTGGCTTTTACCGAAATAAGTGGTGGTGTTGACCTTATGAGACACGTGCCTTGTCACAGAAGTAATGTTTTGTTTTATTATTGCTGCTTTCAGTTTCTAGAGACAGGTTCTCCCTATAGAGCCACGGTTGGCCTAGAACTTGCACTGTAGGTCAAGATGCTCTCAAACTTGAGGTGATCCCCCTGCCTCTGCCTCCCAAGTGCTGGCTCATAGGACTGTACTTCCAAGCCCAGCAAAGAGTATCACTGAGGAATCACTACCAGATGCCGGCTGCCTGACAGGAAATTAGTACATGACTTCATATTTACATTTAATTTCAAAGAGGATTTTGTTTTTAACTGTGTATGCATGTGTGGGGATGTACATGTGAGTCAAAAGAGCATCAGATCCCCTGGAGCTGGAGTTTTAGGTGGTTATAAGACACCCTGTGTGGGTGTTGGAATCCCTACTCAGATCCTCTGGAAGAGCAGCGCATACTCTTAACCAACGTCCCTTAATCTTGGCTTTAAGATGAGACCTTGCTATGTAGCTCAGGCTAGCCTCTGACTCGCCTCCTGACTCATTGAGATTCCACGTGTGAGCCACCACATCCGACTTCGATGATTTTTCAGAAAGCTTCAGTGTTCTAGCTTCATTTCTGTTGCTGTGACAAAATGGCCCTGACAGGATCAGTTTAGGGGAGAAGGGGTTTGTTTTGCTTCCAATTCCAGGTAAGAAATCATCGCTGTTGGGACTTGAAGCAGCTGATGACGTCACCCCCACCACCAGGAGCAGAGATAAATGAGCGGATGCTCAGTTGTTTGCTTTTGCTCAGCTCAGAGTCCAATGCCTCTACTTTCAGACAGTCCGGGAAATTTTGCCCAGGGAAAGGTAAACAGGGGCTGGAGAGATGGTTCAGCAGTTCAGAGCAGGCTGCTCTTCCAGAGGACCCAGGCTGTTTCCAGCACCCACACGATGACTCTCAACAGTCTGTAACTCTAGTTATGAGGGACAGGGCACCTTCTTCTGGCCTCTGCGGGCACTGTAGGAAAGTGCCACACAGACTTATATGCAGGGTAAAGAGCCATACACATAAAAAAATAAAAACGAAAAAGTTAAATATTAAGGTAACAGTTTCCCTCTGGGCCAGGTGTGGTGGCATATGCCTTTAGTCTTAGTGTTTGGGAGGCAGAGGCAGGTGAATGTGAGCTCGAGGGCAGCCTGGTCTACCTAATCAGTTACAGGCCAGGCAGGACTACCTAGTGAGACGCTGTCTCAAAAATAAATAAGTGAGCAAATAAACAAATACGTTGCTGCCTTCGGACCCTATTGCTTCTCTGGTGTGCTGGATGCCACGTGTAGGCCAAAGGCTATTGTGACACCATTGGTCACTAATGGCTCTGCCAGTACTTCTGTTTTTCATGCACTCAGGAATTAAAAAGGAGATTGGTATGTTTTATGTGTGTGTCTTACCCGATGTATGTCTGTGCACTGTGTGCATGCCTGGTGTGCTTGGAGGCAGTTACAGCTGCCACGTGCATGCTGGGAACTCAACCTGGATCCTCTGCAAGAGCATCAAGTGCTCTTAACCTCTGAGCCATTGCTCCAACCCCAGGAATTCTTTCTAAAGAGTTATTTTATTTGAAATGATGTGTATATATGTGCATCTAAATGTGGGTGTGTACATGTGAGTGTAGGCACCCATGGAGACCAGAAAAGGGCATCAGGCGCCTTGTCAGTGGAGTTACAGGTGGTTATGAGCTGCCCAAGGTGGGTGCTAGGAATTGAACTTGGGTCCTCTGCAAAAGCAGCAAACACTCTTAACTGTCGAGCCATTTCTCCAATCCCAACTCACTAAGGAGCTTTTTAAAATGCATCTTGGGTGATTCTACTGTCCCAAACCCTCAGCAGCTCCTTGCCCTCATGGAATCCTGCCCCTCAACGTGGTGCAGAAGGCCTTCAAGGATGCGAGTTGGGCTGCCTCTTTGTCTGATTTCCCATGTCACCTCACCTCACCTCCCTGTGACCTAGCGATACCAACTTCAGAGACATCATCCTGCTCTCTTCTGTCCTTTGCTCAGTGACTGCAGAGTCCTGAAGATCAAACTCAGGGCTTGACTTCTGCCTGCCTGAGCCCAGGTGTCAGGTATCAGTTCTGGCTGGATTGAAACAGCCCCTTTGCAGACAGGGAGGCTTGGGGGCCCAGGAAACTCACTGTGTCGGAGGTTTATGAAAGTGAGACTCTCACCCCCCCCCCCCACTCCATGCTTGGTGTTTGAACACTTGGTTCTCAGCTGGTGGCACTGTTTCCGAGAGCTGTGGAATCTTTAGGAGGAAGTGGGTCTTTGGGGTGGCCTGAGGTTTTCTGGCTTTGGTCCATTTGTATCTGCTCTTTGTTTCCTGGCTGATGAAGCAAAGTGACCAGGTGCCTCGCCCTCCTGTGACCACGCCTTCTAAACTCAGATGGACGATATCGGTTTTTAAACTTCAAACTAAAACAGAGCCATTCTCTTCAAGCTGCTGGTCAGACCCTGCCTGGGTCACAGGAGGAAAACAAGGAATAGAGAAGCCCACACGACTCACAGTGTCGTCCAGAGATTACAGAAACCCTTGCTCAGGGAGAGGAGACTGCCGTGGGATTTTGAGCACACAGCTTTTGTGCGATGCAGCTGTGTGTGTCCCCCACGCTTCTACACCAGCAACCAGCAAGTTGACAGGTTCGCCAGGATTGACTGGGACGGAATCCTTACTTAATCGGCCATTGTGACATCTGGGGCAATGCGAGCCCCGGAAAAAGCCCACATACACTCTGTGTTTCCATTATAAACATTTTAATTTAAGAATACCGGTTAACACAGGAAACAGATTTAGTTCGTGGAGTTGTGCACATGGTCACCAGTTTCACCGTGACACATTAGTTCCCTCGTCACTTATTGGCACTGTTGAACAATTGCTGTAAACAAGATCACTTGGTCTTCGTGAGTCTGCGATGCTCGCTAGCTGTGGTTTTCTACAGGGAGCTGATATATTGTGTATAGATAAGTACAGATCTAGTAATTAGTACATTAATGTGCACAATTTTGCATGGTTACTGAGCATCAGTAAAAATTATAAAAACAAAACAAAACACCCATTTATAATAAAAAGGGAGGACTTCTAAGACTCGCTAGTACTGGGCCTTGTTTTCTGCAAAATTGACACAACAGGCTAGAGACGTTTACTAAACTCTACTAAACTAATGCATGATGGGTCTGCATCCAGACCTGCTCACAGGCGCCTCTCTGGGCTCTGCCCACCAGGCTTCCTGCATTTTCACTAGCCTTTTCTAAGTTTTTAACCATCTTGAGTTTTGTGGAAATCCTTTTCCTTGGGACTCTTTCAGTTAACCTCCAAAGATGACATCTCAGGAAAATACTGTGCCCAAGTCAAGAACTTGGGATGAATGGCATAAATTTTGTTTGTTTGTTTAAAATGAGAAGAACCGTCCCCAGGCAAGGGGCAAACAACACATCTGGATATGACTTTCTAGAGATGATTCCATTTTTCTGTCAGCACACCCTGTGGAACAAAGTAAAACATCAGCAACTCCCTCCGCTAAAGAGAGTGATTTCTGCTTGTGTCCTAGCTTAAGACCCTTGAACGCCAAGGACCTGATTGAGCATTGCGTGTGCTGCTATGGCTCTCAGGAGGAAGCATGCTTGAACCAATGGGTGACCTGGTTCCCCGGGGAAAGGGCCGAGGCTGTGAACAAACGTGCCCTCTACACAAGCTTTCTCCTTTCCTTACTCTTCCTTGTTTGTGCTTGACTAGCTTTTCATTCTGGAGAATTCTGATCAGACACCCCTTTCTCCTTAAAGGTTCCTTGGACTTACTAATATTCAGCAAGCCTTGCTAGAGCACACATGCAACTCTGACTTCAGCATTAAAGGGTCTGTGGTTCCCAGGACAGTAGGAGTCCCCTGGGAGCAGGGGCTTTATCTCATGTTTGTATTCCTGGTGTTTAGCACAGGGCCTGGGACAGCACAGTGTTTCATGAAAGTTAGATGAATGAATAAATCATTGATGTGGAAATAAACATGCTGGTGGATGAAATCTTACAGGGAGGGAGGGAGGCAAACCCCATCACTTATATGGTTGTGGAAATGATCTTAAACACGGCTATGGAAAGGGATGGCTGAGTCTCAGACTGCAGGGTTGTGAGGCGACCTGGGACTCATGGATCGGCTGTCTCTATTAAGCATGTCAATGCCTTTCATCCTCAAGGCAAGTGCATTGATGACTATGCCTAAGGACGCATGGAAGCCAGATCTTTGGATGATTCAAGAGCAAAGGGCTGAACTGGGAAGCCCGGCATACCCGTCTCTCCAGATACTCAACAAGGTCTCCAGGATGCAAAGCAGATTTTGGGAGTAGACAAATCAGCCCCCTTCAGTCTATCTGTTAACTGCTGCCTCTCAAAGGATGAGGGGCTCTTCTCAGGAGCCTCTCAGGTCAAGTCAGCTCTAAGAACACCATGCCTCCAGCTGAGATGCTGAAGCCTGCATAAGCATTGGCTGCTGGCTGAGGGTAATGTAAGCTCCCAGTTCAGAAAAGGCCCAGGCTCTCAGTGGGGTGGCGTGGGGTGGGGTTGTGGGGAAGGGCAAGTCCAAGGACACCATCATGAACCAGCAAGCTGCTTTTCCACGTGTGTTGTCTTATGCCTTTATAATGAACACATAGCCTTTAGCAAGAAGTCTAGCAGTGGTCTCCTGGGATGGAAGAGCCCTGCTCTGGAGACGCGGGAGGGTGGATGAGTGAGAGCTAGACTATGAAGGTCCCAGAATGAGGGGTCACAGGTCAGAGGCCCTGTGGCTATGCTGCTCGTGTTCCTCCGTTCAGGCTCCAGAGGCAACTGCAGCTCCCATGTGTCCCCTGGGTGCTCGGGTCAAGACTGACTCAGGGTGGAGAATGTCACCTAAGAACTACCACAGATGCCACTCAGAGATCCTCCAGGAGCACAGGTCAGTCAGGGACAGAATTCGCAGGCCAGGGACATCACCAAGAGCACAGGGCTGAGTGTATCTTGGTGTCTAGGATACCAGAACCCCCTCCTCTCCCTCAAACACACTCCTTATCTCCCTACCTGTCATCTTCCTGAGAGCCATCCAGACCCTCACTAAGACATGAGTGGGGCATGGAGCTAGGGATTTGGTGAGAAGCAAGGAGATTTGGTTCATGGAGGACAAGAGGACATCAGCATCTCCAATCCCAGAACAGGGCACTTGAGATGGACAGAGACCCAAGGATCCTGCCCGCCCCCCTCAGAGCAGCTATAATGGCGTTGAGTGGCTTCTAGGAAACTGGTTGGTCCAGGGTTGGCAGAAATATGGCCTCATGGCCTTTCCTAAGACAGTGTCCAAGCTTACACAGAACTTAAGGGCTTTAACCAATTGGCACCACGAGTCCTGCAGGGAGGAAACTCAAACCCACGTCCTCCTGACCCGCTCTTCCTCCACAACCACTGAGTGATGAGCCTGCCCCACAAATGACCCCTCAGTTAATGCATTTGCCTCTGATAAACTTGGAAGTGAAAATATGAATTAGGCAAACTAATCAGGTTGACACCGCTGACCAGGCTTTCTCTGAATGTCACGGGAACGGCTTCTTTACTTGAAGTCTGCTAAGATGTCACTGAAGATGTTCAGGAACAGGTGAGCGTGGTGATCCCTGAAGACCAGCGTGGGACGGAAACGGATGGACTTGTCACCACAGCCCCCCAGTACCACACCTGGAAGAAGAGCAGGGTTAGGTTAGGTGTGGGTGACTTGGGGGTCAGCAGTTGCTGTCATCTGCCCCCCATTGCTCTTTCCTGCAGGCCCCCATCCTCCTATTCAGGCCTCCTTTCTCCCCTTCTACTCTCTTCTCTCCTTCCCTCCTGATTTTCAATTTTATTTGTTGGTTTTCTTTCTTTTTTTGAAACAAGGTCTCACTGTGTAACCCTGGCTGGCCTAGAACTTGCTAAGTAGACCAGGCTGGCCTTGAATTCACAGAGCTCTGCCTGCCTGGGGTTAAAGGTGTGTGCTGCTAGGCCCAGCCTTCCCTAACTTTAAATGTCAGCTCTTCTCCTCCCCCTACTGGGTTAGACAGTAGAGAAATCTCAAGGCAGAAGTTCTTTCTTCCCAGGAACTCATGGTAAGTGACTACATTACAGAAGCATGTGCAGAAGGGCCAGGCCCTTACCGAACACGTGGACCTGCCGGTTTCCAAAAAGGGATTTTGCCTTGTGTCCTGGACATACTTGCCTGGCTTTCTTTTTTTCTTTGGAACCATTTTTCATATTTTAGAAAGGGAGCTAAGGCAGGCATGGTGTCACATGCCTGTAATCCCAGCACTTGAGAGATGGAAGCAGAAGAATTCCAAGATCTAGGCCTAGGCTATACAACAAGACCCTATCTCAAAATATAAATAAAAAGTTAAAAGCTAGACTTAGGGGAACATGTCCATAACACCAGCTGCTCAGGAGGCTTTTGAAGGAGGATCGGAAGTCCAAAGCGAGTCTGAGCTACAGGGTGAGTCCAAGGTCACTCTGGCCAATTAAAAGGCGGCAGGAGTGATGGGGGTGAGGAGTGAGGTGGTCCATGCAAGCCGAATGGCCTGAGTCCAATCCCCGGAACCCACATAAATGTAGGAGAGAATTGACCCCATGAAGTTTTGTCTTCTGACTTCCACAAGTGACTGTGGCCCTTGGACTCATACATACACATATCACAGACATAATAAAAAATTCTTTAAAAGGAAAAATGGTGGTGGGCAAGCTAGTGGTAGACTAGCTAAGTGGTACAAAAAAGGTGTTTGCTTCTGAGCAACCATGGTTCCTGGAGGAAGGACTTGGCCTTTGCTGTGCCTGGTCCCACCGTTAGTTTAGTTTGCCTTCTCAGTGGTTGCATGCATCGCAGGAGTGGGTGAAGCAATCTTTCATGGGCTGGCAGGGTATAGCCCAGTAGGGCTTGGCTATCCTATATGAGGCAGTAGGTTCGATCCTCAGCACTGAACAAGCTAGGTGTGGTAGTATATGCCTGTAATGCCAGCACTGGAGAAGGAGAGGCAGTAGGATTGGGTGTTCAAAACTCAGCCGTGCAGTGGTGGCGCACGCCTTTAATCCCAGCATTTGGGAGGCGGAGGCAGGTGGATCTCTGTGAGTTCGAGGTCTACAAAAGCTAGTTCCAGGATAGGCTCCAAAGCTACAGAGAAACCTTGTCTTAAAAAACAAATAAACAAAAAGTCATCCTCAATTAGCTACATAGCAAGTTCGTAGCAAACCTGGGATACACCACACGCTGCCTCAAAACACAGGAAGAAGAAGAAATAAAGCCAGATGAGAAGAAGGCATGAATCCCACCAGTAACTTTCGAGAAAGGCACCTAATCTCTTTATCCCACGCGCCTCCACTTTCCCCACCCTGTACCTAGCAAAGCTCGGCACCCACTCAGTAGAGCAAGAGACTGATGAGATAGCTAAGTTCAGTGTCCCCTCCCACCCCCTTACCTTTGTTTCTGGCCGTTAGAATGAGTTTATTCCGTACGGATTCGTCTGGAGTGTCGAAGGAACAGAAGGTGCCTCGTCCTCTCGCTCTGCTGATGAACTGGGGGTACCGGGCCTGCAGGAGGAAGACAAACCATGTCAAAGCTTGTTACCGGGGGACCCGCTAGTGCTGACACTCCCACACAGCTTTTATGTGGGTGCTGGGAATCTGAACCACCTCCCTAGCCCTCTTGTTGTGAGAGAGGCTCAGTCTACAACCCTTGCTGACCTAGAACTTGCTATGTGGACGAGGCTGGTTTTCACTTTACAAGGACCTTCCTTTCTCTCTGTCGCTTCAGTACTGAGATGATTGGAATGTGATACAGGCATGGCATATTACTTATTTTCCCTCACTTCCTCCCTTTTGCTTGTTTATTTGTTTTTTTTTTTTTTTTTGAGACAGGGTTTCTCTGTGTAATAGTCCTGGCTGTCCTGGAACTCACTTTGTAGCCCAGGCTGGCCTCCAACTCACTGAGATCCACCTGCCTCTGCCTCCCAAGTACTGGGATTAAAGGCATGCGCCACCACCACCTGGCCATTACTTATTTTCTTTATTGATGACTTGTTGAAATAGTAGTATTTTGGACATCAGATAGGTTAAGTAAAACATATCATTAAAAATAACTTTACCTATTCCATTTTGCTTTTCAGCTGGCTTTTAAGATACTTAAAATTACAGCTGTCAGCCACACATCTGTAATCCCAGGACTTGGAGGTAGAGGCAGGAAGATAGGGAATTCAAAGTCATCCTTGATCCATATCACATTCAAGGCCAGCCTGGGTTACACGATACCTTGTTTCAATATAATAAAAAAACTACACATGAGGCTTGCAACAAACCCACTGGGCTGTTCAGAGGAGGGAATCATGGCTATAAGAGTGTTACAGGAGGAGTCTTCTAGAAGGAATGTTTGAATTTAGTGTCAAGAGATAATGAGGGACGAGGAACGGGGTTGGCATGGAAGGATGGAGCGACCTGGTTTTGCCCACGCCAAGGCCGGGGAACCTGAACACAGCAAAGCTAGCTGAGAACTGCAGGCCAGCAAGCAGTGCCAGGGCTGAGCCAGGTACCTGGAGATCCAGCAGCCCTGTGAGCAGGGTCTTCCCAGCATGTGCCACATTGCTGAGCAGGTCCTCCCGCTTGATGATATTAATGACCTCAGCCAGCAACAAGTTCTTGGACGGGTCTCCCAGCCAGGTGTTGAAGATCCGGTACGGCTAGAACGAGAGGGGTCGATGGGAAGGGCTCTCATAGCAGAACACTTCAAAGGGTCCCCTGCCCCTGGGCACACCTTTTCCTGCCTCTCTTTGATTCCACCCCTTTTACTCTGCCTGTTCAGACATAACTCCATGCAGGTCTCCACATAGGGTCCTCACTGTCCAGGAGAGAAACCCAGTCGCGTGTCAGCCTTTAGCTGAGCGGTCACTGCCATTGGAGGAATTCAATGAATGATCGATTTTTCTTGAAGTTTCCAACCCTCCCCTCCCTCCTTCCCCATGCAAAAAAAATTTAAAAAATTGTATATGCCTCTGCATACACGTACACAAATGTGCATGTGTGCTCACATGAACACACATGTGCCCCCCCCACATACACAAAAGGGGGTGGGGTTCGGTGCAAGGTGGCTCAAGCCAGGTCAACTGTCATCCACCTAGGGTCAATCTAGCTGAGGAACGATGTTGTTCCTCAGGAACTGTCTTTCCCTAAAGCTAAAGCTTATCGATTTGGCAGGCCAGCTAACCAGCAAGTCCCAGGAAGCTTCCTGCTTCTGCCTTCCCAGCTATGCTGGGATTACAAGTATGCACTACCATGCCTGGCTCTTCACACAGGTGTTGGGGCTCAAACTCATGTCCCCATGCTTGCACGGCAATCAACTCACTGACGGAAGCAGCTCCTGGCACCTTACACCTTTCCATCCCCAGAGAGGAAAGAAAACTGAACCAACAAACATCTCAAGGTTGGCGCTATTGAGAGAGACCCGGCGGTCACATCCCCTGGGAAGTCTCTCGGGCCCAGAAAAGCCAAGTTTCTTAACTGCAGTGGTATATCACCTCACAAAGGGGATGCTCTGAGAAATGCATTGTTCAGTGATTTTAACACCATGCAAACGTTCTGAGACAAATTAAAATGTCGTTATAATGTCAGAGACAATTCAATCTCGAGGGAGCACTGTGATAATGTGCACCCTACTGTTGGCCGAAACCTTGCTCTGTGGTGTACAGCTGTGCACACAACCATCTTCATTTTATACAGCAGGAAGTCGAGGTACAGGTAGGTTAGAAGATCCTAGCCTTAGCAAGTGTGGGTCATCAATGGGGGCCCTGGGATTGCACCGTGGTCTGCTGACTCTCGGACATCATCTACTTTTCCTATCCATGAGTTCTTACAGTGGCAATGTTGCCAACTAAAAACTTCCCATCTCTCTTACAGTGTGGATTGGCTGTGTGACCAGGTTTAAGTCACATGTTAGAAATCAAAGAACTAGGCTGAAGAGATGGCTCAGCACTTACAAGCATTTGTTGCTTCTGCAGAGGACCAGAGTTCCCTACTTGGCACCTATACTGGGTGGCTCACAAGCAAGCACCTGTAACTCCAGCTCCAGGGTTCTGAAGCTCTCTGCTGGCCTCTGCTGGCAGTAGCATGCACAGACACGACAACTAAAACGTGTGTGTGTGTGTGTGTGTGTGTGTGTGTGTGCATGCATTTGTATGCACACTTAAAAATTTGTAGTGTATGTGCACGGCTAACAGACAGCCTCTGTGAGACTCCTGACTATTCACTAACAGGCTCACACCTTGGAGGGTGCTGTGATTTAAATGTAAAAGTGTCTTTTACAGGCTCATGTGTTTGAAAACTTACTCCTCAGCTGTGGTAGTGTTTTGGAATGGATCCTTGCTGGAGGAAGTGGGCACTGGGGATCCACCTCATGGTTTTATTGTCCAATGCCACTTCCGCTGTTTCCTGACTACAGATCCAGTGTGACCATTTGTCTCCTGCTCTTGTCACCAAGCCTCTGGTCATGATGGATTACATCCCTTCAGATTGTAAGCCCTAATTCTTCTTAAGATGTTCCTGTCAGGTATGGGGTCATAGCAATGAGAAAAGTAACTATGGCAAAGGCACACTTGGCTTCTGTGCCTGGCCGGCCATCAGTGAAGCATTACAAAGAGAATTCAAGGCTCCATGGTTAGAGTATTGTGTGGATTAAGGGACCACCAGAAACAGACAGGCACAAAGTGGCCATTACACAGCAGCAGCTACTGACGTCATTATTACATGTGCCACCCAGGAGACCCCCTGGTCCCTTAGGTATGTATTGCAGCAACCATTTGCTCTGAACGAGCACAGTAAGCCAGGATACTCACAGCACTTGGCCGGAACTCCTCCTTGTGGAAGAAGCCCCCTGTCATCATCTTCTTGCTAAAGGACATTACATCAGCCGGGTCATCCAAGCCCCAGTGCTCGTGAGCCCAGAACTTGCCCGTGCAGCCCCCTCCAGTCTGAACTTCATCCACCAAGAAGGCACAGCCATGCTGCTCGGAGAACAGGGCAGGGAGAGACAAACGTGTAAGCCTCTGGGGACTTCCCCACCCGAGCTGGAGCCCAGCTGTGTGCCTCACCCTTGTGCCCTAAAGGGCAAAGCCAAGCCCCATTCCCCAGCTCTGCAGAGCAAAACAAACAGCCTGGATCCGAGCTGCATCTGAACATGCCCTAGAACTGCCCCAGTGGAACAAAATCAGAACACCATCTCAGGGCTCTGTGGCATGCGGCTGCTGTCCTGGGCTTGACTGCATCTGAAGACAACATAAACTCCCCCACAGGCTCCTATGTTGAGCGTTTGGTCTCCTTCCAGGGCGCTACTAGGATGTCGTGGAAACTTCAGAAGTGGAGGAAATTGGTCTTTGTGGGGTTAGAGAATCTCCTGGTCATTTCCTGTCTCCTTCTATGCTTCCTGTCAGCTACGATCAAATAGTTCTCCTCTGTCACATGTTTCTGCTGCCAAGGTTTCTGCTAAGCACGCAGGGCCGATGACTATGGCCTGAACCCTCTGGAATGGAGCAAAGTCAGGCTTTTCTCTGGGGGCTTACACTGTTTAAATCAAGGAATTTGGCTGCAGCGACAAAAGCTAACACCCAATCCATTGGACTAAAGTCTTGATGCTGATCCTGCTCCCTTTATGCTGCTGACTATGACACAGTGGACTGAAAAACAAGGCAAATTCCAGAAACAGGAAGCAGGAGGCTGCAGCCATCTTAGGGATCGCTTCACTGGACAAGTCCCGATTTGCTGGCTAGTCTTATGTCAAACAAACTAGAGTTATCTGAAAGGAGGGAACCTTAATTGAGAACATGTCTTCATAAGATCTGACTATAGGGCATTTTCTTAGTTAGTGATTGATGGGGGAGGGCCAGACTCATTGTGGGTGGAACCAACCCTGGGCAGGCGGTTCTGGGTTCTATAAGAAAGTAGACTGAGAAAGCCAGGGGAAGCAAGCCAGTAAGCAGTACCCCTCCATGGCTTCTACATCAGTTCCTGCCTCCAGGCTCCTGCCCTGTGTGAGTTCCTGCCTGGACTTTCTTCGGTGATGAGCTGTAAGGAATATGGAAGCTTAAGCCAAATAAACCCTTTCCTCCCCAACTTGCTCTTTGATCATGGTGTTTTTTTTTTTAAAAATATTTATTTATTATGTATACAATATTCTGTCTGTGTGTATGCCTGCAGGCCAGAAGAGGGCACCAGATGTCATTATAGATGGTTGTGAGCCACCATGTGGTTGCTGGGAATTGAACTCAGGACCTTTGGAAGAGCAGGCAATGCTCTTAACCTCTGAGCCATCTCTCCAGCCCGATCATGGTGGTTTTGTCGCGGCAGTAGAAATGCTAACTAAGACACCAGAATAAAACAGTAGTTTGGGGGCTGGAGTGATAGCTCCATGGTTAAGAGCACTGGTTGCTCTTTCATAGAACTATGGTTCAAGTCCCAGCATCCACATGGCAGCTCACAACTGTCTGTTAACTCCAGTTTCAGGGGACTCTGATGCCCTCTTCTGGACTCTGCAGGCAGTGCATACACACGCTGCACAAACATACATGCAAGCAAAACACCCATATATATGTAAAATTCATTAATTAAAAGGAAAAAAAACCACCACCAACAACAACAAAAAAAAACTATACCAAACCAAAAATCCCAGTAGTTCCCAGTCTGGTCTTAAACTACATAACCAAGGGTAGCCCTGAACCTGTGATAATCCTCCTGCCTGGGCCTTCTGAGTGCTGGGATTGTAGGCTTGAGCCATCACGTCCCATAAAACTTTGATTTTTCTTCAGTGCTGAGGACTGAACCCAGAACCTTGTGCATGCTACACAAATGCTTTACCACTGAACTACAACTCCAGCCCCAGGGGCTGATTCAGCAAAGCTATTTTAAATAGGAATCACCCATGCCTCCCAACTCAAGCCTGCCCCCACCTCAAATGAAACACAGGGCCCTATACAAGCTAGGTAAACCTGTGCCCATACTCCCTAGTACCAATCCACCTTCTCTGCCCTCGATAGGGTCTGCCAGTTTCTGCACACATGTAAGTTTTCATGGCCCCATGGCAGAAGTGGAGCCAACTTTTTGCTCTGAAAATCAAACTCAGAAACTGTTGTGGTCCTGTCTGGCTGTTTCCACGCACTCTAACCTTCCGGGCGATGTCTCTCAGTTTCCGGAAGAAGTCGTCTGAGGCATGATTGTCTCCACCCTCAGACTGGATAGGCTCAATGATGATTCCAGCCACTGTTCTCTTCTTTTTCCGATATTTCACAATTAGATCTTCCACCTAGACCCAGAAAGGGAAAAGGTACTGTTCATAGACGCCCCAGAACAGTAGATTCCATGGATGGGCACTGGGGGGCTCTGGGGACCCCTTGAAGTCATATCGAAAGTGTGTTTGTGGCATCTCCCATCACAAGTGTGGACCTGTTAGGAGCCACACTCTGTGTGGGATGTATTTTGCTGTGACAGAAGCTAGCACCTATGGGACTAGCAATTCAGTCTTCTGAACCTTCTCTTTCTTGATCTGTAAGTGGGCACACATATTGCCTAGGCTGGCCTCAAATTTGTTATGTAGTGCTTGGCTTGGCGGTATGCACCTTTAATCCCAGTACTCAGGATACAGAGACAGGTAAAACTCTGTGAGTTCAAGGAATGCCTGGCACTATTGTCACTTCTGCTGTGCTGTTAGTGCTCTTTCGGCTTGTGTGCACGGATCGTGGGCAGGCTAAGATAGAGCCTCATTTGAGAAGCTGCTGCGAAACCATCTGAAATAAAAGCAGACTGCAGCACTGTGGCGGCGTGTTGTAGGGCGGGGGACCGTGCGGGTAAGAACGCTTAGAGTGACTTGAGAAGGTGGTCCAGGGTGCTAAGACATCCCTCGTTGGGTGACAGTGTACTGAGTCATACAACGGACTGAAGCAAATGCCGGAATGGCTGTCCTGCAGGAACTATTAACTCTCTCACTGCTACAGCTGATGTAAAGACACCAACAAACTGATGGGATGTAAGGAAGGTACCCAACTTGTTCTGAAGCAGGTATTACAGATGATGAACAAATAACACAGTGATATTTACTATGTTTTAATTAGGATTCAAAATTTAAAAAACAAAATAGAACAAAGCCCATGACTTAGTTTTTTTATGCCTAACACACAGTGTTCCAGGAGCTTAATATGAATATTAATTACATGTTGAGACCATATTTTGATATAGAAGTCTCATAAAATGCTATGTCTCACTTCTGGAGCTTCAATACTAGCGAGGCTGAGGCAGCAGTATTTCTCTTGGTCTTGAAGCCAGCCTGTGCTGAACAGTAAGTCCCAGGACAGCTGGGCTAGAATGTGAGAATGCTGCTCAAATAAATTCCATCTGTTTCTATTCATTTATTAAGTCAGGGTCTCATGTGTCCCAGGGTGGCCTTGAATTCACTATGTAGCTGAAAACAATCTTCAATTTCTCATTCTGAGCTCCTCCTAAGAGCTAGCATTATGGACATAAACCTCCACACCTGATCTGATGTGGTGCCCAGGACTTTGTGACTGCTGGGAAACACTTCCTAATGTTCCACCCCCAGTCTGTTTTTGCTTTTACGGCTCTGGTAACTAAGAAATCTATAGCTGTCTATGTTACAAGCCTGAGCTATGGTCTTGTCTCTTTCATTTATTGCTAAAGACCTACCACTCAGCACTCTGCTTAGCACCTGGTAGGTATCTGATAAATATTGACTGAAAATGATGACACGTTTAAGAGGAAAGCCAGCAGAGTTATTTGAGCCTCAATGCAATAATAATCCAATATAGAGAATATAGCCACTGTTGCTCCAGTAGGAAAACGCTTCCTATACTTTCCCATTTCCCACATGAGACAGGGCAAAGGCGGCTGTTTCTGGGGAAATGGAGATGTGGAGGCAAGGGATTACAAGTCCTCATTCTTTTCTAGTACGACTTCCAATGAAACTTAAGGAAGCTCTAGAACTCAGAGAAAGAATGCTAACAAGGAGACTGGCCCCACGGAGCCCTGTTCCTGCAAGACATCCATATTATTTAAATAAATCTATTCTCCCCCCCCTTTTTTTTTTGGTTTTTCAAGACAGGGTTTCTCTATGGTTTTGGAGCCTGTCCTGGAACTAGCTCTGTAGACCAGGCTGGTCTCGAACTCACAGAGATCCGCCTGCCTCTGCCTCCCGAGTGCTGGGATTAAAGGCGTGGGCCACCACCGCCCAGCTCTCCCTTATTTTGAAGTCACTTAAATCTGTCTCCAATGAAATGGTGGAGAAAATGGTACCAGAAGTGGGATAAATGCTAGGTAGCAAAACAATGCCTCTTGTCTCTTCCCTTAAGGAGGAGCACTTGAAGCATGAGGTCTCTGATCCTTACTCCCTACCAGAGGGGCACTACCCATGTCCTACATCTGTCCTCTTCTGGGCTTGGACTCAGGATACGGAGAGAAACAGAGATGAAAGGAGGCTGTGGGGAACCAGGTTACCTCTTCTAGGCATCGGGCCTCCTCTTGCTGGTTGTCCTTCACGAACTCCTCCAGGGGGTACTTCAGCCGTGGGAATGGAGCAATGGGCCAGTCAAAGGAAGGGATGTCAATCTTGTGAATTGCTTTTGAGTGTGTGGTCGCTAAGCATCCTGAGCCCACCAAAACAGAAGAGCAGATGGTTGGCTCGGGGCAGTAGCATAATGTCTTTAAAGAGGACGCGATGAGCTCTTCAGCCCGTGTGTGTATAACCTTGGGGAGGGTGTGTGTGCATTTGCTTTATGATCTGTCCCAGGTTAAACCCAGTTGCTGCAGAGGAGAGATGGCAGTTCAGCATCCTGCTGTTATTAAATGACATCAGGAAGTTACTCTCTTTGCTGATTTATATCCATATTTGCAAGTGGGCACAATTATCCCCTCTCTGCAGGGAATTGAATGGAATTGGTTTGTTACAGGAGGGATGGATGGGATATTTTAATATTCTATGTTGTTATTATTTTAATGTGTATGTATGTGTTTGTATGACTGTATGTCATGTGAATGTAATGTCTGAGGAGGCCAGGAAAGGACATGGAACCTCCTAGAGCTGAACTGACATGTGACTGTGAGCCACCTGACATGGATGCTGGGAATCAAAACCCAGGTCCTCTGAAGAGAAGCCGGCACTCACAACCTCTGAGCTGTCTTTCTACCCCTTTGTATACTATATTATAAGAGTATATTTGCATTTTGTATTATAGAAAAAAATCTACAGGTACACAGTGTTTTTTTCAAAACAATATGAAAATATTTTATTCTACATGTATGAGTGTTTTGCATACATGTATGTGTGTATGTGGACTGTGTGCTGGAGGAGATCATCAGATCCTCTGGACCTGGAGTCACAGAAGAGTATGACCTGCCATGTGGTCAGTGGGAACTAAACTCAGGTCCTCTGCAAGAACAAAAGTGCTCTTAACCACTGAGCCATCTTTCCAGCCCCCTGTTTTTTTCAAAATTAAAATATTACATCTATTTATTTATTGGGTGGGTGCGTGTGCCAGTGTGTGCCTGTGGGAGGAGGATGACAGCCAATGGGAGTGCCATCCACCATGTAGGTTCTGGGGACCAAATGCAGGCCAACAAGTTTGCACCTTCACCCACTGAGCCATGCAGCTGCCCTGCATGGTCACACTGCCCATTGTGTACACTGCTAACAGTTTGCTTGTTCTGAGTTAACCTTTGGCCTAGGTGCTGCTTAGGAAAGCTTGTGAGGCTCCGCAGACTTGAGGAATATGAACGCTGCCACACAGGGAGAGATAATCATGAGGAAAAAGTTTAGGGGGTGATATGGGGAGAGGAGGCTGACCCCTGATCAGAGGACAATACTGAACTTCAGAACGACCGATGCCTTTGTTCATACTCCCTGTAAATATGCTGGCTGGAGATAGAGGGGGAAGGTATAAACACACACACAGACACACACACACAGACACACACACAGACACACACACAGACACACACACAGACACACACACAGATACACACACAGACACACACACACAGACACACACACAGACACACACACAGACACACACACAGACACACACACACACACTTTTGACCCTCTGTCTTCTTAGACTGATGGTTTCCTAGGTTTAAGGCAGCTTCAGGATCCAGCCTGTCTCTGCTCGTTAGCATCTATGGTGACAGGCAGCACAAAGTCTGGGGCCATACTCAGTCCTCCTTACCCATAGTCCTCCCGTGGAAAGCGCCCATGAAGGAGAGGATGCTGTAGTCAGGGCATCCAGGACTCTAGAATGAAAAAAAATGCAGGCACAAGTCACCACTGTGAGCACCGGGGACTGTCTGCTACTCAATAGACACAGACAAAGATAGGTGTCCCTCAGAGCTATGGTCCTTCCCGGAGTGTGTGTGTGTGGGGGGCAGGAACGTAAACTAGACGTTAGCAGTCATACCTAGCCTGCAAGAGGCCTGTTTCGTTTTTATTCTTCTTCAGTAGACTTAAAAGTTACAAATTTAAAACAAAGAGGTTTCACATCATTGTCTGGGCTTCTTCCACAAGGTCTGCCCCAGGTGACATTTTCTACTTGGTGGCAGCCAGTGGCTGAGAGCGCCACAGTCCCTCTGCTGATTGGATGCTGCCAGCAGAGGGACTGGTTCTAGTTTCTCTGCTCCTCCATTCTGCGCATGCTCCAGACTGCCCTGGCCGCCACAGTCTTCCGCCGTGAGGCTGACCTGAGCTGGGAATTGAGCTGTGGCTCTCACTGAAAATGCACCAGGAATGACAAGGCGTCTGGAGAGGTTGGCCAGGGCCACCAGTGGGAGGGGGAATCCTATCTTTCTCTCTCCTCATGGCAGGCAGCTGCCACTTGGGTTCCAGAGAGTCAAGAACTCACTGCATAAGTTTTAGCCTCTTTCCAGCTCCAATCAGATGAGGAGGTGGTTCCTATTCACTTACCTTAAAAATATTGATTTATTTAATGCGTTTGGGTATTTTGTCTGTGTGTCTGTGCACCACATGGATGCTTGGGATCAAGGAGGTCAGAAGAAGACATCAAATCACCCGGGACTATAGCCACAGTTGTTTGTGAGCTGTCATGCAGGTCCTGGGAGTTGAACCTGGGTTCCATGTGAGTGTTCTTGATCTCTGAGCCATCGCTCCAACCCCAGAGCTGTGTACTTTACCCTCTATGCAGAGGGAGACTCCGAACAGGCTCTGGCTCCCTTGGGGAGAACTGTTGCTGCCACACCTCAGATGCCTTAGCCCTGGGTTCTGGGAAGTTAGAGGCCCCTGCAGCATTCTCCTTGAGAAAAGCTCCATGATCTCCTTCCACACATCCCAGAACACTCTCATTACTATTTCCTGTATGCCTCCTGATTGTAAAGGTAACAGATGGCCAAGCTAGGTTGGTAGCACAGGGCTATAACCCTACAGTACCCAGAAGGCAGATACAGCAGGATCTCTGCACATTTGAGGGCTACAGCCTTCAGGTCAGCCCGGGTCTTATGGAGCTGTGCTACAAAACACAACAGAACAAAATCGCAACAGATACACATCATTAGGTACACTTCGATGTAGCTACTAAAAGTGAGGAATGAAGTCTAAAAATGTTGTTAGCCCAAGCTGCTCTCAGATTGCAAGTGAGAATGAACCCCATCTCTAGTGTGCGTTCTGAATAGGGAAGCCCGACATTTAGCTGATTTTTCTGCATGCTTGGACAGACTGGGTAATGTCTATCCTTTTTTTGTTGTAATTGCTATGAACACCAGTGGAGTGGACATTTAGTGAAGGCATTCGTGTTGATGGTTTGGGTTGTTCTAGAGCTGAGTGTTATGGGAATTTTGTCTGTGCTGTAGCCTGATGCCCAAAGGGGTAGCGAGTGGGCTGGAGAAACAGGGTTCATATTCAGCAGGGAACTGAACTGCAATAGATCATGGAGTTCCCTGGCCAACCTTGGAGAAGGGAAAGAAAGGCCCTTGGAAGAGGAAGAGGCAGGGCCAAGAGGTTGTGGAGCACCTTTTTAAAAATTACTTTAAAAAAATACCAATCCAAGCTGGGCGGTGGTGGCGCACGCCTTTAATCCCAGCACTTGGGAGGCAGAGGCAGGTGGATCTCTGTGAGTTCAAGACCAGCCTGGTCTAAAAAGGGAGTTCCAGGACAGGCTCCAAAACCACAGAGAAACCCTGTCTCAAAAAACCAAAAAAAAAAAATACCAATCCAAATTTCCACTGCCTTCCCTCCTCCCACTCTCCTCACACCCCACACCCTCCAATCCTAAGAGAGGGCAATGCACCCCGCCCTGTGGAAAGTCCAAGGCCCTCCCTACTACATCTAGATTGAGCAAGGAATACATCCAAAGAGGATAGGATCCAAAGAAGCCAGTACATGCAGTAGAGACAAATCCCAGTGTCACTATCAGTGTGTGGGGCACTTTTGAGCCAGGAAGAGGACCATGGTAGTGTCGTGGTTGCTTGTGGTCATCTCAGGTTTTTATCCTTAATATTTATCCCAAAGTTTTATTTTTATAATAAACAGTAAGAGAAATCACTATACTCGAACATATTCATGCGTTCTATACTCGAGCATATTCATGGTTTCTGTAGACAGTCAAATTCAGGAGGTTGTTCTGGGAGACTATTGGCCAATAGGAAGAGCGCTACTCAGCCTTGGACTAAGAAATGAAACCCAGGTAGCAAAGCATGGGGACTCCTAAGTCAGAAGGATGGGGAACATTCACCTAGTGGCTGGGGTAGGTCCCCAAATGAGTGAGGGAGTAGGCCCAGCTACTCCTGCAAGATAATTACATGGTGTGCGTGTGTGGTGTTGTGGGGTTCCAGTACTGATTCAGGTTGTCAGGCTCGGGAGTAAGCAGGTTTACTGAGCCCCTCTTGGGCTCTGCACTTACCTGGTTAACCATGCAGGACTCCAGCTCCTCCTTTGAGAAACCTCTCTGGCCTCGTTCCTTGCTCTTCCAAAAGAGAACAGATTAGAACAGAGACATGCTGGGGTCACAGGGGTGTTCCTACTCCCACCAAGGTGATGCTTAATCCAGACAACTTGAGTATGTTCCCATGTGTTGACTTAATATCCATCATGACATGTCTAGATAGACACATGACACTAATTGAACTTGCAATGGAATAAATGTAAGCATTGCTATATGATCTATTACTATTTTATCAGCAGCAACCAGGGGTTGTTGAAATGGGACAGTTTACGTCAGGAATAATCGTGGCTGTAACCCTCCTGGGCAGGAATAAAGATATTTGGCTGTCTGGCTATTAAAATGGACCCCAAAGAAATTGAAATTTCTCCTGGGGTCTCACATTGTGAGTAAAAAGTGCCAAAGCCCAAGGGGCAATTAGAGGGGGGATTTGTCTCCTTGAGAAAGAAACATTTACAAATTATCAGTACCACATGCCTGTAATCCCAGCACTTGGGAGGCAGAGGCAGGCAGATCTCTGTGAGTTCGAGGCCAGCCTGGTCTACAAAGGGAGTTCCAGGACAGGCTCCAAAGCTACAGAGAAACCCTGTCTCAAAAAACCAAAAACCAAACCAAACCAAACCAAAACCAAAAAAACCCCCAAAAAACAAATTGTCAGTACCTTACAGAAGAGATTAGCGCTGACAGTGGTGGGTGGGACCACGCCCTGTCCTGGACTGCTTAGTTTGCTTAGGTATAGAAATCTTTTACTTAAACCTGAATCTCATGTCTGGACCTAGAAGACAGACTTGGAGTGTGATCAGACCTCTTTTATTTGTCCCTCTTCAAATCCTCCCCCCACCTTTTTTTTTTTTTTTTTTTTTTTGGGCGACAGGGTTTCTCTGTAGCTTTGGAGTCTGTCCTGGAAACTCACTCTCCAGATCAGGCTGGCCTCAAATTCACAGAGATCCACCTTGTCTCTGCTTCCCAAGTGCTGGGATTAAAGGCATGCGTTACCAGAGCTTGTCTTAAATCCCCAGGTTTTGCTTTTAACTATTAATTTGTCTCTTTCATTAGCTTCTTGAGAACAGGTGGCCAAGCCTGTGTTGTGAGGCTCGACCCTAATAAGTCCATTGACATTGACAGCAGAATCTAAGCCTTTCGTGCGGCATTGCACTGGGGTGTTGGGAAAGCTCCAACGAAGCTCTCTGGAGCAGCAACCCCTTCACAGGGGTCCTCTAAAATCATCAGAAAACATAGATATTTGCATTATGATTCACAGCAGTAGCAAAATTACAGCTATGGAGTAGCAACAAAAATAATTTTATGGTTGGGGTCAGCACAACACAAGGAGCTGTGTGAAAGGGTAGCACCATTAGGAAGGCTGAGAACCTCTGCTCGAGATTATATCCAAGTTGAACACTGTGGTGGTGGGGAGTCAGAGCGGGGCTGCTCCTGCCCCAATGCTTACCCGGTACCACATGAAGATGGTCTTGAATGCATTCTCATTAGAGCAGGAGCCACAGGCCATGGTGATGAGCTGGGACATGCCTTTGGGTGCCACCTGCAGAGGGAGCCCACTATGAGTAATTTGGACCCCATTTCTATTCCCGGGGCTGACTCTTCTGGCATTGGTGGGAGGTTGAGGGAACACCATGGATGCATCAGAAACAGCAGCTTAGAGGGGTGGGCTCAGTCTTTTTGGGGGGTGGAGAATAAGCCCAGGGAGATCTTTGAGGTCAGCAGAGAGGAAAGAAAGTACGAGAAATGTCAGTGGAGCCCAGTCCAGTGTGGTTGTGTACACCCGTCAATCTCAGCACTGGCTGGGACTACACAGTGACACTCTGTCTCAAGTGTAACAATAAGGGGCATGTGTGAAACTATCAGTTATGCCTGTGTCTCCTGAGGCACCCGTACTTCGAAGATGCTACGCCGAGGTTCTCAGTGACTTTAATATCTCGGCCAGAAGAACTGGAAAGGTCACCAAGGATGACCAAATCCCTCACACCAAGCTCTCACCCCAGGACATGTGCACATTTTCCCACACATTGTTCTACACACAAAACCCCTTCTTTCCTTCAAAAGAAAAGTTAAAAGCCTTCTTATGACTGGAGATGTGGCTCAGTGGGTAGAGTGCTTGCCCGGCATGCACAAAGCCCTGGGTTCAGATTCCGAGCCCTGCATAAAATGGGTATGGTGGCACTCTCCTGTGATAAATAGGTCCAGGAGGATCAAAAGTTTAAGGCTATCCCCATAGTGAGTGTGAAGCTAGCCTGGGCTACATAGACTACGCATTTGAGACCATTCTGGGCTATATGAGCCCTGTTTACACACACATACAAAATTATGTATGAGAGAGTCAGGTAAAAAGTCAGTCATTTCAGCAAAGCTGTCTCTTATCACCTCCTCCCAATGCATTTCTTCCTCCTTCCTTCCTTCCTTCCTTCCTTCCTTCCTTCCTTCCTTCCTTCCTTCCT
>NC_022014.1:9597674-9605720 GCF_000317375.1 Microtus ochrogaster | reverse complement strand
TCCCTCCCTCCCTCCCTTCATTCTTCCCTCCCTCCTTCTGTCCCTCCTTTTCTTCTTTTTTTCTCTTAACTTTGAGACAGGGAATCATGGACCAGACAGCTACTGCAGCAGCTGCCCTCTGCCCACCCATCCTCCCTGGCTATGGATCTCATCCTTCCTTGACCCCGCCATGGCCACTTCTGAGGACAGATAGGCCGGAAGGCAGACTACAAACATGGGCAGGGTTATCCCCCAAACTCACCGACATCAAGGACTCCCGGAGCTTGTCAACAAAATTCTCTGGAGGCAGGATGCCCAAGGCAGGTCTGTTGATGAAAGTACTCTGTAAAAGAACAGCAGACAGATTCATCAGCTCTCGGGGGCTGACCCAGGTCCAGTTCCACACAGTGCCTTTATGTAGTTAAGGGGGGTCAAATAGGCTCTAAGTGGAACTGTGGGCTCATTGGTGTTATTTTAGTGTTTGGGGTGTTTTTCAGGGAGACAAAGTCTCACGTGGCACAGGCTGGCCTGGAATTCAATATTGCACCTTAATTTTAAAAGATGAGGAGGGGCACTCTGTGGCCACAACAGGGGCTGGAGAGTTGGCTTGGTGGGTAAAGCACCGTGTAAATGTGAGGACCTGAGTTCAGATCCCCAGAACGCATGTAAAGTTGGATGTGGTAGTGAGTGTCTATAATCCCAGTGTCAGGATACGAGGCAGAGATGGGAGAATTCTTGGAAGCTCAGGCCAGCTGCCTGGAGAGCACAGCGGGAAACAAGAGACTGTCTGTTCTTGTTGTTCTTGTTGGAAGACAGGGACTGACACCTGAGATTGCCGTCTGACCTCTACACATGTGCTGTGATGCATGTACCCCTGCACACTCACAAACACACAAGTGCATGCATGTGCGTGTGTACACACATACACAAGGAGATATGCTGGTGGAAAAAGTCAGAACATCACAAGCATCTTTACTGTCTCCCATTTTCATAGATACGGGTCCAGAGAACTCGTCCCCTCTGCAAGGAAACCAACAGTATGAGTTGATGCTGAGCTGATGTTTGTTTCTCACATCAGAGAAGTGTAAGGACCGAGATCAAGTTGTTTGTTCAAAGATGAGTCTGCACCGCCCTGTGGCTGCTGGGAGGTCCACAGGCTGAGAAAGACGGCAGGAGCACATTTCCAGAGAAAACGGAAATGTGCATTGACTTTCAAATTGTGATACAAATTTATCTTCAAATGGCCTCTGGCTAAGGGATAGTACTGCAAGCCCCTAAGTGAGGCAGGTCCCATATTAACAACTTCAGGGGCTGGAGCTGAGGTTCGGGTGGTAGAGACTCGCCTAGCAGGTCGGAAGATCTGGGCTCTATCCTCAGCACAACATAGATCAGGTGTGCTGGCACACCTCCGTAACCCCAGAACTGGGGAGGTGGAGGCAGGAGGGTCAGAAGCTCAAGGTCAGCCTCACCTACAAAGTGAGTTTAAAGCCTGGCTACATGAGATATTATCTCAAAAATCCCCAAACAAAACAAAGTTAAAATTATTAATGGTAAGTCATTTAAAACAAAGCCCCAACGACTTTATCTTTAAAACGGAGAGAGCACGTTGTGCCCATCTTTGCGTACAGGAGTTCTAGGAACACTCTAGGAGGTTGTGGCTTCCCACCTGTGGCCTTCCTCCTTGCCCCACTCCACCAGCAAAAAATGATCCCAGAGAGCGGGCAACAGTTGACCAGGAGGAAGCACAGTGCATCTGTCACCCACTCCCTGGTAGTCACTGGTCAGATGAGCAGATGAGTATGGGGGGGAAGGGGAGTGGCATACTTTACAGCCAGTGAATTCAGAATAGTCCAGGATTTCAAGAGAACGATAAAGGAAGCACTCTGTGCTCAAGGACGCAGTTGAAGGTCGACCTGGAGCCCAAGTCCCTTCCTTGTCTGGGTGCTGGAGCTGGCCCTCATGCTAATGAGGGACACACTGCAGTGGACTAAGAGGAGAGCCATCCTGGGGTTCACCCTCTGACACATACCAGCAGGGGCTGGCAGCAGAGAGGCTGCTCAAGGGGTACAGTGAGGTCACTCGGAAGTGGGCCTGGATTGTAAACTGGCACACTGAACGCAACTTGGCACCTTGGCTTGGATTCTAGGGCACATCACAAAGAAATGCACTGTGTAGACTGGTGAGTTCCAAGTGGAGGCTGTGCGCGGTCCTGAGCAGCATCAACCTGCATGCGTCATTTGGAGAACGACCCCCACGGCGGGCAGCTGGAGAAAGGAGGCACGAACTGTCTTCGCAGTTTGTAAATGAAAAAGTAATCTCTTGCTATGAATAAGAACATTTATTATAAGCTGGGTGGTGGTGGCACAAGCCTTCCATCCTAGCACCCGGGAGGCAGAGGCAGGTGGATCTCTGAGTTTGAGGCCAGCCTGGTCTACAGAGTGAGTTTCAGGACAGCCAGGGCTACAGAGAGAAGCCCTCTCTCAAAAAACCAAAAACCAAAAGGGGGAAAAAAGGGACACTTTTTATAAAAAGTAGGAACTGGGCAGGGTGTGGCATAGATTCCTCTCAAGCTCAAGGCCAGCCTGGAGTCCACAGAGAGGTCTGGGTGGAGGCATTGCTCCATTGGCAGAGCGCTCACCTACCATGCACAAAGCTCCAGGCCATGCCCAGCACTGCAGAAATCTAGTATGGTGGCTCACGCCAGCAAACACAAACATTTGGGAAGTGGAGGCAGAAAGCTCAGAAATTCAAGGCTGTCTTTAGGCAGGCAGAGGCCAGTCTAGATTCCAGGAGACCCTGTGTCAGAAACACACACACACACACACACACACACACACACACACACACACACACACACACCAGAACAGACAAGTGGAGGCCACACTGGGATGTGGGGACTTTAAGACACTTCCCTGTCTTGGACATGATCAGATAATTAGCTCAATGCAAATCTGAACTGTGCCATTGCTCCACTGGGGGAGACTCAGAACAGGGAGGCCAGCAACCATTCTCCTGATGGCTTGGGGATGTGGTTTAGAAAGTGGGGTACATCCATGCCTTTGTAGCTTCTCCTGCTTTGTGTCCCCTCCTTGGCAGGACTAAAAGATGCAGAGGGGGCAAGAAGGATGAGAAGTATGAACTGTGAACTCTCCTCATTGCTGAGGACCAGAGAGGTCAGGCAATTGGTCCCAAGACACACAGACAGGCCACCAGCATGGGCTGGCTGGCTTCTGTTGGCATTCTGGGCCAGGCCCTCCAGGTACCTCTGCTCAGAAATGCTAATGCTGGACACACATTTGCTTGACACAACTGGAGACCTTGGTTCATTGGCAGGGCATCTCATTAAAGGCATCTCCTTCTGGCTCTGACCTACTCATGGGGCCTGTGAGAAGTCAAGAACTCTCACACCAGGGTGGGAACAAACTGCTGCCACGGGCTGCAGGAAAAAGGCCCCCGGAGAGCGACAGGCGGCCTGGCAGCTTGACTGCCTATCTGGGCCCAGAAAAGATGTGGGGGTAGTGTTCTTGCTCGACAAAGCGTGACATTAAGAACAGAAGATATCTGGGACATGTGGCTGCAGAATCAAATGAGGACAGGTTTCCAGAAGACTTGCCACCAGCTTGGCTGTCTTAAAGTGCAGTAAGGGGAGAGAGAACTGGCTTTGGCTGCATAGCCTCGGGCAAGTCGCCTAACATCTCTGAACTTCAGGACCTTCGTCTGCCGATGTGGGCACCTCTTGCCAGGTATTGACAGAGAGAGCCTTGAGGAGAAAAGGCAGAGAGAGAGTACAGAGTTCATGCTTAAGAATGGTGGAACCAGCCTGGAAGTCACAGACTGGCAAGTGTCTTACTTGGCCCTCTGTTTGCATCCATCCCAGGTGCAGGGAAGCCCAGCCGCAGCTGTCACTCATGGCCGTGTGACTACGCACAGGCTGACCAAACGCACAGTGAACAGCGTGGGGGAAAGGTATTGAGATGACCCTGGAGACATGAGAACGGGAACCCAGATAGACTCCACAAGGGCCCGTATCCATTTCTGATGTGACATGAAATCACTACCTTCACAGTAGTGCTAATGTGGCCAAGAGGATTGATAGAAAGCCAGGTGTGTATGTGGGGTGATTAGAAAGTGGGTGAAGCTCTTGTTGGACAAACATGAGAACCAGAATAGAACCCAAGGATATGCGTGGTGGGTTTGGTGGTCCACCTGTAATTCCCGCCTTGAACGGCTTAGATGGAAAATGGGGGGGGGCAGGTTCATAGCAAGCTGGGAGGTGGAGGTGAGGACCAGTCCTTGCCTGGGCAAGATGTGGCAGGTATGTGGGGTAGGCAGGGAAGATCCCTGTGAGTCCCTGTGAGATCAGGAAGACGTCGTTGCAAAGATCAGGATCCTTGCGTCTTGACATCATGTGTTGTTGGGGAGACTGCCTCCGCAGGCAGCTGACACTGCAAATATGTGTGACATGCTTGTTGACACATTCTCTCAGCACCAGCTGCCAAGGCATCTGGGATCTGCACAAGTTTTGAAACAAAGCAGCTCTGAACGTAAACACATCCTCTGAGCCTCTGGCTTCATTGGCTGCCTTCGTGGGGTTCCCCCTTGCACCTGCTCAATGAGCTGGAGGTGAGACTGTCCCCCAGTCCCTCCCAGGCAGGGCATGCCAACTGACCATGGCTCTTTCAAGAGATCTTCACTTTTGAGGTTAAAAAGGACTTTTTGGAATAGGGTCTTTTGTAGCCCAGGCTAGCCTTGAATTTGTTCTACCGCCAAAGATGGCTTGGAACATCTGATATCATTGTATGTACCTCCTGAGGACCGGAATTAGAGTCATGCACAGCTACATCCAGTCTGTACAATGCAAACTGCAAGCTAGGCAAGAGCTATATTCCCAGCACAGTTAAGAGTGGAGTTCACTTCTTGACTAGGATTGGGCTTTTTTCGTCCCTTGCTTTCCTTTAGGGATCAAGTTTCCTGACATGAGTAGACAAGGATATTCTCCTCTGAGTCACACAGAAACACACACACACACACACACACACACACACACACACACACACACACACACTCTAAGTGTTGGACAGGATATGAAGTGATGTGGTGGAGACCCCCTACCCCAATGCTGGTGGGAAGGGAAATCAAGTCTGAAGATTGTGACCAGTTGCCTCTTGTTCCTGCCACCATGCTCTCCCTACCACGATGGTCCACCCTTAGATTATGATGGTGTACCCCCAAATTATGAGCCAAAATAAGCACTTCCCTCCTTAAGTTGCTTATGTTATAGCAAATGAGAAAGCTAATTAAGGTAGATATATAATCTTCCTCCTCTTTAGTTTCTTCATCTATTAAACATTCCCGAAATACAGAACATTACTATTATAAAGCATAGACCATATAGGTGGTTATGGGGTGTGTGTGGTATGCTCAACATATAATATACACATGCATTAAGTTTTTATAGAAATATATTTAAGAGCTGGGTGGTGGTGGTGCATGCCTTTAATCCTAGCACTCAGGAGGCAGAGACAAGTGGATTTCTGTGAGTTTGAGGCCAGCCTGGTCTACAGAGCAAGTTCCAGGACAGGTTTCAAAGCTACACAGAGAAACCCTGTCTTAAAACAACAACAACATAAAAAACAAAACAAAAATCTTAAAGAGCAGAACACAATACTTTGCACATATACATTGTTCATATGTTAAGTGTTATCATTGTCTTTTGCCTATACAGCACTGCGTCCTTTACTCTGTAGCCTAAATGTGGTTACAATTCTCAACCGACATATGGGGTTAAATGACTGTCTGCATGGGAGTAGGGGTGCTGAGTTTTTCTCATTGTCCTAGTTACATTCTGTCACTGTGACTAGTACCAGAACTAACACATCTTTAGGGAGGTAAGGCTTGTTTGTCTTACAGGTTACAGTCCATTTCTGTGGGAGCCAGGGCAGGAACTCAAAGCAGGAACCTGGAGGCAGGAACTGAAGCAGAGTCCATGGAGGAACTGCTGCTTACTAGCATGTTGCCTGCAGCTTGCTTGATTATTTTTTAAATAAAATTTATTTTATTTTATGTGCATGCCTAAGTGTATGTGTGTGCACCACATGCATACAGGAGCCGGTGGAGGTCAGAAGAGGCAACGGATTCCCTGGAACTGGAGTTACAGACAGATGTGAGCATGTAGGTGCTAGGACCCCAATCCAGGTCCTCTGCAAGAGCAACAAGTGCTCTTAACTATTAAGCCATCTCTCTAGTCCCTCAGCCTGCTTCCTTACACAACCCAGGAACACTGCCCAGGGGTAGCACCACCCACGGTGAGCTGGACCCTCCCACATCTATCAAGAAAATATCCTATAGATACGCCCACAGAACAATGAGATGGAGGCATTTCCTCTACTACTGAGCTTCTGCTCTTCTCAGGTGACTCTAGTTCAAGCTGAGGAAACCCAGGCGGCACCTCAGTAAGGCATCTGAGTGCCTGGCACAGAATACAGGCTCAGCAAGCATATGGAGAGCTGAGGATGAACCATGTCTAAAGATGCTTAGTAAGGCTGATCATTGGCAGATTGTCTGCACATCAGGGAGACGTACCGCGTTTTGAGGCTGTTGGATGAGTTTCGCCAGAGCTGGATGGTTGTAACCTGGGGAGAGGAGGGTACAGGAAGCTTAGAGAAGGCCATGGTATCTGAAGTTTCTTTCCGCCCTAGTTCTCTTTCAACTCCAACACAGAGAGCTCTGAGCTCTGACTCAGAAGTCTCTGTCAGTGCAGCCTGGAGAGCTCCAAGTTCCCTGAAGACACTGGGGTGTTTGTTCAGGTTTGAGACCTGCTGGACCAGTGAAACACGAGGAGGTAAAGGCAAGGTCCATGCCAGTATCAACAGGCCACAGGCCAATGCAACAAACTGTGTGTGATCCTGCCTCATTTCCCAGTGCCCATGGGCTGTGGTAGAACCCAATAAGTGCTACTCTAAGGACCAAGGGACACCACCTACAATATCACATGACCACCATGTCACATGCCACATTCTACCTTCATACACACTTGCACATTCCCAGGATCCTGCCGCATTTACTTTCCAGAGGGGCTGATGTTACACAATTTGCAAAGCATTTTACAGCCATCAACAGCACGTTGGGTACATAAACTAAGACTCAGTCACACAATGAGTCCTTGCAATGTCACCATGCAGCCAGAGAGAAGGATGAGAGAGGTCCATTTGCGCTGTTGGAGTCAGCAGTGAGATCCGCTACCGAGCGAAAAGGGGGCGGATGGAAACAAAGAATGTGCACATATGCTCTGAAGAGCTTGTTAGAGGGAACCAATAATAACGGCTCTTTCAGATCATCTCAATAGAGGCAAAAAAAGAAAGCATTTGGTAAAATGCAATGTTGGTTCATGATAAAAACACTCAACAAGCTAGGTATTGAAGTTTCCTGGAATCTAGTAGTTCAAGGTCATCCTTGACTACCGAGTGAGTCTGAGGTCAGCCTAGGATCTGTCTTCAAACAAACAATAAATAAGGAGGCCGGCGAGATGACTCAGCAGGTACAGTGTGTGCCCCAAAGCCAAGACAAGAGTTAAATCCTTAGACTCTACATAAAGGTGGAAGGCAGGAACTGACGTCCTGCGACCTCCCTACACATACTATGGCATACGTCTATATGTGTGCACAAACACACAATAACAACAACAACAATAATAGAAAACAAACAAAAATATTCCCAAAGCAAAATCCAAAAACAAAAGTGACCAAAAGCACCTCAACTTGATAAAGGACACGTGTGCAAGATCTCCCTGGGCTGGGGGGTATAGTTGAAGTTAGCAGAGGGCTTGCCTAACAGGCAGGAAGCCCTGGGTTTGGTGGGATAAAACTGCAATTCCAGCAGTCCAGAGGAGGAGCAGAAGGATGAGAAATTCAAGGTCATCTCGGCTACACAGAGAGTTTCAGCCTAGCTACGTGAGAGCCTGTTTGAGAACAGAAAGGAAAGGGAGAAAGAGGAGGAGGAAGTGAGAAGATGAAAGCCTCAATGTACGGCCCCCTCATCAGCAGTGTACGGCCCCCCTCATCAGCAGTG
>NC_022014.1:9591775-9596313 GCF_000317375.1 Microtus ochrogaster | reverse complement strand
CACACACACACACACACACACACACACACACACACACACACACTCACACGCACATGCGCACACACACACACCAGCTAGATGGATCAGCAGGTAAAGGTGTGATTTTGAGGCCAGCCTAGACTGCTAGTGAGTTCTAGGCCATCTTGAGTGACACAGCAAGACTCTAACAAACAAGACAAACGAATGATATTGTAATTCATTCCAATTCCCATTTCCCGAGCATCAGTGTGCCCGGCTTGGAGCTAATGCTTGGCCCTGATAATCCTTCCTCATTCTGCCAGAAGCCCTACGTGGTCAGGCACGGCCAGGGTGCTGATGCAGATGAAAACAGGAGATGCAGCTGGGTGGCTGCGTGTGGTGGTGTGCACCGTAACTCCAGCTCTTGGGTGGCGGAGGCAGGAGAATAAGCAGTTCAAGGTCAGTTTGGACTAGATAGTGAGTTTGAGGCCAGCTGGGGGTACATAAGATCCTCCCTGCTTTCCTCAAAAATATCAGTATGACTGTGAGAAATTAGGGAACATCTGGTCTCCCCTATGCCAAGGCAGGCCTTGGACCCTGCAATTCTGCTTAGAACCACCCTCCTCTCCCTTATGACCACTTACATTTACTGAGCATCTACTGTGTGCAGGGAGCATTGTATTCATCTCTGCTAGTCCCACTGTCAAGGTTTATACTGACTGTCAACTTGGCAGCACTTAGAATCATCTGGGCACCTGCCTTTAGGTGCGCCTTGCAGGATTTACTTAATTAGGTAAATTGAGGTAGGAAGACTGACTCTGAAAATGGGTGATGCCATATTGAGGTCTAGGCCAGCCAGGGTTATATACAATGAGACCCTATCTCCAAGAAAGAAGGTAGATAGACAGATAGATGATAGACAGATGGATAGATTATAGTTAGGTAGAAGAATAGATGATAGATTGATGGATGGATGGATGGATGGATGGATGGATGGATGGATGGATGGATATATAGATAGATGATGGACAGACAGATAGATATATAGATGATGTATGTATGTATGTATGTATGTATGGATATTAGATATAGATAGATGATAGACAGACAGATGATAGAAAATAGAAAGATAGATGATAGATCGGATAGATGGACGGATAGATGATGGACAGACAGACAGACAGAGTGAGCTGAGCACTGCATGCATCACATTATGATTCCTGACTGTGGATGCAGTTTGACAAGAATTTCACAGTCCTACCACCATGCTTCCCTTGACCTGATGGACTGTACCTTTAAATGGAGACAGAATAAACCTTTTCTCTCTTAAATTGCTTTGGTCAGGGTGTTTTATGACAGCACCAGGAAAGTCATGAACATACCTGGCAATAACCCTGGCAGGAGGCACTGATGTCTGGAGACCAAATGGGAGCCGCCTCTGCCTGCCCCCCCCACTGAGGCCTCATTAGTCTCGATGTGTTTTAATTGAATGAATTTATAGCTCAGTAATGTGGGCACAAACTCAGCATCTTATAAAATATATGAGGAAAGTCGGGCAGTGGTGGCACATGCTTTTAATCCCAGTACTCAGGAGGCAGAGGCAGGCGGATCTCTGTGAGTTCGAGGCCAGCCTGATCTACAAGAGTTAGTTCCAGGACAGGGTCCAAAGCCACAGAGAAACCCTGTCTTAAAAAAATCAAAACCAAACCAAACCAAAACAACAAACAAACCAAAAAAATATGAGGAAAGAGCCATAAGGGGAGCTTAGGGCAGAAGTGGGCTTTTACCACACATAATTGCAATGTTTGTTCCTTACAACTAACTCATCTGTGGAGATGTCGGCCCCTGTGGTTACCAGAGCCACTCCAGGTCTTTGGAAGGTGATTTGGTGATGTGGGTGGAACTCTTGTGAAGGTTGTGCTTTTATAAAAATCAAGGGGGTCTTCAGCCTCCCATCTTGTGAGGACACTGTGGAAAGGCACCACCTTGTCCCAGAAAGACATTCCATCTGTCATGCCTGCATCTTGGACTCTAAGTTTTCAAAATTGGGAGAAACCAGGTTATAAGCTACTCCGTCTCCAGGATTTTGTCTTAGCACCTTCACTGGAGGAAGACATGGACTTTTTAGCTGAAATACATTTACTTTGAAAGGAGACTTTGTATCACTGAGGCTAGCAGCTGAGAGCAGTGGGAACAATCTTTATGTTGTCTTCCTGAGGCTCTGGACCAGGCCTGCTCTTCCTAAAACACTGTGTAGACAAGTATTAAACACCCAGCACCACCCATGCGAGACTCTGGTTTCACTGTGCTGACTGTGGAGGGCAGGTTTGCGGAGGAGGGGAGGTAGCCCAGGGCACTGACGCAGGAAAACCAGGGAGGGAATTAGCATATTTCGGTCTCTTCCCTAGCCCACGCAAGGCTTGCAGGGCGCGGGACTAGACACTGCTCATCACTCAAGGAGAGAACACTCTCTGGGTTTTTCCAACTGCTTTCTGGCCAGAGTTCTGGCTTATCATGCTGCCGGGGTGTTTATGGCTTTTCTGCCTCAGTAGATAAGCCTGGTCCCGGGAAGCCTCATTAAATCGCAGAGGCAGCTCCACTCATTGGCTCCCAAAGGAGATGAAAACAGGACTCGGATTAGGGAACCTTCAACTTGGCTTTGAGTTGCTCCGTAGGGACATAAGAGGTGGGCTCACTGTCTGTGTCCTGGCAGGACCTCAGACTCGGTGTACTGCCAAGCAGATTCTGTGACCTACTGGAGTTTAAAATGAGGTCAGTTGAGGGTACTATCAAAAGACCCTATAATAGGGCAGCCATGACCATCTATTAACGTGTGAAGCACTTGGCTGGTAAATTCCAAATGAGGATTGGCTTAAAATATATCTGGAAGCTAGGTTGGTAGTGCACGCCTTTGCTAGCCCTTGGGGGTGAGCTCAAAACCAGCGTGGAGGCCATTGAGATGACTGAGCGGATAAAGGTGCTTGCTGCCAAGTCTGATGATCTGAGTTCAGTCCCTGGAACCTACGTGGTAGAAGGAAAGCCCTGACTCCTGCAGATTTTCCTCTGACCTCCACACTTGCACCTCAGCATACATATGTGCACACACACACACACACACACACACACACACACACACACACACTAAATAAATATAAAACTAAACAACAACAGGCAGCAACCAAGGTGAGAAGAGGTTTGTAGGCCTTCAAATCCTCAATGCCTTCAGAGACCGAGGCAGCCCTGAAGGGTGAGTCACTGTTGGTGTTTGGTCACATCTCAACAGGAAATTAGGTCTGAGGACAAGTGCTGGGGAGGGAGAGGAAGAATGGGCACCCACGGCTGGGAGTTAGGGAAGTTCTCAGGGTGCCAGGAGATATGGGCATCAGGACCAACGCCCCCATGCCTGTCTCCTTTATAGCAGACTGAACACAGCTGGGCATCTATCAACCACAGGGACAATAACCATCCAAGCTGCAAATGACGCTACCTCATTTCCAAATTAACCCTGTCTGTCCCCCTGCTTGTCAGCTCCGGCTGGCCGGGAGGTGAGCCCAGCTGAGGCAGGTGCTGCTAGCATCCACTGAGGTCACATTTCCCTGGCAGATCATCCCCAGATTCCAGCTGCTGTCTGTGTTGGCTGAAAATGGCTCCAGCTGCCTCCTCTGGAAACTGCTTTGTATCGTGGAAATCACTTTGCTGGGCCTCCCCTGGCAGCGGATAGGCAATGAACGGCCAGCTCAGGGATGCAAAAGGGCCAGCGATCTGCCTCAGTCTGGCAGAGAATCTCCTGTGAGAGCAGGCTGTGGGTCTAGCAGAGACCTCATTCTTTTGATCTGGTGCTTTTATTTCCCTGTCTTCCCTTTCAGTGGGGGGCTTTTCCTCAGTTGATTTTGAAGAACCTCACCTCAGGCTCTGTCAGGAAACCCAACCTAGTCAACTCCATTGAGCCATGATTGCTCTGCAGGTTTAACCCTTCTAGCTTTTTTCACCTAGTGGCAAAATAGTGGAAGAAAGGCAGGCATCCTCACTCATCTGGTGAGATCTGGAGGAAGAAAGGAGAGAAGGATCTACCACATGTTAGATCAGAGGCCGCACCTGCTGAGTACCTTCCCCAATTTGCAAAGCATCTCATAGACAAGGCAGGGTGGGGAGAGGGCCAGCTTCCTAAATCACTGCCTTATATGCTATCCAGTACCTTCACTAACCCACTAAACTCAGACCATTCATTCCCTTCTTAGCTCAGTGACCCCTACCCTCTAAAGTCTATAAACAGAAGGATCTCTTTTGCTCTGAGTTACTGTTGGATCTCCTATCCCAGCTTCCCTTACTTTGAGTGCCTGAGTCATGAAAGGATCTGATCACCTGAAGTTGATTGCATCATGCCTGTCTACCAAACCTGTAAAGAATCTTTATTATTTGCAACAATGTCTAATGGCCTGGAGCTGTGGCTCAGTGGTTAAGAGCACTCTCTGCTTTTGAAGAACATCCAAGTTCAGTTTCCAACACCCATAATAGACAGTTCACACCCATAGCAGGCAGTTCACACGCATATTAGACAGTTCACACCCATAGCAGGCAGT
>NC_022014.1:9578849-9591665 GCF_000317375.1 Microtus ochrogaster | reverse complement strand
CACATGCATATTAGACAGTTCACACCCATAGCAGGCAGTTCACACGCATATTAGACAGTTCACACCCATAGTAGGCAGTTCACACCCATAGCAGACAATTCACACCCATAGCAGGCAGTTCACACACATATTAGACAGTTCACATCCATAGTAGGCAGTTCACAACCATCTGTGACTCCAGCTTCAGGGATTCCATGAGTACCTGTACTCACATACAAATACATAATTAAAAATATATCTTAAAAATAACATGAACAAACAATGTCTAGGGACTGGAAAGATAACTCAACATTTAAGAGCACTTGCTACTCTTCTAGAGGCCATGATTTTATTTCCAGCATTCACATGGAGGCTCACAATCATCTGTAATTTGCATTCCAGGGGGTGCAGTGCCCCCTTCAGGTCTCTGTGGGTATTGCATACAGGTGGTACACATACATATATATGAACAAAAACACCCCCATATTTAAAATTAAAAGGAAAGCCTATAGCAACAATAAGGCAATGTCTAATCATGTTCTCTCCACCATTACTTGTTCACCCACTTACCCTTGGGGGAGAGGCTGGTAAAACACCGAGGACAAAGATCTAAAGCTTGAGGTCATAAGAAAAAGAGAGTGGGAGGTGCCTGCCCCACGCTTACCTATGGGGACAGAGGAGATCTGAGAATATAGGTCCAGCATGCGGTTGCCGTCCACATCCACCAGGTAGTTGCCCCGGCTTTCTTCATAGTTGCAGAAAAAGTGCACAGCCTCTGCGTTCTTGGGAAAGAGGAAACTGGTTCAGGCTGGTTTCTACTGCCCAGATTCTTAGCCTTTTAGGAATAAGCTTGGACTGTGGAAACAGACTACATCCTGTTTGCTCTGCACCTCATGAGGATCTGTGGGTGCTGGCAAGCTTCTACATCTTTCTCTGAGAAAATAGACACAAGTGGCCTGCTTTAAATTGCTTTGCGAAACCATGGTCTTGGGTTTTGTGAAATTTTTTGTCTGGTTTGCTTATCATAACAAAAAAGGTTGAGACATAACTCAGAAGCAAGTTCTGACAAGTTAAAGAATGTGTGGATGTGTGGTAAGCCTCAGAGAAGCCACTAAGAAAGCTAGAAATGAACAGAAATTAGAGAAATAAAACACAAGCTGGAGAGATGGCTCAGTGGTTATGAGCTGTTATTGCTCATGCAGAGGACCCATGAGGCTCGTCACATCTGCCTGCAACTCCAGCTCTACGGGGCTCTGACTTCCTCTTCTGGCCTCCATGGGCAACTACACATATGCACATATAAATAAAATACGTACACATAAACAAAATCAATTTAAAAAAGAAGCAGGAGAAGGAATCACCTTGTGCCCACTTACCTGGATTGTATTCAGCTGTTTCATTAACTCCTGCAGACAAGAACAGAAGCATCAGCATGGACTGCACACCCCTGCCAGGGTGCCTTAAACATCTCCCTTGCTGTCCCAGTTCTTGAGGCCTTGTTTTCCACTCTGATGCCAAGAACTTGACAGACTATTAGTCAACATTATAAATAAATATTTTAAAAGTGACTTAATACAAATAATTGATAAAAACCTACTCTACAGCACAGTAAGTGGCAATTACAACAGACAGATTAGAGATTTGTATTTAAATAACTGGGAAAGAAAAGGCAGTAAAAATTTATTTTTGAGACAGGCTCTAATTGTGTAGCCTTGGCTGGCCTAAGAACTCAGTAAGTACACTAGGTCAGCCTCTACTTCAGAGTTCTGGGATCAAGGGCTCTGGGCCACCACAACCAGTCTGTACATATGTAACAAAAAAATTGTGCTGAACGCATTTAATGTCCAAAAGTAAAGGACCTGCTCTTCTTTTTCTGTGGTGCTGGGGATAGAAGCCAGGGTCTCTTTCTCCTTCTTCTCCTTCCCCAAGTTTTGCTTTGTTATCACTTGTACAGACTGCCTTCTTTATGTTAGATTTATCTTTGTCCTTCAAGACCAAAGTCAGTTGTTTTTGATACCCAGCCCTATGCCTCGACTTTCAGTGTCGCTTGTGAGTTCAGCCCCAGTCCTTAATTCTGGACTGACAGTGACCCACTGGACTTGCTTTGGCCAAGAGACTAAGGTGGGGACATCTGAAAGCCAGTGTGAAGTTTCAGTCTCAGTGGACTTAGATCAGAATAAGCCCAGTGTGACAAGCCGGAGGAACGGCGACCCACGGAGCAGAGGCGAGTTACTGCAGGCAGAAACTGCACCGGCTGACAGCCAGCCCCACCTTAGGCCTGGAGATGGCTCCAGCAAGGCCACCTACCTAGCTGCTGGTTAGCTCTAAACGCATGAGCAATCTGAATGCCACATGTCCACAGTCTATGACTGACTGTCAGACAACATCCTGAGACACTGGGTTGTTTTTATACACATCTTTAGTAGAGGCTCTGAATGTATGCCAAGCTTTTCGTGCACCTGCCTGCTGGGCCTTTGTCTTAGGTGTGGTTGACTCACCTGAGATCGCGGCCCCGGGACTTCTGTCTTCATCAGTGGCCCATCGTAATCAAATTCAATGTCAACTTTGGCAGCAGCTTGACTGATATATCTGGATCCTGCCATACAAAAGACAAATGAGAACCCCTGGTGACAAGACACAAGGAGGATCAGCCCCAACAGATGTCCTCAGTCCTTAACAGGTGGCCCCAGGATCTCAGCTTTGTTCTGACAAGGCTATCCAGGAAGACTGCTTCTGAACAAACAAGACCCTGTAAGAATAATGAAGATTCTGAAACTGGGGAAAGCCATGCACAGCCAGTAAAGTTGTAGGAAACGCTCCCACCCAAGGGAACATGTTGAGGTGACCCAGCTTCCTGTTCCATGTGTGTTTGCTGGCTTAACCTATGTGCACCAATGAGCGTGCCTGGTGCTGAGAAGGTGTTAGATTCCTTGGAATTGGGTGGTTGTGAGCTGCCATGTGGGTGCTGGGACCCAAACCCATCTGATGAGGCATCTCCCCAGCCTCCCCCTGCACTTTTTGAAGACACACAAGTAAATGATGGACCCAGTGTACTGAGCTCTTAACATGAAGGTGGCCCTAGGCTCCATGCTCAGGGTGCATGCCTGTGCGTATGCGTGCACGCGTGTACATGCTGAAGTGTAACACAGTGCGTGTGTGGAGGTCGGAGGACAACTTGGGGAGAGAATTCTTCCCTTTCACTGTGATTGAATCTAGGCTGTACTCTTGAATGGCAAATGCTTTAAACTGCTGAGCTGTCCTGCCAGTTCAAAAACTCAGAGATCTGCCTGCCTCTGCCTCCCGAGTGCTGGGACTAAAGGGGTGCACTGCCATTGCTGGGCTTTGATTTCCCCTTTTTAATCAGTTTGAGATCCCAGTGCTTGGAATGGTCCTGCCCACGGTCAAAGCGGTTCTTTTGGAAAACCCACCTCAGCCTAATCTAGAACTCCCTCACAGACACGTCTAATATTTGTCTGTGCCAGCGGTTCTCAACCTGTGGGTTATGACCCCTTAAAAGAGACATACATGGATCTAATCTACATGGGAAGTAGAAAAAGACAAGATTCCTGAGTAGATTGGGAGCATGGGGACCATGGGAGAGGGCTGAAGAGGAGGGGAGAAGAAGGGAGGGGAGCAGAGAAAAATGTAGAGCTCAATAAAATAAAAAAATAAATCCCATCAACATTCTACAAAAAGGTTAGGTTTTCAATAAATCTATGTAAAATATGATACTAGAAAACACATCTGAGCCCACTCTTGACTCTCTTAGTTGCTTTTTGGGTATCAGAAGCTTCTTAAGTGATGGCACGGTGTGAGGCAGGGTTGCAGTGCTGTATTTGGAAGCAGTTAGGATACACAACTCCTGCTTAAGTATGAAGAAAGCAGCTTTTCTTTCCTTTTGACTCTGAAAAGGAAGTTCCTAGAGTTCATTCCACTGAAAGAGTTAAACATTATAGAATTCAGTGGACTTTTAAGTTAGATTCACTCACTAGTTTTATATGTGAGTGTTTTGCATGTATGCATGTCCACATCACGTGTGTACTTGGAGCTTGAGCAGTTCAGAAGAGGGCGTCACATCCACTGGAATTGGAAGCACAGATAGTTATAAACCACTATGAGGGTTTGGAAACCAAACCTGGTTCTCCTCAAGAACAAGGGCTCTGAACCACTGAGCCATCTCTCCAGCCCTCAAGTGGTGACCTTTGAATGCTAAATTATTCACTCTTTCCAGGGTTGGACTCAGGGTTACAGCATTGATTCCAACAATGCAGAATATGAATGTAAATTCAGATGAAAAGAACTTTTCACCAAGTCAACCTTGTTCAATTTCCAGCCAAGGGGGAGGTTTGAGAAGCTTCCCCCCAGGGAGAACATAAAAGTCTTTATTTTCTCCCGAAAAAGTAATTTTTTAAAAAGTCACATCTAAAAAAAAAATTAAAAAAGGTCACATCTAGCAGCTGGGCACAAGGTAAATATTATGCTTGCTTTACTGAGAATATAAGGTCAGAGAGGTTAGTTAGAGGGCCAGGCTCATGCAGCTAACTGCTGATTAACCTGAACACTTGCCTTTCACTGTGTCTCTTGGGGGCTTACCAGGTGTGAAGAGGCAGAAGCTTTTCTGGGAGCTGCAGGCTACCCGCCGGGCGAGCAACAAGGAAGCCATGATCCCCTCCTTCAGGAAGAGGATCCCTTCACTTGGGGCTGTTCTGAAAGAGACCAAAACCATAGACTTAGGCCCGTGGGGACCACAGCACCGCAACAGGCATCTAAACCTACTATTGCCTACTTCGTGGAGAAGGCTCTTGGGATACAAATTCCTTTGCTGTATGCCAAACTCTCTTTAATGAAGCACATTTTGTGTTGAACAGAAACCTAATTTACAAACTTTCCCTCTCATCTTCCACACTCCAGACAGGGTGAGCATACTGTTTCTAGATGGAAAAATAGAGGCCCAGAGAAATGGCCTGATTAGCCAAGTGCTTGCTATGCCCCAAGCTTGATCCCTAGAGCCCATGAGAAAGAGCTGGGCGTGGTGGTCCATGCTTGCAGTCTCAGTGCCAGGGAAATGGAAAGAAGTGGACTCCTTAGGGCTCGCTGGCCAGCCAGTCTAGCCAATCAGTGAGCTCCAGGACTCCTTAGGGCTCGCTGGCCAGCCAGTCTAGCCAATCAGTGAGCTCCAGGAAAGTGACTTTGTCTCAAAACACAAACTGGAAAGTGACTGAGGAAGACAGCCAAGGATGACATCTGGTTCCCACACATCTCTGCCGTGTATGTACCTGTGCGTGCACACCCACCCCACACCCATCACCACCACCACTAACAACAACAACAACTCAGAAAGACCTGGATTAAGAGCCCCCTCAAGCGATGACAAATGTGTGCACAAATTCAGTCAGGAATCTTCAGAGCAGACATCTCTGATGACCCAGCGCAGGACACTCAGGACTTCCTACATGAAACATTAGTCCGTGGGCTGTCTAGGGAGCCTGGGCATCCAGTGTGTGTGTGGGGGCCAGCTGGTGCCCATTTTATAACACATAGTTTGTCTTAGAATGACAAATTGTCCAAATACGCTTGGAACTCAGAGATGAAAATTTTGTTCTGAAACCACGCAGTCCTGGGTTATTGAGACTGTCACCCTATCTAGGGCCTCCTGCCTGAGGCTCACCTTGGCTATGGATAGATACAGTACAGACTCCTAATACTGCCAGGGCAAACCCAGTCTCTTCTCTCTTAAATGAAGAGGGACAGTGGTATTTCCTTCCTGGATGTCCCCTGGTACAGAGGGAAAATGAGGAATGAGAGGCCAGGATCCCTACCCAAACAAGGCCCTTGTCAGCAAGTGTAAAATTCCTCTGCAGCCTGACCACCTCTGTGTGACTTGCATGTACTAGCTGGGGCAGTTTCTATTCTGTGTGGACAGAGTTCTTGATGGACACTGGACAGCAGTAGATTCTGCATGCTTTATCTTTTGTCCCTGGGAGGATCCACCCCAGAGCCAGCTGTGCTGTGTTCTGGAGACTGTAACTCTTCCGGGTGGAAAGGCTGTCATGTGAGTGGGTTGAAAGGCTCCAAACAGTCCTCTGGTTCCAGATATCTGCCCAGTCATCTAGCAAACAGGGTTCTCCCTATTTCATATCTGAAGAAGGGCACTCTCGGGTCTCAGGACATTGGTCACGGGACTTCCTGACCCCTAAACATGGCTGCACTTGTAATAGACTAATTAATTTAGTTGACCTAGCCACAGTAATAGAGGGCTTGAAGAAAAATGACTGCTCATCACTTTAACCCCAGCGCGGAGGAGGAAGAGGCGGGCAGACCTCTGTGAGTTGAAGCCTGCTCTCCACAGTGAGTTCCGGCCAGAAGCTGCACAGCGAGAGCCTGTCTCAAAAGCAAGTCATTCAGAGAAACCATTTTATTTCTTTTCATAAGAGAAAAATTAGGGAGAAAACGGCAGGCGTTAACACTGTGACCATAAATTAACTTAGAAACCCTATTCTTCTCTTGACAATTTAATGAGTTTTTGAAAAGTTGATTCTAATATATCCAACTCAAGCAATGCTGTTCACTCCGCAGCAGAGTAGCTATGCAGAAAAAGCGGTCGCCACCTCTCACTTAAGGCCATTGTCTCAAACAGAACACTGAGGCTGCACATAATTCAAGCTTCTTCCATTAAATATGTTTTCAAAGGGCTGGAGAGATGTCTCAGCAAGATCCTCTTTCAGAGGACCTGGGTTCAGTTCCCAGCATCCACATGATGGTTCACAACCATTGTTAACTCCAGTTCCCGGAGATCCGTTGCCCTCTTCTGATCTCCTCAGACACAAAGCACATACGAGGCACACATACACAGATGCAGGCAAAACACTCAGACATAAAATAAAATGAATGAGTTTGATATTAGTAAATAAATAATATGCTTTTGAGAATTCAAGACTCTTGAAGAACTTGAGCACGAACTTTTGAATAGCCCATCAGAGCGAGAGTCACGCCCGTGCACTTGCGATGGCAGGCCACTTTGGAAAATGCATCCTAGTGACATGTGACATTTCAGAGCCCTGCAGCTGAAACTAGCCTTATAACAAACACCACCTCTGTCAGACATTCTCAGAAGAATTCCTGTTGCTCATTCACTTTCCTGCCTACTAATTCAATCAACAAAAGTTAATTAAGAAGCTGTTATAGCAAGGCTCTGAATCGCTCAGGCAGAGGAGGAAGAAGTCAGGGAAAACACGTTCCTAGTTCTTTGGCAGAGGACTAGGATCAGAGAAGGGTGGGAGAATTCATGTCCTAGGCTGCTTTATTCATCTGTCATTAACTTCTTAAAATAACCTGGCAAGATATGCACATAAAAAATTCCGCAGTTCACTGTCAACAATGAACTTCACAAAGTACAAGATGAAAAGCCAGGCACGGCGGTGTGCCTGTAATCTCAGCATTTGGAACTGTGAGTTCAAGGCCAGTCCAGGCTATATAGCGAGGTCAAGATCAGCCAGGGATGTGTTGTAAGACCGTGCTTGCTGCAAGAACAAAACCGAGCAACCCAAAACTCTAGCATAGAGTCATGACTGATTGACTGGTATGTGCAAGTCTCAATGGGACGATGCAGAGCTTCCTTGTGGACCAAGCATGCACATGTGTGGGTGTGCATGTGTGTGTGTGTGAGTGAGTGTGTGTGCATGTGTGTGTGTGTGTGAGCGTGTGCGTATATGTGCGGGCACGCGTGTCCCAAGCTGCAAAGTTAAGTAGATTCCAAAAGCCAGAGAAGAAAGGCGAGCTGGGGTGAGCAGTGCTCAGTGGTGTCAAATGTGGGGGACAGCGAAGGGCGGGTCCAGATGATGGCGGAGCCTGACATGATTGGAGTGGGAGGGTAGGATTTGCTGCAGCTGGCCTCACACACAATGTCTATTCTGACTTCTGTGGAGAGACATCTCCAGGAGAAGAGGCTACCTAACCATACCGTCAGGTTTCCTGAGAGGAGCAGAGGACATGCATTCAGACCATCTATTGGACAGCAGGGTCACCCTGGGCACACAAAGTAGCCTTGTTGTGGGACACAGACATGGGAGAGAGGATAGAGGAATAACTCCAAAATCCTTAGTCTTGACGTTGGTGTTGATGTTCGGATATTGGGATTCTGCCCTTGTGTGAAGGCAAACATCTGTAATCCCAGCCAGAACTGGGGAGATCCTGTGTGTGCTGCTTTAAATAATGTCCCCCATAGGTTCGTGTATTAGAACGCTTTGTTCCCAGTTGGTAGCACTGTTTGGGAGGCTTAGGAGGTGTGGGCTTCTTTGGGGGCACGATGGCACTGGAGGCTTTGAGAGCTTAAAACCCTTACCTGTTGTGGGATAACCGATCACACTGTGAATTTCAAGATTGTGTTAATTAAATAAAATCAATTTCAGATCAAGAGGCAGAGCTAGCAACTAGGTGGTGGGAAGCAGTCATAGAGAGTAAGAGGCGCTCAGGAAAGTGGATGGAGAACACACAGGAAACACACAAAAAGTAGTGAGGAGGGACACTGAGTCTGGCAGCCTTTTCGGGGTGGACCGGTGGTAGAGAAGCTCTTTTTCTGAGACACTAGCTAAGGAGGAAGGTCAGTTGGTTGCTTCTCGGCCTCTCTGAGCTAGCAGGTTTTCACCCCAGGATCTGACTCCTAAGTCTTTCTTGGTAAAATTGTAAGACTGAGACTTAGTTTAAAAACAACACACACACCATTTCTAGTTTTTCTGTTTCACACTTGAGAGGAAATGAGCTCTCGGCTTGCTGCTCCAGCCAACATGCCTGCCGCTCCCTGCCTCGCCACCTTGCTGGTGACAGACTCTCACCACTCTGGAACCGTAGGCTCAAATAAACCCTTCTTCCATCTAGAAGATGCCTTAGTCACGGTGTTTAATCATAGCAACAGAAAAATAACTAAGACAGGATTATGGAGTTTGGGGCCAGGAAGTGCTACTATATAGCAAGACCCTATCTCAATAAATAAATGAATAAAAGAATTATGGCTTCTTTGTAAAAAAAATATGTGTGTGTGTGTGTGTGGAATATACATGAAGAGATGTGGAGTCAAAGAACAAATTCTAAAAGTCTGTTCTCTCCTTTCACCATATGGAGCTCAACAACCATGTTCAGATTCTCAGCTTTTGTTGCTAGTGCCTTTACTGGCTAAACCATCTTATAGGCCCAGAATTACAGGTTCCTAAACAGTGTGTGGTGGTCTACTCCTGCAATTCTAGCACTCATGGAGACTAAGTCCAGCTTGGGCTACACAGGGAGACTCTAACAAAAAACAATAAAAGTCTGTGAGTTCTACAGGAACACAGCTGGGTGGTGGCACACACCTTTAATCTCAGCACTCTGGTGGCAGAGACAGGCAGGTCTCTGAGTTTGAGGCTAGCCTGGTCTACAGAGTAAGCAGCCAGGGATACACAGAGAAACTGTCTCAAAAAACCAAAAAAGGTGAACAGAATTGCCATGTGACAGAGTCCACTCAGATGCTAATGTACAAGAAAACTGCAAACGGACTTAAACACGTCATTCTGTATGCTCACTGCACTGCTGTTCACAGTAACCAGGGGACTGGCACAATGCAGGTGTCCATCCGTGGATGAGCAGATAAACACAGGAATGAACAAAGGACGGTCACGGGCTGTCACAGAAAAAGCTGGCGTTAGATGGCTCCATTGATGTAGAAGTTTAAGAACGGGAAAATTCAGGGCTGTTGAGGTGACTCAGGGGGTAGAGAGCTTGCTCAGCACTCACGAAGCCCTGGGTTCTATGCCCAGCATGGCAGAAACTGGGCATGGTGGTGCAGAGTACACTGGCACTCTGAGGGGGATGTAGAAGGAAGAAGTTCAAGGTCATTCTTAGATATATGTTAAGTTCTAGATATATGTTGAGCCTGTTCTATATGAGATCTTGTCACAAAACAAAATATAACTCCCCCTTCCCAACCAATCAACTAAGCAAAACGATTGACTTGGAAACCATCTGAGAATAGAACGTTTGAAAGGTGCTGGCGCACACCTTTAGTCCCAGCACTCAGGAGGCCACGGCAGGTGGATCTCTGAGTTCAAGGCCAGCCTGGTCTACAGAGCCCAGGACAGCCAGGGCTACACAGAGAAACCCTGTCTCAGGGAGGGGGAAAAAGTAGGCTAATACTCAATGGTGACTTTTCCTTTGGTGTGCTCAGAAACAAAAGAGAAATTTAAAATCAATTGAGCAGTACAGTGATTATCAGACTGCACGGCAAGCCAAGAGAACTTGGGTTTTAGCTGAGTGGTGGCTCTGCAGAGCTTCTAGTCTACCTCCACCAAGTCAAGTAGAAAACTCTGGTCTAGCCAGATAGATAATGCCTCTGTCTTGCCCACCTCTCCCATCCCACTTCCTTTAATTAAAATGCTAATTAGCTACTGTGCTTCCTCTTATCTGGAACAGTGGGCTGGAGCAGGAAGGCTGAAGGGCAGAGTTAAATGTTTTGATCAACAAGGTGAGAAAAATTCAGGTAAAATGTCGGGGAAGAAAATCAAAACTACCTCTTCCAATTAAAACCCTTCTAGTTTGCTCACTGGGCGGCGGTGCAGCAATACCCGCATTACAGAAGAACAACAACACCTAAACAAATACCCTCCCAGGACATTACTCTGTTGGGAGAGTGACCGGAGCAACTTATTACTTACATACGACATTCAACTCCCCCGCTTTACGACAGGGTGCTGTGCAGTCAAAGACTACCTTGAGCTTCTGATCCTCCTGAAGCCACCCACACAGACCACCATGCCTGGTTTTATGCTGGAACTCCAATCCAAGGCTTCAGGCATGCTAGGCAAACCTTTGACCCACTGGGCCACATCCTCAGTCTTTGATGTATTTTATACCTAACTTGATTTGCCAGCAGGATCTTCCTTGGCCGACGGGCTCAGGAGTTTAGTGGGTTTATAAGTCACAGAGATGCCATGTTCCCAGAAACTGGTGGCCTTGGTTGTATCAGATTGTGTTCCCTCAAACCCATAAACCCGTGTCTCATTTGTGCCACCTGGGCAGTGAAGAGCTCTGGACACAAGTGCACAACTTCTGCTAACCACCAGGGGTAGACATGACCACAGGTCCTGGACACAGGGTCTCTGACCCTGAAGGTCAAGCATCTAGGGATGCAAATGAGCAATCCTGCGGTGGCCACCCGCAGAGGAGGCATATGGTGTTGTGAAGAAAGCCAGATTCTTGGGGTTGGAGAGATGGCATAGCAGTTAAGAACACTGGCCACCTTTTCAAAGGACCCAGGCTCAATTCCCAGCACCCACATTGCAGCTTGTACTTCTCTGTAACTACAGTTCTGACACCCTCATATAGATACACATATGGGCAAAACACCAATGACTACAAAGTAAAAATAAATGGCATATTTAAAAATAAAAACAGATTCCTTCCCATTTATTTTACCCACATCTCCCAATTCTTTGTACCCTTCAAAGGGATGGCATCTCAAGGGTTGGGGAGATGAGTCAGTCTGTAAAAAGCTTGCACCATAAGCCTGAGGGCCTGACTCTAAGCCACAATACACATATTCAAAGCTACAAGCTTTTGAGCATACCTACAATTCCAGCACTGAGAGGGAGAGACAGAAGAATCCCTGGGACTCACTGGCCAGCTAGTCTAGCTCAATCTGAGGGCTACAGATTCGGTGAGAGAATCCATCCCAAAAAAACAGATGGGGCCAGGCTGGTGGGCACAACTTTAATCCAGTATTCAGGAGGCAGAGGCAGGTGAATCTCTGAGTTTGAGCCCAGCCTGCTCTACATAGTGAGTTCTAGGACAGCCAGGGCTACACAGAGAAACCCAGTCTCAAAAAATAAAATAAGGTGGAGAGTGGCAGATGAAAACCCTTCCACGTGCAGTGAGCACACACACACACACACGCACATGCACGCACACACACATACACGCACACACGCATGCACACACACATGCACGCACAAGCGTGCACACACACGCGAACGCATGCACACACACGCATACATGTGCACGCATGCACACACGCACACGCACACACACATGCACACACGCACGCACACACACACACACCTCCCTGCTATTTGTCTGGCTCAGGAGCAATGCCGACTTGCACATTCATTGATAAACACTAAATGCTGGCAAACACCTTGGCGATGGTGTCTGACATGTCTGCATGGCACTGCTCAGGCCCTTTACACAGGAAAGCTTTGTGTGAGCCATATGTATGGCTAGAAAGCAGCACAGCTCCCCCGAAGCCTCTCTGGGGCTCCATAATGCTTCCTTTCATTCCCCTATCTCACTCAGCTTAAGACAAAGCACGGACAGGGTCTCAGGACATTCTTTTCTTGACTTGCAGCTGGCAGCTTTCCTGCAGACTCAATGGCACACAATGGCACACAATGGCCAATTGTCCCTCAAGGCTAGGGGTTGCCACGGCAACCAAAAAAGCCAGAGCACTGGGTCTTTGCAGATGGTTAGCAGGGCCTTATTCATGGAGTATTGATGGGTGGCTTGCAACACAGGTTTTAGTTCTCCAGACTAGGTCTGGGAGCATTTGCTTACACTCACAATAGAAGGGACACACTTCCCTCTTCATGTGAGTTTTTTTCCTCAGCCTGCCTCATGGGGTTTTATAATCTCATTGGTGACTTGTGTAAAGACAAAAGAACAATGTTCTAGAAATGAGCAAGGGTTGGCACCTAAGAAAATGGAGAGGTGCACAAAGAGGAATAGGAGCCAGGTGAGCACCAAATCACAGCTGGGCAGGTGTAAGGGCCAGGTGAGCACCAAATCACAGCTGGGCAGGTGTAAGGGCCAGGTGAG
>NC_022014.1:9576358-9578694 GCF_000317375.1 Microtus ochrogaster | reverse complement strand
TCACAGCTGGGCAGGTGTAAGGGCCAGGTGAGTATCAAATCACAGTTTGGCAAGTGTAAGAGCCAGGTGAGCACCAAATCACAGCTGGGCAGGTGCAAGGGCTTGATGACTCCAGAGAAGTGTGTTATCACAGCAACAGAACCCAGAGCCACAGCTGTGTGTATCTAGGCTGCACACACACGACCACCTCTGGCCCAGGAGGTCAGACATGCCCTATTCCTGTTTACCAGGAGGAGAAATGGTTTTGCTTCTCACACAAGACCACCCAGCAATAGACAGTGGGGTAAGGGTAGAAGGACTTGAGTTAGGTGTAAATATAATAACCGTTATTACATCACTAGGTTGGTGGTTTCAGTATTTAGTCCAAAAATGTCACCAGACAACTTAGACCAACACATATCTGTTCTCTCCTAAAAAGGACCCTCATCATTATCAATGTTAAAGGACCCTCATCATTATCAATGTTAAAGGACCCTCATCATTATCAATGTCACAGCTTCCTGAGAGCTGTGTTCTATCACACCCTTATTCTTCCTGGCTTTGACAGTGCCGACTGAGCAACGAAACTCAGCCCATGTTTGGCTCTTTCCCTACACTGCAGTTTCTTGCCCCTCTGTCAAATTTCCAGATTCCATGAGGGCCTCCCACCCATCCAACAGTCTGTCCACTCTCTCCCTCTGCCCTTGAAATCCACACCTTGCAGGCTTTGCCTGGAGTGATCTCATTTGAAGGTGGAGGCTTTGAGAGTGGATCGGGCCACGAGGGTGGATCTGTCACGTAAATGAGGTCAGTGCCCTCATCAAGATACCTCAGAGAGATCCCTCAACTCTTCCTCCGTGCGAGGACACAGGAAAGGTGGTCATCCAGGAGTCACGAAGTGGGCCCTCTGGAAACACCAGATCTATCGTCACCCCAGTCTAAATCTTGGGACTTCAGCCTCCGAAACTATGAGGCTGTATGTAACTTTCTGTTGTCCATAAAGCATTCAAATTAATGGCGTTTTGTTAGGGCAACTTGAAGGCACGAAGACAGTCCATCTGCTTTTGTTTTCTGCGATGCAGCTTTCGCTGGCATGAAGCACACTAGGTAAACCAAGCTGGCTGTAGCTCCACAGCAATCCTTAGCTTCTGCCCCATAGCTGGGGCTTCAGGGGTGTGCCATCACAGCTGATCATTAGCCAGTCACAGCTTTAACCGGGATGACCGTCACAGCTCTGTGGTACTGAGTTCCAGGTAACACATATCTCATGGATCTTTTTTTAAAAAAACAAACCAGGTAGGGGCTGGAGAGATGGCTCAGCAGTTAAGAGCACTGGCTACTCTTCCAGGGGACCCAGAGTTCAATTCCCTGCACCCACATAGCAGTTGACAACTGTCTCCAACTCCAGTTCCAGGGGATCTGACACCTTCATACCAATGCACATAATATAAAGTTAAATAAATTATGTTTTAAAAATGATCCAGGTGTGGTGATGCGAACCTTTGTTCCCAGCATTTGGGAGGCAGAGATAGGCAGATTTCTGTGAGTTCAAGGTCAGCTTTGTCTACATAGTTAGTTCTAGGCCAAACAGAGTAGCATAGTGAGAACCTGTCTCAAAATAAAATAAATAATATGTGATTTCTTGCCTTTTCTCCTCTTTCTCACCGCTCCATCGAGGTATGTAGGCACAGAGAGGTAGGAAGGGGAGACCCAAGGGTGTAGTACTGGAAACCATCCCAAGTCTTGGCATTTTGCCTTCCATAAAAGAACAGCAAACAAGCAGACTCATGTTCCTTTTTATTTGTACATAATTTGTTTCGTGGGGGGGGGGAGCTGGGGATGGTGGGTTTTGAACTTAGAGCTTTAAAAAAATCTATTATTACTATCACTATTATTTTTAATTATATATATATGTATATATATATATGCATCTGTATGTGGTTATGTACACATGAATACAGCGCACCCAGGAGCCACGGGTGTTGGATTCCCCCGGAGCTAGAGCGCAGGCAGTTGTGAGCTGTCTGATATGGGTTCTAGGAACTGAACTTGGGTTCTCTGCAAGAGCAGTATGTGCTCCTAACCACTTAGCCATCTCTCCAGGCCTGTGAACAATAAGAACAAGGTCTATCCCTGAATCACACCCCACCCTGCAGGTTATTTTAAAGTCAGTTGGTGTAATAACTCCTACTTAGTTTGTTGTAATAAGAGTGGCGGGGCTGCATCCCCAGCACCCCGGCCGCCCGCTAGCTTATGCCCCGAAATAACAACACACAAACTGTATTCATTTAAACACTGCTTGGCCCATTTCTATCTAGCCTCTTCTAGGCTAATTCTCACATATTAATTTAGCCCAT
>NC_022014.1:9567239-9576199 GCF_000317375.1 Microtus ochrogaster | reverse complement strand
CTGTCGAGTCTGAGCTCACTTCCTCTTCCTCCCAGCATTCTGTTCTGTTTACTCCTCCCACCTATGTTTTAACCTATGAGGGCCAAGCAGTTTCTTTATTGCTTAACCAATGAAATCAACAGATTGATATATGACACTCCCACATCATTAGTTCTTTATCTCAGGGTTGTTCTCTTTCTCTCTCCATATAAATTTCAGGCTTGTATTTGCTTCTATTCCTGTAGAAATATCATTTAAATCTTGATAGGCACTGTATTTTATCTGTAGAACACTTCAGATAGTAAGCTCATTTCAAAGGCTATTTCAACAATATTGATTTTTTTTTTCTAATTCGTGAACATGGACTCTTTCCATTTTGTGTCTTAAGTTTTTTTCATCAATGTTTTATAGTCTGCTGTGGAGATCATCTGACTTTTCTCTTTCTCTCTTGGTTTTTCAAGACAGGTCTTTTTTGTTTTTTTTTTTTTTTTTGCTTTTGTGTGTGTAACAGCTCTGGTTTTCCTGGAACTCACTCTGTAGACCAGGCTGGCCTTGAACTCACAGAGATCAGCCTGCCTTTGCCTCCCTAGTGCTGTGGTTAAAGGCACGAGCCATTGTCCAGGGAGATCATCTGACTTTTGAATAAACTTACTCAGGGGCATTTTGTTTTTGTAGCTACTATGACAGACACTGCTTCCTTGATTTGTTTTTCAGATAATTTGGGATTATTTGAAATTAACACAGTGAAAACAATTATATTATCAAAAAGAATGTACCAAGTCAATACAACCCCATATCTATCCTAATGACATTCTCACACATCTAGAAAAAACAAGCCTAAATTTTATGCAAAAGCACAAAAGACCCCGTACAGCAAATTGATACGGAGCACAATGAAAAACCTGGAGGCGTTACTGTTCCCGATCTCAGATAAGGTACTGAGACGCTGTCACAAACGTAGTTACTGGTGCAGAGACAGGAACCCAGGCACTGGGATAGGACACAGGACCTAGAGCTGATCCCGCACAGTTGCCTGAATTTTCAAAAGTGCCAAAAGAATCTGCTGGAGAAAAGACAGCCTGCTCCACACACAGTCCTGGGAGTAGTGACTGTCTGCACAGAGAATGAAGCTAGATCCCTCCCTTGCTCCCTGGATGAACAGCTATTAAAACAGACCCTCTTTCTGGTAAACACGGCTACTCCGAAGCTGGGAAAGACCTGAAAAGCTTTCAGAGTCGGGTCCAGAAAAGCACTTCCCAAAAGGCCTCCCAGAGCTCGAGAAACAAAACCAAGAACTGACAAATGAGAGAGCAGGAAATTGAAAAGCTACTCCGTGTCAAAGGAAACAATCAGCAGAGTGGAGGGAGCTCATGCTCAGGAGAAATCGCTCTTGTGCATCTGACAGAGGAGTGATAATAGCTAAAGAACTCGAGTACTAGGGAAGAATAAAAGGGAAAATCTGTCATCATCTTTAGCTCCCAGAAATGCAGATGTCCCCCCACTCCGCTCAGAATGGCGACCACCGAGGAAACAAACACAGCAAGGATGTGCGGAAGGGAACTGCACACCCTGCTGGCTGGAGTACGAAGTTGTTCAGCTGCTGTGGCAGTCAGGATGGCGGTTCCACAAAGAACTGGGAACAGAACTAGACTCAGTCCACCAGGTCGGGGGTTCGCCTGATGGAGTCTTAAGTCAACACGTCACAGAAACACTAACAGCCACGCTGACTGCAGCACTGTTCACAATGGCCAGGTTATCAGCCTGGCAGTGGAGGCACGGGTAGAAAAAATGTGTAACACATGCACGGTGGCATTTCATTCCTCCCCAAGGAATGAAATGATGTCATCTGCAGGACAATGGATGGAACTAAGATCGTCATATGAAGCAAAAAAGACAAACTCAGAAATACGACCTATTTTCTTTCATTTGTGAACCAGCCTGAGCACGTAGCGAGAATGGCTCTGGTGGGCAAACTCTTCTCCCCCAATCCCTCTGCCTTGCTAAAAATTGTGACATTCATGAGGTCCACCAAGGTCTATTCCCTTATTTGGCCACCTCCTCCCCTGAGGCTGTCTACCAAAATCCAGCTCTCAAAATATTAAAGTTCAGCAATCAAAGCCCCCTTTGGCTTACCTAATTAACATGCCTAACCAAAATATATCACTGTATCCCAGCCTCTTCTAACACACCTGCAAGGTCATTTGCTGCTGGTTTTTCTACTCCAGTCGGAAAAAGAAAGCAGCCACTTTAAATTTCCTTCCCTGCTTAAAGAATCTCTTTCTAAAAAAAGGTGTTTGGATATGGTTGTGCCTAATCCAGGGTCCTGTTGTGTGTGCGTGGGTCTCTTTCAATATAGAAATATAAACACATGTCTATGTATATACATGTGTGTGTTCAATGTAACCTCCATCTGAATATGGCCAAAGTACATATTTGAAAGCTTGTCTTTATAAATCCCATCATTATTTATGCTTAATACCTACTAATAAAAAGGCTTATGTAAAATGGGGCCACCAAGACGGCTCAGTGAGTGAAGGCACTTGCCACCAAGCCTGATGCTCTGAGTGGATCCCCAGGACGCACGTGGCAGAAGGACAGAACCTACTCCTGAAAGTTGGCCTTTGTCCTCTGTGTGCATATCCACATATGCACAGGCACAACAAGACAAATAAAATGTAACTTACAAAATAATACAGGTATTTTAAAGTGCAGAGATGAAAGAAATACTAATGGATTTATAAAAGAAACAACTTTGACTTAGTGGTTCTAATAATTTTTGGTATTCTTTAGTGTTTTTTTATGTGTAAGACCATGTGACTTGCTACTTTTAAATTTGGATAGCCTTAATTTGTTTTCTCTGCCTAATTGTTCTTTGTTCTAGCTTCTTGAGGTGCAATGATAGGTTGTTTACATGATCTTTTGAACTTTTTAGTATAGGTTTTGATCCTAATCAGTTCCTGCTTAGGACTTCTTTGGCTGTGTCCTAGAATTTTCAGAAGTCAGTTGAAGGAAAGGTTTGAGAGTGACCACCCTTGTCCCCAATCTTACAGAGGAAGCGTTCGTCCTTCCTTGATCCTGCATGTCGCCTTCGGGCTTGCTACACATAGCCTGCACTATAGCGACATATGTTCCATGTATACCAAATTAACTCAGAATTTCGTAATTAAGGGATGCTGAATTCCAATAGTTTTCCCCTGTGTCTCCTGAGACAAACATACAGTTTGTCTTTTTAGTCCTGGTGTGTGTGTGTTTGTGTGTGTGTGTGTGTGTGTATTTGATTGTGTATGTTGAACCCTTCTTGGGTTCTAAGCATGACTCCTATCTACTTCACCAAGGTGACTGCTCTTCGGTGTAATACTGGACTCGTTTTGGTGGTGTCTTGTTAAAGGTTTTTGGAAGAGTGGCCCATGGCTTTAGTTTCCATCGTGTCCTTATTTAGTTTGGGTACCAGAGTAACTAAAGCCGGCCTAAGAGAAGAGGTTTGGGAGAATTTCTTCTTCAGTTTTTTCCTGCTGTTGAGTAATAATCAGCAGTTGTTCTTTAACTGTTTGGTAGAATTCAAGAGTAAAGCCATCTGGCCCCAGGATTTTCTCTGAAAGGAGACATTTCATTGCGGATTTAATATTATTTGTTCTTTGGATCTTCAAGTTTTCTATTTCTTTGTGACTCAGTCTGGGAAAGTGGAAAGTGTCCATGCACACGTTGGTCCTTTGCTACTTGTTTGTTGCGTTAGTTGCCTTTCTTATTGCTGTGACCAAATACCCAACAAAAAGCAATTAAGAGGAAAAGCACTGGACCCTCAGATCTGGAGTTGCAGAATGGTGTGGGCCAGTGTGGATGCTGGACCCAAACCCACGTCCTCTGCAAGAGCAGCAGGTGTTCTTAACCACTGCACCGTCTCTCCAGGCTTTCTTATATGACAGGTCAGGAGGCCGTGCCAGCTTTTGTTTAACTAAAAATTTCTTTTTTATTTTATTTTAATGGTTTTTTGGACAGGGTTTCTCTGTGTAACAGCTCTGGGTGTCCTGGAACACAATTTGTTGACCAGGTTTGCCTCCAACTCACAGAGATCCACCTGCCTTGGCCTCCCGAGTGCTAGGATTAAAGGCTGGCATATCTTTTCTTACTACAATGATTTCCTTAGCTCTTGAGAAGGTAGTTCCTTGTATGAGTAACTGCTCAGGTGTTCCCCAATCTTTTTCAAAATTTTTACTTTAGCATAAGGTCTCATTTATCTCAGGCTAATTCACTATGAACTCACTATATATCCAAGGATGACCTTTAACTTCTGATCTTCCTGCCTTCACCTCCCTACTCTAGGAGATACAGGTGTGCTGCTGGGGATCAAGCCCCGGGCTTTATGCATTCTAAGCAATCTCTCTATCACCTGAGCTATATTCCTGGCCTCAGAATGATAGCTGGAGGGTTTGATTCTGCAGCTGTTGCTGTGCCTACTCTTACCTTTTGGTGTAGCCTTAACAGGCATCTGACATTGGTCAAACACTGGCCTTATGTATGGTACTTGTGTCTTTATTTAGAAAATCCTCATGCCTAGACCTACGTCCTTTGTGCCTTGTCTGCATGAGATATGAAATTCAGTCTATCCATTTAGGGGATGCTTGGAGCCTTCACATAGGCTATCAGAGAGCTGATGACTGGAGCCTTTGAAGGGTTAACTGTGCCACCCACTGTAGGCAATGGCTGCTCGTTCATTCTTGGCTGCCAAGACCTGAAATAATCACACAGAAACTATATTAATTACAACACTGCTTGGTCTATTAGCTCAGGCTTCTTATTAACTAACTCTTATATCTTAAATTAACCCATTCCTATTATTTTATATTTCACCAAGAGGCTCGTGGTTTACCTGTAAGGTTCTGGTGGGCGGGTGTCTTTCTCCTTTGGCAGCTACATGGCACCTATCCAACTCTGCCTACTCTGTCTCCATATCTCTTTCAGTCTGGCTATATTCTGCTCTGCTATAGATCAAAGTAGCTTTTTTATTAACCAATGGTAATAAGAAATATTCATGGCATACAAAGGGGAATCCCACATCAACCCACAATGTCTTTTGAGTTGTTTAGCTCATGTTTGCTTAGTCAAGAGAATAGAAATTGATGAAGGGGGACTTGAGGGCTGAGACATGAAGTGGTCTCTGGAAGAGGAGGAAGAGTAGGAGGTCATGGCCGCTTCTGGCTATCAGGGCTCAAGGCCAGCAACTATTACAAGGGCCCTCCTGACTGTCAAGTCTCAAGACTAGCAACTTTCCTGGCTATCAGGTCTCAAGGCCAGCAACTGTTACAAGGGCCCTCCTGACTGTCAAGTCTCAAGACCAGCAACTGTCCTGGCTATCAGGGCTCAAGGCCAGCAACTGTTACTTTTGTCTCTCTTGAAAAGAATCAGCCTTTCTCTAATACTTTCTTCACACTGAGGGGACAGAATTTACGCTATGTGGCAACCTTTCCAGGATCGGGGAGCCATATGTCTGCCCACAGTTACCGGAGTTCCCAAGGTGCCTGGTTCCCAACTCTGTTTTGAGAGAAATTCCCCTTCCTTATTTCTGATTGATGCTTACATAGGAAAAACAACTTGCCAACTGAAGTAAACAGACCTTTAAACTAGCTATAGGGAAGTGTTCGAAATCCCACCATCCCCCAGGTGGAGGGAGAAGGGCCGCAAGGACCAGCTTCAAGGCTTTTATTAAATCCCTTCATTTTCTTGCATAGCAAAACTAACACAGTCACTTTCTTGCTTGGACATGACCTGGCTCCCATGTACCTTGAGGATAAAGTTACAGTTTGGGGGGGGGGAGTACAGTGTACTTCCCTAGCTTTCTGTTTCACCAGAGTTGAGTGTACACTGCTCTTCTGTGGTTCAACCAGTTAGCTATAATGACTTTCCTACCCCAAACCCTTGCTGACAATGCTCAGTCTTGGGTGTCTTTTTTTCTCTTTTCTTTTGTGTGTTTGTGTGTATTGAATACAGATGTTTGTATGGGTGTGCATTTGTGTGCACCTGTATGTGGATCCAGACATTGAGATGGAGCGTGCCTTCCTCCATCACTCTCAGTCTTACTGTTTTGAGTTGGTCGGGCACAGAACCTGGAGCTCACTGATCAGCTAGGTTGTCTGTCCACTGAGCCCAGGGGTCCTCCTGCCTCTACTCCCATCCCCGGGGTTACAGGTGCAGTAGTTTCTTCTTGGGTGCCAGGTGTCTGAACTCAGACCTTCATGTTTTACTGTCTGGGCCATCTTCCCAGACCCCGTTTTATGGTGTACCTCAGGACACCTCCTTTAGGAAGCTTTTCAACTCTCAGTACCAGGTTAGATGTAACTTATCTGCATTTCCTGCCTTCCTTCTTCTTTCTTTCTCCCCCTTCTTCCCTTCCTTTCTCCCCACTTACTGTTGCTCTACTTTGTTTTTTTGTTTTTGTTTTTTTGACAGTCTCACTATGTATCCCAAGCTGGCCTAAAGTCACTATGTAGTCCAGGCTGATCTTAAGTTCATGATGATCCTCCTGCCTCAGCCTCCCAAGTGCTATCATTATAGGCATGGGCCAGCATGCCTGGCTTTGTAATAAAAGATTTCAAGAATGTAGGATTTATTAATAGACTTAGTGTGCTCACCCTCCACCTTCCAGTTTTAACAGATGCTAGTATCTACGATGCTCAAGTTATATACAAACTTGAATGACAAATGACATGTTCTTTATTTGTTGAGACACTGTCTCATGGAGTTAACTTGGCCTTGACATTGTTATGTCACTGGGTATGGCCTGGAACCTCAGAGCCTCTTGCCTCTATGTCCTGAGTGCTAAGATTATAGATGTACATCACTACACACAATTTATGTGGCACTGGGGATCACACTCAGGGCCTTGTGCATGCTGGGCAAGCACTCTTCCTACTGAGCTACAACCTCAGCCCAGTATGGCATGGGTTATTTCACTGTTTACCTGCAATATTTGATGTGGAATTTCTCTCTGTATGCTATGAATATATTTTATTACCATTTATTAATAAAGAAGCTACTTTGGCCTATGGCAGGGCAGAATAGAGATAGGCAGGAAAACTAAACTGAATGCTGGGAGAAAGATGGCAGAGTCAGGCAGATGCCATGTAGCAGAGAAGGACACCAGACCCTTACCTGGTAGCAACAACCTCATGATGATACACAGATTAATAGAAATTGGTTAATTTAAGATGTAAAAATTAGTTAGGAATACGCCTGAACCATTGGGCAAACAGTGTTGTAATTAATATAGTTTCTGCATGATTATTCGGGTTGGGGCGACCGGGAAACCAAGTAGAGTCTCCACTTCAAATATTTTTGTATCTGTCTTTCCTGTTAGCCTGCTCATCCATCTATCTATCTATCTATCTATCTATCTATCTATCTATCTATCTATCTATCTATCTATCTATCTATCCATCCATCCATCCACCCACCCACCCATTGTTAGATACTGGTATTTCCTGACTATCTACCATCAGGAGATACAGCACTAAGTTTAAGGACCCGAGTGGGAAGTGTGAAAGCAGATAGGCAAGCCTCTGCATTCCATCAGAAAAGGCAGACCATAAACAAGTAAATGCATCATCTGACTTCACAGAGGAGCATTCTGTGCTCTCCAACTCATTGGAGGGGCCCAGATAACTGACAGGGCTCTACCTGCGCCTGCTCGAAATGACTGTTCTTCCTTCATCCCAGTTTCAGGGTGGATTCTCGAAAGAACCAGAAGAGCTAGGAGTACATTTATAAACACTCCAATTTCTGATTCCTCTAAGGAACCAGCATCTTAAAAAGGGAAGTAACACAAAACAAGCAAAATGGAAAAGCCTTATTCCAGCTCTCCAGGGCCCAACTTTGGAGGCTCAGGTAAGGCTGTCTGCCTATGAAACTCCTACTGGACAGATGTGTATGCCTGCAGTTCTTTACCCAACTCCAGAGAGTCCTGGGCCTGGCAACCCAGAGAATGAGCATCCTTCTAGTTTGCAGGTAAGCCCTAGAGATGGGTCCTGCTCTTCAGTGCAAACATGTGGAAGACCCCTAACACTCTGCGCTATGAATGACATCCTGAGAGCCACCATTTGGGACTTGCCTTTTGTGATCTATAATCTCGACTGTCAATTTGTCTGTATTCAGATAACCTGAAAGGCACAGCCCTGGAGTCTGTAGGGACATGTTCAGAGGGTTTAACTAAAGGGTTGACTCACACTCAGCCAGGACAGCACCATGCCCCGGACTGGCTCCCTCCCTGCCTCCTGACTGAGGATGAAATGTGACGGGCAAGCCAGAGGACATGACACGTGAGACATGACAAACAGCAGTCAGGACAGGCAAGCCGGGGTCACGCATGTGAGACAAACACACAGAGGGAGAGGGAGCCATTTTCTTCAGTGGTGTAGCCATTAGCAAGCTGCTCTTGTTTCTCTAAATAACTCCTCATCCATGATCATGCAAGCAACACTAAACTAACTCAGTGGGTCACAGGCACAGAAAAAGATACAAAAGGAGGAGTAAGGGGGCCAATGGCAGAGGGCAGGGGAGTAAGAGGGAGCAATGGGGTTAGATATGATAAAATACATTATATATCTGTATGAAATTGCCAAATTTTTAAAAAGTAAATCAGCAACTAATAAATGAGATCATTGGAAAATGAAATCCTCTTTTAAATTGTGAAAAAAAATTTCAGGGCTAGACTCTGCAGCAGCTCAAGAATAGCCTGGGCTACACGAAGCCCTGTCACAAACTGACAAATACTCTCCTGCAAACAAGGAACAGGGAAGTTTATGGATGCCTGTATCTCCACAAGATGACAGAGGCAGCCATGACAGAGGCAGGAGAGACTCTACAAACAAGCAGAACCTCCGGAGCCCTCAAAGAGCGATGGAGGGGCTGTGGGGATGGAGTAATGGAGGGGCTGTAGGGGGTGGAGCAATGGAGGGGCTGTAGGGGGTGGAGCAATGGAGGGGCTGTAG
>NC_022014.1:9544645-9567109 GCF_000317375.1 Microtus ochrogaster | reverse complement strand
GGGTGGAGCAATGGAGGGGCTGTAGGGGGTGGAGCAATGGAGGGGCTGTAGGGGTGGGAAGAACATGGCTGTAGCTCGGAGTGTGGAGTGTCGGCCTCCATGCGGGCTTCTGTTCTGTTCCGTTTTGGAGTAGAAACTTCCCGGAGTTCCTGAAAGAACATCCCCATTGTCTCAGTGTGTGGGTGCACCCCTCGTGGTCCTGAATTCCTTGCTTGTGCTCTCTCTCCTTCTGCTCCTGATTTGGACGTTGGGGTTTTAGTGCTCCAATGTGGGTCTCTGTCTCTGTCTCCTTTCATCGCCTGATGAAGGCTAATATCCAGGAGGGTGACTATATGTTTTTCTTTGGGTTCACCTTCTTACTTAGCTTCTCTAGGATCACGAATTATAGGCTCAATGTCCTGGACTCCCCACAGGGCAGGGAACCCTGACTGCTCTTCGGGCTGATGAGAAAGGGGGAGTTGATTGGGGGAGGGGGAGGGAAATGGGAGGCGGTGACGGGGAGGAGACAGAAATCTTTAATTAATAAATAAATAAATAAATAAATAAATAAATAAATAAATAAAAATAGTAAAAAATAAACTTTCCGGAGATTGAAGTCTGGCTATCCCCTCTCTCCCAGGGTACCTGGGACACTTTCCATGCCACAGCTATCTGCCAGCTGCTTGCCAAGTCGCTCAAATATTCAGGACCAGGCTAAGCACAAAGGGTTCCCTGCCAGGGTGACTTGGTTACCAGCTCACACACACTGGCCGCAGGACCCTCACTGGCAAAGTGCCAGGATTCCCACATCTCACCCTGCAAATGCAATTCCGTTTTCTGAAATCACTTCCTTTGGCTGTCTCTTGGGGCATAGGCTGCTTTTGAAAAAAAAATAAAAATAAACTCCTAATTGAGTACGAAGCGTGCAAGAAACTGGCCTCTGAAGCTGCCCCACGCTCCCTCTTGGCACCAGCTTTTGGATTGTACCGGCAAGTCTCAGTGCAGCTTTTCTGCCCTGTGGAAACAAGCATGGGTCTGCAGGTTGTTCCCGTGGGCCCCTCGCTTTCTGCGCCTTCTGAAACAAAGGAGTGCAGGTGCAGTGCAGGTCCTGAGAGGGAGGGAAGGATCGGTCTGGGGACTGGAGTAAAAAGCCTTTTCAGAATGACCCTTACTTCAGCGGCAGAGAACAAATGCCGGCAGCATTTCTCCATCTTCTTGTCTATTGTTATCCCAACCATCTTTATTTTGTCCCCACTTTAACGGGACTCAGCCTTCTGTGTTACCCCCTCAAAACACCCTTCAAAAATTTATGTACACCTCTGTGTTCTTTACACACAAAGCCACACACAGGTACGCGGTCACAAACATACAGGACTGTCTGCACACAATTACATATTCTGACATCACACGGAAACACACTTCCACATACCAGGAGAAGATACAAACGTGAGACATGCCTATATGTGCACACGTGCAGACTTGCCCTCGCGTGCTTGGTGGTCAGCGTCCCGAAACCAGCTCAGTGTTTCTGTTTTCAAACATTTCCTTTATGCCATTCAGTAGGACCCACAGGCAGGCAGCTGGGCTCATCGTCTGGATGGCCAGAGAGTCCCCAAAACACAGACTCGGGGCAAGAGGAGCCCTCTGGAAGCAAAGCAGTCCCAGAGGTGGGGAGGAGGTACTGAGTTGGTACCCAGCACATGCATGAGGGAAAGGGATGGAGAGAAGGTGAAGAAATCAGAGAGAAACAAAGAAAAACGGGCAGAGGAAAAAGATAAGCAGGGAGGGGGACTAGAACTCAGCTGTTTAAGAAAAAGAAAAAAAAGATGTGTTAAGCCCAGTTTGGTTCAAGCCAGAAAGAGGAAAACAGCACCTGGGACCTTCTGGATCTGGTTTCTTCCCCTTCCTCATTCCAGGGACCTCTCCTCAGATGTTCCCTTCGAAGGCTCAGGCATCCCTGGGGGATGTGCTGACAGGAAAAGCCTCAGATCCCTAAATGGTTCCCCTGGACCCGGGTGGTTGTGTCCTGCTCAGCAGATGCAGCCCCTGCCACACAGGAGTATATGTAGTCACACAGAGGCCACCAGAGTCCAGGAGCTGCTCTGGTTTTGTGGGCCACCTGCTCTTCCTCCTCAGGGTGAGAGGTGACCTTGGGAATCAAGTATTTCCTCCTATTGACCAACAAACTGGGGTCATCGACTGTGAGGTATGGAAGAGGAAGAGGGGCTGGTCACAGGATGGGGGGGAGCAGTGACGGGTGTGATACAGAGCATTTGGTCATGTGCTGCTCATCAGTTGCCATGACAACCACAGCAAGAGGGCGGAGGCACCCCAGAAGGGAGGCTGAGAGATTCCTAGATTCTAAATCACGGTGACAGCACTTCAATTGAGCTATTACGCCGTTGCCGAGACAACCAATGGGATCAAATCGCAGAGGAAATCTATAATTATTACAAGCCAGATACTGTGTGTTCAGCACAGTAATCACCATGGTAGGGCAATTCAAACTGAACCCCAGAAAGGAGAAAAGCCAACCTCTGACCCCCATATCTGGGGAGAACAGACCAAAGGAGACCCCGTGTGGAAGAAGTATTGATTTTATAGATGAGAAACTTAAAAGGATTTCTTAGCTAAGGGACAAATGCATATTAGGTGAAGCTACATGAGGTTGCCAATAACTATCATTAAAATATTTCCTATGAATTCATCATGGGAATTGCCAGTGCACAGCAAAGTTCAAACAAATTCTACAGTGACTGTCGTGTGCCCAGCACACAACTCCACGCATTAGCAATGCTACCACAAGTGCTTTTTTTTTTCCTGATTCATTCTTAAATGCATCTTAAACTAAATTGCAGATACTGTGCCCTTCCCTAAAATACTTTGACTTGTAGGAAATAAAACAATCTATTTTTTTGCGAGGGGTGTTTCGAGACAGGGTTTCTCTGTAGCTTTGGAGCCGGTGCTGGAACTAGCTCTGTAGACCAGGCTGGCATCAAACTCACAGAGATCCACCTGCCTCCCAAGTGCTGGGTTTAAAGGCGTGCGCCACCACCGCCCAGCTAGTATTCAATCCTTTTAAAAGAACAAAACCAACTACTTATGGTTCAACATATGTAGAATAAAGCCTGTTAGGTTTGTCTGTGTCAAGTCCTTCTGCTCTTATGTCCCTCGATTTCTTGGCCATCCTATTTCAGGCCCTAAATCTCCCAGATTACAAAGTTTATACTTTTTCCCATTGCGGAATCACCTCTCCCTAAATGATAAGTTGGGAAAGTTCTGATGAAGACAAACACAGGAAGGGGAGACGTGGCTCAGTGGTACTTGTTTGCCTAGCAGTCCGGAGGTTCCTAGCTACACGCACACAGAGTAATACGTGTGACTTCAAATTTTCTAACAGTCCACAATAAAAAGGCAAGTTAACCTGAGATGTAAATTCTATTTAACCTGCATCCAAAACCCCATCATACCAACATATAATCAGCACAAAGCTAATAATGAAAATTTCATATTCCTCTTGGCAAACCTTTACCTTCAGAATTAGGAATGCATCTATGCCTAGTGTCTCGATTCAGACCAAACACAGCCCAGGTGCTCAGGGTAGGTATCTCATTGGAGAATGTAGTTTAGGTGGACTAATAATACATCTAGACCTGCCCCACCTTTAAGTGAGGATGCTCACTTGCGTCCATGGACCACCTACTGTTTAGTCTCATGAGCCTGTGGAGTAGGTGCTCTTATGAGCTATAGGGAAAGAATCACAGGCAGTTCAGGGATCTGCCCTGCATACTAACAGGAACCACGGGACCTGCTGCCTAAAGTGTGTTGGCCGCAAACTTCACCTCTCAAGCTGTCATCAGTCGGTGATGAATATTTTGTTGCTGATTGTCAGTCACATGGGTATGCAGGAAACTGATTGTTTCCTTATTTAAGAAGTGTGAAATGGGGGCTGGAGAGATGGCCCTCAGTGCTCATATGAACTCATAGAGCCCGGGGCAGCCTGCTCAGGACCTGCACGGGCATGCACCAGGTCCTCTGGGTATATACTATGGCTTCCAGTTTAGTGTTTGATGGGATTTCTGAGTGTACAAATGTGATTCTTTGATTCTTTTGCCTTCTCTGGGGCTCTCTTCCTTCTGTTGGTTTGTCTTGTCCAACTTCAATATGATTGTTTTTGTTTTATCTTGTTACATTTTATTTTGTTACATTTTGGAAAGTGAATGAATGAAGGGAAACCTAAGCACTAGGGTAGAGGTTGACAACTGAAGTGTCACCTGCCATGAGAGGAAAATCAGTTCCTGACATGGGAGTCACACTGGGTATATCAAGCACTCTAGGGCAGGCCTCATGTTCAGGAGTAGTTGACTAGCATAAGATGGACTTCACGGGTTTATTTGTGTGTGTGTCTTTTTTTGTTTTTTGTTTTTTGTTTTTGTTTTTTTTTTTCGAGACAGGGTTTCTCTGTGGTTTTGGAGCCTGTCCTGGAACTAGCTCTTGTAGACCAGGCTGGTCCCGAACTCACAGAGATCCGCCTGCCTCTGCCTCCCAAGTTCTGGGATTATATTTGTGTGTTTTTATTCAGTTACAGTTTGGTGAGGTTTTATTTTTTTTTCCTTTTGGGTGTGGTTTTATTTTGTTTTGGTTTTTGAGAGGTTTTGTTGTTGTATTGGATTATTGTTTGCTTAAAGTTAGGTGGGTAGGGAGGGGGAGAAGATCTGGAAGGAGTTGGGGAAGGGAAGAATATAATCAGAATATATTGGCTTAGATTTTTTAAAAAAGGAGCCTTTGCTGCACTTGCAGAGGACTGAAGTTTAGTTCTCAGCATCTACCTCAAGTGGCTCACAACCCCAGCAAACCCAGCTCTCGGGGATCTGACACCCTCTTTCTGGCCTTGATGGGTACCTGCACACACATGCACATACACACATACAGATGCACACACATAAAACAATCTTTGTTAAAGTGTGCAGTGGGGTTGGGAGAGCGCTGGCCTGGCATGTACCAAGTCCTGGGTTTTATCTCCAGCACCACATAAACCACGAGTAGTGGCACCTACTTATAATCCCACTATCCAAGACATGGAATCAAGAGGATCAGAAGTTCAATGTCATCCTTGGTCACATAGTGAATTCTAGATCATCCTGGGCTACCCAAGACCTCAAAAATCAGTAGCACGATAAACAAAAGAGTATGCAGGGAACTCAGAACTTCTTACCACTTAGAGATCTTAAGAATTAATAACCTGATTAATTTAAAGATTATTTAACAATTAATATATTCCCCCACTAGTGTGCCTTTTGTCTCAGTAGGTTGTGAATTGGGTTTCCTTCTCCTTCGTCAGAGCAGCTCCCATCCCAGGAAGGCTGGGGCTCCAGCCCTCCCCTACTCTTGCTGCGTCTAGACCTTTATTTTAATAATGATATCCATCTATTAACTATTTGCTCATGGGAATGACTATGTCTGGTGCCTAGCATGATCTTGTACCAAAATATGACCTGGGAAGCCATCATCCCTAATCCTGGCTAGTGTGTTCAGGGGTGAATTCCAGCTAGGCTTTTCCTTTCTTTTCTCTTTTTGGGTTCTACAATGTGGCTATTGCAATTCTCTTGCTTCTTGCAAATGGTCATTAAAGGAAACCTTGGCTTTGCTCTGATGTTTCCAACAGGACTAGACTGACCTGGTCATGAGCTTGAGGAAGAAGCTGGGGAGGAGAGAAGGGCCTCTAAATTGACTCCAGAGCGTCTTAAATTCGTGTTATTCATCTCTACCTTCCAGCTGGCCGAGGTCTTAGTCATCGCCCGCAGGGATAGATATAGAGATAGTCGTCCTGCCTTTCAGCCTTAGCCTGCTGACCTTCCACCATCCCTGCTCACTCCTAACTCCGGACAGGTCCCACAGCCCCTTCTAAAGTTGGATTCCTGGAAGGTGCAGGGTGCTGTGGCCTCGGGACACATTATTCTTGCCACCCGGGTTTCTTCCCTCACTCCTTGGTTAACTTCTATTAATCACCCAAATTTCACAAACCCCAAAATATTTCCTCAAAAAAGCCATTTTTAAGTTTCTTGTGGAAATGAGCTTCCTAGTTCTGAAACTATGTTCTTTCTCAGGTACCATGGTTTGTGAATACAGTTAGGTGCATGGATGTCTTCCCTGCTACACATACCTGGCTCACATGACAACATTCAGCTTTCATTGAATGAATTCTTAAATCTTTATCAAATTTTATTAACCTATTAATTTATTGTGTGTATTTCTATATACACACGGGCTGCGGTGCTCTTGTGGAGGTCAGAGATCAACTTGTGGGAAGTTGGTTCTCTCCTTCTACTACGCGGACCCCCAGAGACTGAACATGGCCTTGGCAACATGTGCCTTGACCGACTGAGGCATCTCATGGGCCTATGTTGCATGAGTGGCTATTCCATTTTACAGACGAAGATGAGGGCTCAGAGGGAATGCAGCTTCTGCAGATGCAGGAACTGCACGGAAAGTTTCCTGTGTACCAGGTCCTATTCTGAGGTCAGAGATGCGCTCCAGAGGGTTGTGGGGAGATGCCTAGTGATTAAACTCGGTGACAGCATCATTAGCTGCAAGGCTGTGAAATCTGTCCTCTTTCTTAACGGCTTAAAAAAGCAAAAACAAACCAACCAGTGTGTGCTCAGTGTGTGGAGTCACTGATGCTATCTGCACATCTCATGACTGAGAGTCAGGACACTCCTGGGGCAGCCTGGGGCTAACCCTTTTGGAAAAGAATGTACCACCAGTGCTAAGGAGAAGTGTTTTCAATTCTGAGTGCACACAGTGTAGGCACATGTAGAGGCTGGAAGGCAGATGTCCTTATCGACTTCCAGATTATCCCCTGGAGACTCGATTTCTGGCTGAACAGTAGACTTAACTTTTTTCAATTAGGCTGGCTGGTGAGCCCCAGGGACCTACGCTGTTGCTCACCTATTGTTGCTGTTTCTGTTAATGTGGGAACTGGGATCAGAACTCAGATCCTCAGGTTTGCAAAGCAAACACTCGGTCACTGAGCTACCTCCCCAGTCCAAGATCTTAAATATTTCTACCTTAAATAATCTCCACACCAGAAATTGAGCTAATTGAGGTAGTCATCAGTGAGGGAAGAGTTTCACAGCACAGCATGACAGAGGACAGCTGGGAACAGAGGCAGTGTCTACAGCCGAGACTTGCCCACAGAGCAGGGACCAACCAGTGTGAAAGCCCGGTACTCCTGACAGTGACCGGAAACTATGCAAAAGATGGGAATATAATTTTTGAAGTCATGAACGAGAGACAAAAGAAACCTGTGTGGGGCGGGGATATTTTTTGATACTGTGTCTCACTGTGTAGCCCTGGCTGGCTTGGAACTTGTCATGTAGACCAGGTTGGCCTCAAACTCAGAAATCCACCTGCCTCTGCCTCCTAAGTGCTTGTATTAAAGGCGTGCATCACCATAACCAGCCTGGAAACCCATACAATTTTATATAAAGTCTGAGTATAATTTGTGGAGGCATAATTCAAGACCACAACAAAGGAAGGCTGGTGTAAAGAGGGTGCCTGTTTAACAGTTTGATCTCAGAAACAAGGTTCTGGGCAGCAAGCTATTTTCTTCTACCTTTTCCTCCTTCCTCACTCCTCCTCGTCTTTTCCATGTTTGTTCTGTTTTGTCTTTGACACAGGGTCTTCTGCATCCCAGACTGAACTGTATAAGTAAAGGTGACGTTGAACTTCTGATCTACCTCTTGAGTGCTGCGGTCACAGGCATGTGCCACAGTATCTGGTTTATGTGGTACTGAGGATTGAACCCAACACCCTAGGCATGCTAGGTAAGCATTGTACCGATCCTCATCCTTAGTCTACCTGGCGATTGCTTGCTATTGGCCTACACAGTTAGTTTTACCAAATGGTTAAAAGAGAATGCCTGGTTTCTTCAGTAAACCAGAAAACCGTCAAGGGAAGGTGGGATACACAAGTAGATAGCAGCTCTAGACATTTAATTATGGAAAAGCACTATCGGGTTACATGACATGATATTAGCAGAGAGCCCGGAGGTGCTTGGACATGGATCTGGATTCAGTTTGGTTTTGAGAACTGTGAAAAAGAGATGAGCTTCCAAATGGATCTAAAAGGACATTTGTGTTCTGGCATTGAACCAGGTCAAAATGGCTTCCAAACCCCAGAGGGAAATACTTAAGTGTCGAAAGTAGGTCAGCACAATCGGGGAGGTTAGCACATTCTCAGCATAAAGTGGAACTTTATCATCTCACTTCGACGGAGCCAGGGAAGCTTGGAGGAAGATGCGTGGAATTCCTAGAGGGCCAGTAAAGAAGCCTACATTACCCTGGCCTCTTCAGTTCTGGAACTTGCAACCCATGGCCACGGCCTTTAAAAATACACCTTTGTCGCAACACAGCTGTACCAACTTCTCTGTGGTTGCCTTTGCACCACAGAGCAGAGCTTACGAGCTGGAAAAATGGCCACTGGCCTAGGCATTCCAAGCTTAGCTGTGCAGTCACAAATGGTCTGTCCACTCCCTGTAAGAAACGGTGATTCTCTGCACATGGTTACCAGGAACTCAAGTTTGGAGAACACTCCCAGACTCTGTCTTGATAGGGTCCCTCTGGTATCAGAAATCCTCCCCCTCTTCTACTTTCTTTTAGTGTCAGGGAGACACAAAGTACATCTCTTTCCCAGCCCACAATAGTGCAGTTAAATTGTTTGTAACGTTTCTCCATGGCCGGGAATGTAGGTCAGAGAGAGATGGGACGGGGGAGGAAAACAGAGGCTGGAGAGAGAATTCAGTGGGTAAGGCTGCCTGTCATCAAGCCTGAGGACTTGAGTTTGATCCCTGAAACTCACCTGGTGGAAGGAGAAAAGTGACTCTACCAAGTTGTCCTCTGACTTCCCCATGCACTGTGGCACTAACCCCAACACATATACTATACACAAAATAAAACACGGAAATCTAAATTAAAAGGAGAGGGAACTAAAGATGCTTTCTTAAAACCATCCTAATTTTTTTTCACAGAGTAAATAACTTTTTAAATTTTTATTTTTCTTTGATGTGTTGGAGTGTTTTGCTCACATGTGTGTCTGGGAATCTCAAGCACGCCAGGTGCCTGTGGAAGCCAGCAGAGGGCATCAGTCATCCCCACCCCAATTGGAGTTACAGATGGTTGTGAGCTGCCATGTGGGTGCTGGGAATTGAACCAGGGTCCTCTGGAAGAGCAGTCAGTGCTCTTAACCACTGAGCCCTCTCTCTAGACTGCACCTTAACGTTTAACAGCAATGAATTTAAGTGGACAGTTACATCTACTGAATCTAGAAAGCCCAAATAGTTTAGTTTCATATAAAGAAATAGCTCCTGTAAAAACCATATGAGATTTTACATTATTAGAATACCACATTTGCATACTATACAATTTTATACATTATTATATTTATTGACTAATTATTATAACACCACAAAAACACTATGGATACAGTTGCTACAATGTGGTTTAGGGAATAATAATAAGAAAAGTCTATCATATTCATGACAAATTAAAATTTTTTCTGATTCCTCCCCCTTTTAGTTGTTAGTTGTCATATCCATTTTGGGCCAATATAGGATGCTAGGGGCTCATGCAGGCCAGGATGACCTTACACATCTGAGCCTCCGCTTCCACCTCTCGAGGGCTGGGATGACAGGGATGCATCACCATACCTGGCTTATGTGGAGTGAGGGGTCAGGCCGAGGGCTTCGTGTTCGCTAGGCAAACACTCCATCAACTGACCTCCATCTCCAGCCCTTCCTCTTCTGAAAACTCTGATCCCTGGTTGGGTGGAGCTTGCAGACACGAGGCTGACCAGATGGTCAAAAACTAATCATGGCAGCTATACTTTCCTTTCTGTGGCTGTGACAAACTCTACCCAAAGCCATTTGTGAGGGAAAGGATTTCTCACGGTAGTGAGAAGCCATCACTGACGGGAGTCAGAACAGAAACCCAAGGCAAGAATTTGAAGCAGAGGCCACAGAGGAACACTGCTCACTGGCTCACTCCCTCAGACTCATGCACAGCCCAGAACCATCTGCCTAGAGATGGTGCTGCCCAAACAACCCCCATCCAAGACATTCCTGAAGGCCAGTCCAGTCCAGGCAATTTCCCAATCAAGCCTATCCTCTGAGAGGACGCCGGGTTGTGTCAAGTTGACAATTAAAGCTGACCACGGCAGTGACAAGCCCTACGGGTAACTAACGCTGTTGCCATCTTCAGTTTACAAAGTGTTGCCTTCTGTTGTCTCCAGTGCATGCAGGAGGACCAAAGGCTCAGGCTTGCACACCCAGCACATCTGTGGGAATCCGTACACGGGTGTGTTGTCTGCATACTGTGCTCAGACGCCACTATGCCCATTGTCACTCACTCCTCTTGTCTCCATTCTAATCAACCTGCTTCTTCCTGTGTTCAGGCAGCCACAGCAGCCTCCTTTGAGGACTCTCCCTTCAGTTCACTGTCAAAGTGTAGCCAGGGGCACTCAGTGACGCACACCATCGGTGCTTGAGCTGGATATGCCCCACAGGCTCTCCAGATGCTGGGTTCTCTGACAGAAAGAATGGGGGCAGAGACGGACCTGCTGGACTTTCCCTGGGGCTCAGTGGGATGGTGAGTGTCCAATGACCCAGCCCTCCCACTTAGCCATAGGGAGAAACACACCCACTGAGTCAGGAGTCTGTTGATGCAGGATCTTGTTTAACGATATCAGGCAGGAACTTATATAGGGTTGTAATGGGGGTAGAGAAACTTGGGATGAGTTGAGGCAGAGTAAATAAGGGCCAATAATATTCTGCCACTCTAGTGGTGGCTGGGCAGAGGCAGGTCCAGGTCGGGTAGCCAGAGATAGGTCTCCAAACTTGAGCCAGGCTTAGGAAGTTACACTTGGCCTCATGCCCAGGCCTCATGAGGCCCAACAGGGAGGCTGTGAACATTTCAGACGATGGACCTAGTTTGTTGAAGTAGACTCTGGGGTGTGCCTTTAAAGGTTCCCATCTCTTCCTCTCTCTGCTTCCTGCCCACTAGGAAGTGAACATCTTTTGCGTCCACATGCTTTGCTGTTGTGGTATTTTCCCTCCACACACAGTCAAGCAACCACAGTCTTCAGAAACCATGAGCCAAATAAACCCTTATTTCTTGGCCGTGTTGAGTATTTTGTTGTGGCAATCCGAGAAGAGGTGATGTGTCTGCTGAAGGGCCCTGACTGCAGGGTCAAGGACACCTGTCAAACCAGAGGCTGATGTTCTCCCTCCAAGTGGGCCCTCTGTACACCTGCTGGCCCCAGCCTGACGCTGATGGCTCCTTCCTCACACTGAACATCACCCTTCCAGAGAGGCCTCCCTTGACCCATAACTTGATCGGCCTCACAATCTTGGGGCACCGTATTCACCTTCGTTTATCTGTGACTAACACCCATCTTCCCCAGAGGCACGCAAGATCCTCATCTCCCTTGTTCACCTCTGCTGGTGCAATGCAGTAATTCCTGCAGCTGGGAACTGCAGGCCAACTTTCCAACAGGAAACCAACAAATTAAAACCAACAAATGATAACTTGAGGTGCTTCCTCCACAAAAAGCTTTTGGGCAGCTGAGACAGGTCTGCACAAGATCAGGCTTCTTAAGTCTGTCCCTTAAACACCTGACTGCCAGGAACACTCCCTGACTCCCCTATAATGCTTCCATAATCCAAAAAGCACCCACGGATAAGAACTGACTAATGTTCTAGCACCACCTTGAATTGCTGCTCCCCAAACCTGCAGAGGTCTCCTGGGTACATGGGCTGCCTTTCAAGTGTGTCTGCATGCACAGTCAGACTCCTTAGTCCTACTGTGCACTCTGTGCTAAGTCCCAGGTAGAGTGCAACACAGCAAGAGGTGCAGGGGTCACAGGTGTGATCTGTGTGCTCTGACCTGGATTCAGGTCCTAGGTGAGCCTGATATCATGGCTTCAGTGTTCTACAAGTTCAAAATGGGACAGAGACAACCAGAAGGCAGAGTCACCTCAGTAGCCAGGAAAGCTCCTTGCACGGCATGGGACTGGCTCTAGAGGCAGGCACCTTCTAGTCTAGAATGCTCAAGAGAAGCTTCAAGCATTAGTTTGCTCAGCCAGTTCAGAGATCCCTACGTCCCAGGTCCTGAGGTTCTGTGCACTGGTCATCTCTCCATTTGTTTTTTGCTATTGGAGGTTGAGCACGGGGCCTTTCATGTGATAGGCACCACTCTGCCTCTGTGCTGTATCCCAACCCTTTTTTTATAAATTTATTTATTTATTAAAGATTTCTGTCTCTTCCCCACCACCGCCTCCCATTTCTCCCCCACCCCCAATCAAGTCCCCCTCCCTCATCAGCCCGAAGAGCAATCAGGGTTCCCTGCCCTGTGGGAAGTCCAAGGAACCCCCACCTCCATCCAGGTCCAGTAAGGTGAGCATCCAAACTGCCTAGGCTCCCACAAAGCCAGTACGTGCAGTAGGATCAGAAACCCATTGCCATTGTTCTTGAGTTCTCAGTAGTCCTCATTGTCCGCTATGTTCAGCGAGTCCGGTTTTATCCCAGGCTTTTTCAGACCCAGGCCAGCTGGCCTTGGTGAGTTCCCGATAGAACATCCCCATTGTCTCAGTGTGTGGGTGCACCCCTTGCGGTCCTGAGTTCCTTGCTTTTGCTCTCTCTCCATCTGCTCCTGATTTGGACCTTGAGATTTCTGTCCGGTGCTCCAATGCGGGTCTCTGTCTGTCTCCTTTCATCGCCTGATGAAGGTTAATATTCACAAGGATGCCTATATGTTTTTCTTTGGGTTTCCTTATTTAGCTTCTCTAGGATCACTAATTATAGGCTCAATGTCCTTTGTTTATGGCTAGAAACCAAATATGGGTGAGTACATCCCATGCTCCTCTTTTTGGGTCTGGCTTACCTCATTCAGGATAGTGTTTTCTATTTCCATCCATTTGCATGCAAAATTCAAGAAGCCCTTGTTTTTTACTGCTGAGTAGTACTCTAATATGTATATATTCCATACTTTCTTCATCCATTCTTCCATTGAAGGGCATCTAGGTTGTTTCCAGGTTCTGGCTATTACAAACAATGCTGCTATGAACATAATAGAGCATATACTTTTGTTGTATGATAAGGCCTCTCTTGGGTATATTCCCAAGAGTGGTATTGCTGGGTCCAGAGGTAGGTTGATCCCGAATTTCCTGAGAAACCGCCACACTGCTTTCCAAAGTGGCTGTACAAGTTTGCATTCCCACCAGCAATGGATGAGTGTACCCCTTTCTCCACAACCTCTCCAGCAAAGGCTATCATGATCCCAACTTTTTTTTACTTTATATTCTCCAAGAGTTTGGAATTTTTTTTTAAAAGCTGGATCTAGTGACACACACCTGATGTCACTGCAAGTTCAAGGTTACTTGGTTCTGTATGGTGAGTTCCAGGCCAGCCAGGCCTACACAGTGAGGACCTCTCTCCAAAAACAAAGTGCAGGGACTGTGGAGAGGGCACAATGGGTAAAGGGCTTGCCACTCCGGCATGAGGTACTGCACTGATCCTCAGCAGCGATGGAAGAAGCCTGGCATGTCATTGTATCTGGAATCCCACAGCGGGATGGGAGCTAGAGACAGGGGGTTCCTGCAGCTTGATAACCAACGAGCTAGTCAATTGGTGAGCTCTGGGTTCAGTCTCAAAATATTAAGGTGGATAAACATCAGAGACAGACAGTTGGCATTGCTGTTTTTCTTCTACATGTACACACACTGGCGTAAGTACTCCCCAACACACACCCCACATACCACTCCAACACCACACACCACAGACATACCATACACACACACCATATGCACACCATACACACACGCGCTACACACATGCACACACATTACACACACACACACCACACACACACCATACACATTCCACACATACACCACACATACATACCATACACACACACACCAATACCACATACACACCATATACACACACCACATACACTACAATACACCTCACCACACATACATACCATACGTACACACCACACATGCTGTACATACACATCACAGGTATACACCACACCCCCATCTCCCCCCCTCCTCTCTCTCTCTCTCTCTCTCTCTCTCTCTCTCTCTCTCTCTCTCACACACACACACACACACACACACACACAAAAAAAAAAAACAAAAAAAAAAAACAAGGTCTTGCTAACTTGTCCATGCTGGCCTTGAACTTGTGATTCTCCTTTGGCCTCCATATTAGCTGGGGTGTTGGGCTTGCACTATCACATCCAACTTCTTCCCGTGTTGGTCATCCACTCCCCCAGGCAAACGCTCTGCTCTAATGGCAGGTGCACCACTGCTCTACCCGAAGCTCCCTGTCTCTCCCTGCACCAGCAGTACAGTACTGTTTGCGCTCAGACTCGACCCAACATCCCCCACCACAGGAACACTTCCTTCCCACCTGGCAGATGAGAAGGAAGAGAGCTGCACACGCTTCTGCGGAACAGGTTTCTCCTGCGCTCACACTATGGAAACTAAAGCTCAGACATGGTTAACTCTTTTATTTATGTGTTCTTTGTGTGTGGTATCTGTGTGTGCAGGTGTGCTTGTCTGGGTAGGCACACATATGTGTGTGGTGTCTGTGTGTGTGCAGGTGTGCTTGTCTGGGTAGGCAACATATGCAGGCCAGAGGCTGGCACTGAAACACCTTCAACCACTTCTCTATCTTGTTCTAATTAACTAAGAGACGGTCTCTCACGAAACCGGTAGTCTGCTGTTTTGACTAGAGCTGACCAGCAAGTTCCTGGGATCTGTCTGTCTGTCCTTAGCACCAGGGTTACAGGTGCCTGCTGCCTACCTAGATGTACAGAGATGCTGTGGATCTGAACTCAGGTCTTCATGCTTTCACAGCAAGCCCTTTACCCACCGAGCCCCAGTGACAGTCTTCAGCATCTGTGATACAGGACAATGACACTCTGTAGGGGGAGAAACCTAGCCCAGAGCCCCCATGTCTGCTTTTGCTGGTGAGCTTTCTGCAGAGTCATAGGCCAGAGCTCAGGCACATTCTTCAGAGGCAGGGAAAGGCAATCTTTACAACCATTTGGGTCCTGCAGGAAATTAAAACCACAGCGAGTTCTAGCCTCTTATCTGGAGCCCTGGAAGCCATCTGCTTCTCACTCCAGTCTCTGAACAGAGGCCTCAGAGGATAGCTCCTCTCTGTCACAGGGCCAGCTCAACTGGAGAGCTGTCCTGCCGACTCAGCAACTTTCCCCAAAAGCCACATGCTGTCAGTGCGACACTCTTATTCCCAGAGGACATCCCAAGACAAGGCTGGGACTTGCCATTTCAGACTCAAGGAGGCTCAGCAAAGACTGTGTGTACACAGATGGACACTGGTCAGACGAGGACAGACTCCACGTCCACCAAGTGCTCCATGTTGGAATGAAGTTAATGGGTTGTGGCAGCTTGTTGGATTCTCCTTTTTCTGCATTTCTTTCTCTGTTTGTGAACTCCTGTCCCAGCCTAGCTTAAGACACAAACCAGAACTTACTAAAGGGATGTCTCAGCTGTGCAAATGTGCCTGTCACAGCCACACCAACACTGGACCGAATGCAAGCCTCCTCACTCCTAACCTAGTGGCTGTAACAGCTGATAACTGATAACTTTTGGTGCTGGATAAAAATCTCAGTGAGGGGCTGGCAAGAAGGCTTAGCAGGGAAAGGCTCGGCTGACAAGCCTGACAACTGGAGTTTGAACCATAGGACCCCCATCCTGGAAGCAGAAAACCGACTCCCATCTCTGATCTCTACACATGTGCCATGGAATAGAAGAAAATGTGATGTCTTAGAATTCATATGCCAGGAAGTAGGGACATTTTTGAGAGCCCTATATGTGCCCAACAACCCAAATCTCCCGATACATTCTGCAAGGCAGATCACATTCTCCACACGAAGAAACTGAAGCTCAGAGTCACATGACCTGGCCAACACATGCTAGAAAGCATCCACCAGACTTCTCAGGACCCCAGGGTCTTGAAATGCATTTTCCAATTTCCAAATGACAACAATCAACGACATTTATCTTGATGGCCACATTTTTGATTTCATGCACATTAGGAAAAGAAGAGGGGAGGTGCTGGACAGATGGCTCATCTGGTAAAGTATCTGCTATGTAAACATGAGGATATGAGTCTGGATCTCTAGTGTCCACTGAAAAAGTCAGGCCTATGGGCATACACCTGTAATCTCAGGGTAGAGGAGGCAGAGGCAGAAGCAGGGGCAGGAGTATCCCTAGAACTCATTCATCAGATAAGCTAACTGAATCAGTGAGAGACCATGTCTCAAAAAAAAAAAATAAGTTGGAGAGTGACTGAGGAAGACACCCCATGTCAACCTCTGATTCCCGTATCCAGACACACACACACACACACACACACACACACACACACACACACACACACACGAGAGAGACATGCCTGTAATACAGAACCAGGTATGGTGATATCACATGCCTGTAATCCCAGCACTTGGGAGGTAGAAGCAGGAGGTCCAGAAGTTCAAGGGCTAGCGCAGGCTACATGAAATCAAATCAAAAAAACACCTCAAATCTCTAAATCCCTCCCTACTCATTCCTATGCGTCTCTCTATTCGTACTCCTGGCTTCTCGGTCCTCTCTATGGATGATTCCTGTCAGCCTGTCACTGGTTCTGCCCCTTGATCTAAGCTTAATTTTATTAACAGGGTCTCGGAGTTTCACAGTGCGATCAAATATATCTCTCAACAAGGAAGTAAACAAACACAAGAGACTTGTGAGCACACACCTATAGCTGAAGCTCATAATTAAGCAGACCAATTTAATTAAAAGAAACAATGGGTATTAAAAATAGCACTCTTGTTCATTGGGCATGACCCAGCATAAATACCCTGCCTTAACCCCACAGCATTCTTGAGTCGATGTGACTGCTGCCCCACTTTACAAATGAGGTCTGCAGAGGTTCACCAACCTGCCCAAGGTTTCTCTGCTGGGAGGCAGCCAAGCTGGGATTCAAACCTGTAAAGTGGGCGGTGCCCAGCGAAGACAGAGCCCTGAGTGGGTGATGTTCCTGCAGAAACAATGGGCTGCTTGGGCTTAAGCTCTCAAGCCATGTGGTCCTCACACTGCCCGTCCCTGTTCCGCAGATGCAGGATTTAAGATGTGTCATGTCACATCCTTACTCCTTGCCCCAGAGCTCCACCTCACTTCATAGTCTCCTCTGAAGATTCAAGTGCCAGGTGGTCCTGAGACAGGTGGGGCCATCCTCACTTCACTTGCGTCATGATGAGATTGATGATTGTTTAGAAATGGGCCAGGTCAGGGCTGAGAGAGTAGCAGATCATGTTCCTAACATGTACAGTGTCTTGAGTTTGATTCCAACAGCACCTTCCCCCCCAAAAAATCAAAAGATTAAATGCAAAACCAAAAACCCCAAATGTACACAGAAAATATGTGTAAAACAGAAGGAATCCAAGGACAGGTGGGTGTATCAGTATCGGTTTCCTGGTCGAACTATTGCATTATCTATGGGTTAGTAAGATGGGGGCCAAGGGGAACATTTGATGAACACTTTGATGGTCATCTTAATGTAAAACAGTTTATTTATGAGAAAGGCAAGAACCTGAGCACAGTGATGCATGCCCGTAATCCAATTCAACACTTGGGAAGCGGAGGCAGCAGGAACAGGAAGTCAAAGCCAGCCTTAGCTACATAGCAAGTCTGAGGCCACTGAGAACTACATAAGACCCTGTCTCAAGACAAGGAAAGAGAAAAGGAGGAGAAAAAGACAAGTAGGGTAAAAGGAAATCAGCCTTGTGAGCAAATCAGGACAGCAGATGTCCTCACGAAGACTCACTAGCATCACCGCATGCTCAGCTAACAGTGAGACACTGTGATGCTGATCCATGGATAAGGCTGAGACACAGACAGGAGTCTCCAGTCTTCATCTAAGAGACTGGTGGCCTAGAGCTAGGGACAGAAAAACGAGGACTTACAGCAGAGTGGTAAACCTGTGAGGAAAGGGAACCAGGAAGTGACTTTGCTAAAGAGCAGCCCCGCATGTGCATCAGAATGGCTTTTTCTGTGGATGACAGGGACTTGGCCCTGCACCAGTGTGGCTACTCTCTGGACGGTAACAATTCATGTTATTCTTTCCGCGGATTCTTTGTGCAGGAGGACTGATCAGCCTGGAGCCTCGTGCATGCGAGTTTAGCGCTCTACCACTGAGCAACAGGCCCGGCCCTGGCTGTGGTACAACTCTTATCAAATAGAATGGGAATTTCAGATGTGTGTAATCTCAAGGTTCATTCTCTTTTCGGCATGCCTCCTGATGCGAGCTAAGGAAGTTGCTGCAGCGTTCAATGATTAATAGGTGCAAGCCTCAAGTGCCCTTTTGCTCCCTATCAAAAGCACAGCCTGGCACCACCTACAGATCCTGGGTGTAGCTCCCAGGGTCAGCCTGGCACCACCTACAGATCCTGGGTGTAGCTCCCAGGGTCAGCCTGCATGTGATAAGTTCCCATGTGAGGGACCTCCCAACTTCTGCAACTGTCCTTGCTCCCCTAAGTTGGAGGACAGAGGGGCAGCTGCAGCTCCTAGCTGAGCCTCTGTAGGATCTTGACTGTCAGTCCAGGGGAAGAGAACTGTGTGTCCCCATTGTATACTTTCCCAAGTTAAAGATTAGCAGTCTTGGTGAACCCCAGTTGTAACCTACAATCACTTAGGACAAAGCATCTTTGGCCTGGGGTGAAATATCCTTTGGACCCTGAGTGGAGTAATCCTCTCTTTCCATGCATTGGCGGAGGTGTTCACTCACAGAGCAGGTAGCAAAACACCAACCAGAAAATTGAAACACAAAAGGCAAGGTATGCGTGCTTGCTGGGTCCCTTGGGACAGATGTGCAGGTACTGGCGTGGATCATGACAAGCAGCAAGGATGGAAACCTTGGAGCCTGCTCCATTCCAAGGAGGAATGTTTTAACATGGTGGCTGCTAATAGCTTCCAGTCCCTGTGGGAAGATGTTCCTCTCAACCATCAACGAATGCAACTACAAACAGGTGCGAAGGTTCCAGGAGGCAGCCTGAGGAGCCAAGCCTCACCAACCCACCTGCTTCCTCCTGAGTGTTTATTTGTGTGAGTGTGTGTTTTGCTTGCAACAGTCTCATTATATAGCCCTGGATGACCTGGAACTCACTTTGTACACCAGGCTGGCCTCGAACTCACAAAGATCCAACTCTGCTTCCTGAGTCCTGGGATGAAATGCATACACCAATAAGCCTGGCTGTTCTTTTTTTCAGGTAGGGTCTTAGTTGTAGCCCAGGCTCGTCCTCCTGCCTCGGTCTCTTGAGTATAAACATTATAGATGTAAGCAGAGATGACCTTGAACTTCAGCGCCCCCCACCTCTACTCCTTAATGCTAGGATTACAAGTGTGCATCACCATGTCTGGTTTACATGCTGCTGATGGAACACAGAGATGTGTGTATGCCAGGCATACACTCATTGCTCCCCCACTTCCGTCTTGTTATACAACCCAGGCTGGCTAGAACCATATTTATGCTGCCTTTAAGTTAACAATCCTCCTGCCTCAGCTTCTGGAATCCTGAGATTACAGCCATTCATCATCACTCAGCAGAATTTTTAACCACATTTTTAGTGACTCTGTTTATTTGGGGTTGCACATGACATCTGGGCAAATGCATGAAGTCAGAGGACAACATGTAGGAGCAGGCTCTCTGCTGCCACTGTGTAGGTCCTGGGGACCCGGCTCAGGCTGTGAGACTCCACAGCAAGTACTCTTCCTGCTGAGCCATCTCACCATCCCCATTTTTAAAAAATGTTTTGACCCTACTTTTCTATTTGCTGTGGTAAACTGTTACCCTCACCCCAACTCTCAGTGACTGGAGACATTGCTCACACAGACAGATGAGTCCACAGAAACTCTGGAACTACAGGATGACCCAGAGGTGTCCGTGAGGTCAGTAGACACTGGATGCTGCTCTTATGAACAGCCCTCTGTGGGGTCTACTTTCTGAGCCTGTTTCTTATGTTTGAACTCAGATCAGTCCTGCCTTGTGAGATGCATGGGCTCAGGTGAACTCTGAGGATGTCTGCCCCTTCATCGTTCATTAATCAACATGATAACAAAATTTGAGCATGGTCCTTTGAAGGATTCCTTTTTTTCCCTTCCCAAGACAGGGTTTCTCTGTAGTTTTGGATCCTGTTCTGGAATTATTTCTGTAGACCAGGCTGGTCTCGAACTCAGAGATCTGCCTACCTCTGCCTCCTGAATCGTAGGATTCAAGGCGTGTGCCACCACTGCTTGGTGGATTCCTCTTCTTAACGTGACTCTACTAGCTCAGCCTGGGAGCCTTCCTCAAGCCTGCCCCTGGGTCACACTGTCCATGCTCCTGTGTGTGTGCTCTTTGAGCCTGGCTTGCAGCCCCTGGGAGGGTGGCACACTCAGGGCCGGGGCAGGATGCCAGGTGTACACTGTGCATTCAGGCAGTCATCTGCATGCGCATTTCCAGCCTGTCCCCACAAAGGCGCTCAGACTGAAAGCCAGCCGAGAGCTATTTACAGCTGTGGACACGGAGAGGGAAGGCAGCCTTTGTTCCTGCTTGGGAACAGCCCTGCCTGTAAGGTGGTGCCTGGCTCTTTGGGCTGGCATTTGGCCAACCTTGCCCCCAAGGAGCTTTAAAGTCTTAAAAGCTTTGGCTACAAGGCCAGCAACCTGTCTGTGGATTGGCTGGTTCCCGTGTGGAACCTGGGCTCAATGGTGGGAGAAGAGGAGTTGCCACTTGCTGCCCAGCTTCTACAAATGCTACTGAAATCACATCATCGCCTGGCTCAGAACCCCTGCTGTGGTCCCCATTGATCTCCGGGTCCAGTTAAAGGACCCCCGCATTTTCTGCTTCTGCCCCATCAAGATCCCCCTCTTCTGGAAACCTTGGTTCATCAATGGGAACTGCACCCCATTTACATAAACAGCAGCCTTTGGGTTATCTGATTCCAGCCTTGTTCACTGCGTTCAAGCCAGCTTCTTTTCTTTTTAAAACTTGTAAATTGCGGGAAACTGATAAGCAAGTTCTGCTTCATCAGACCATTTCTGCTCCACTTGTGATTCATGCCATCATTTCTTTCTGCACCCGCGGCCGGGCTGCATTTGGCTTTTCCTTTGAACTTGTAACATCTGCTTAATAAACCCAGTAATGAATATTTGTTTTTCCATTTCATAAGAGCCATGCCTTCTCACCCTTCCCCCACCAAGGGCTTGTTTTCTGCACACACACACACACACACACACACACACACACACGTTGAGAATGCATGTGTAACATATGCGTGTGGGAACAAAGGTCTACTCTGAGCAGCACTACATAGGAGATCCGTTTTCTTACAGGTACTTGGGACTTGCTGGCTGGGTGAGCAACAGGGATTGGGCTCCACGTCCCCAACGCACCACCATGCTTTGCTTTGGTTTTTTGAGGCAGGGTTTCTTTGTGTAGCCCTGGTTGTTCTGGAACTTAATCCGTAGGCCAGGCAGGCCTTGAATTCAAAGATCTGCCTGCCTCTGCTTCCCAAGTGCTGGGATTAAAGGCATGCAGCACCAATGCCTGGCTTCACGCCTGACCTTCTCTAGTGTAGGGGGTCAGGGGTGTTAGGTCTTGCCTTCCAACTTCTTTTGGGACAAGGTCTCTTTTTATATGCTTTTTGTTTTTTGACACGTTCACCAGGCTAGCTGGCTAGTGGGCTTCTGGGATTTCCCTGACTCCATCTCCCATCTCCTCAATGGCGCACTGGGATTACAAAGGCTTGTGTCATGCATCTGACTTTCCACATGGGTTCTAGGTATTTGAACTCAGGTCCTTACCTTGCCTGACGAGTGCTTTTATCCACTGAGCCATATCCTCAATCCAAATACAAGGTTCTAAAGCACAGTGGATCCCAGCTTGGCAAAGAACAGATTCTCAGCATGTATAATGAGGGTATTGGCAGAAAGCAATGGGACTTCTGGGAGTTGATAGACTGCTGAAGTCGGGACTGGTCAGGGTTTGCAGAGGACAAAGAAGCTGCTTTGAGAGTGGTTTATCACCTGGTGATTCTGTTAAAGCGCAGATTCTGGTGGGTGAGCCTGTCTGTCTGTTTTACAAAGCTTTCGAGGGGGTGCCTGTGTTAAAAGCGTGAGGACTACCATGTTCAGGAGTAAAAGCAGCATACTGTATCGGGAAGAATGCAGCACCAATGCAGCCTAGGAACATGTCAGGATCTTACAAAGTGCAGTCAGTTAATCATTTATTCATTCATGGAGTGCATACATAATACAATACATTCACCCACTCATTCACGGAGTGCATACATCATACAACACATTCATCCACTCATTCATGGAGTCCAAACATCATACAACACATTCACCCACTCATTCATGGAGTGCATACAT
>NC_022014.1:9533492-9544545 GCF_000317375.1 Microtus ochrogaster | reverse complement strand
TACAACACATTCACCCACTCATTCATGGAGTGCATACATCATACAACACATTCATCCACTCATTCATGGAGTCCAAACATCATACAACACATTCATTCACTCATTCACGGAGTGCATACATCATATAACACATTCATCCACTCATTCATGGAGTGCATACATTGTACAATGCATTCATCCATTCATTCATAGAGAACATACATCATAGAACACATTCATTCATTCTCAGAGAACATACATCAAGAATGCATTCATTCATTCATTCATTCATTCATTCACACATCCATTCATCATCAGTCTGTCCAACCAAGAAAGGGGTTAAATCCATCCATGCACTTGTTCATTCACTGATCCACACATCCATGCATGGATGCATGCATGCATCCATGCATTCATCCATCCATAAATCTACCCACCCAGCCACCTGTCCAACATCCAACAAATAAGCCTCAAATATAGAACTTATAGCTATCTGTGTTTGTTTCAGCCTTGTAGTTATTTCCTCTCCTGGAGCAAGGAGAGGAAGGGAGACATAAGACTCAGGAAGTCAAGAGAACTTATGAGCCTATGAAAACTACAGGGGTCATAAGGACTTTCCCCAAGGCTATAAAAGCAATAAGCAATCACGGGGAGAGAAGATTCTCTGGCGAAGCTGCCTGCACATTGGGCAGGGAGCTCCTGGGTGCGGTTTCTGTGAGCTGTCCCCCATGCTGGGGTGGGGCTTTTCAGCGCTCCAGCTGCTTTGGAGCCATCTGCCCCCATGTAAACTGGTAAACTCAGTTCGCCAAGACTTATTTGGGTGGAATGCTTTCTTTGGCCTGTTGCTGGGGGTTTGAGCACGTGTTTATTGTTTCCAAGGGACAGTTACACAACTCCTCTAAACCAGTGATTCTCAACCAGGAGCAGTGTTGCTCCCCACAGAACATTCAGCGATGGAGACTTTTTGGTTGTCACAACTGACGCCTCAGCCAACAGGCCAGTAGTGCTGCTGCAATAGGCGGGTGGCTGGCCACACCTATGAAGCCAGCAGTGCTGAGGCTGCGGAGGTGCTTTAGACAGTGGGCTCCTAGTGGACAGGAACTGTACTTAAGTCACCTTGTGCTCCAAGGTCACGAACAGTTCCTGATCTGTACAGGAGCTGGCCAAGTTTAAACGGACCAGGAAATAGTGACACAGATCACAATTTCATGGGCCAGAAAAATGGCTCAGTGGGTAAAGTTGCTTGATGCCAAGCCTGGCAGCCTGAGTTCAATCCCTGGAACACAGACAGAGGAGAGAACCCCAAAAAGATTTCTTCTGATCTCCACATAAGCACTGTGGCATGCTCATGCCTACACACACTTACACACACATGTGCATACCTGCATGTGTGTTCATGCACACACACACAAATGCACTCATGCACGCATGCAGCAATCAGTCAACCAACCAACTTCAATTACTCACAACTTCAATATAAAAAGACTAGCCCCGTTCAAAAGCAGGCATAGGGGATGAGGGCCATGCAGATGACCCAATATGACACCTGCTGCCAAGCTGACAACCTGAGTTTGTTCCCCAGAACCCACGTGGGGGAAGGAGAGAACCAATTACTGAAAACTGTTCTCTAGTCTCCACAGCTGCATCACAGAACACGAGTGCTCCCTAATAAGGAAATGGAATAAAATTTGTTCTTTTTGTTTTGCTGAGACTTTGGTTTAATGAGACTACTCACAAAGTAGCCAAGGCTGGCTTGGAGTTCTCTATTAGACCATGCTAGTCTTGGCCTCAGATCCACCCGCCTCTTCCTCCCGAGTGCTGGGATTAAAGGTGTGTGCCATCATACCAAGCCTGTATTTTTTTAAAGTGGAAAAAGGGCTGTAAGAGACACTGAGGAGCAGCAAGCCCCTGAGTGGATACTCATGACGTAGTGTGAATGGCTACAGAAAAAGAGGTCAAAACAATGTAGCCACATCACACTCTCAGGAGAGGCTGCAAGGACAGGCTGAAGACAGTAACTGGCTCAGGATGCGCGGACACTGAAACCCTCACACATTGCTGGTGGGAATGTAAACAATGTTGCTGTGAGAAGGCTGATAGTTCCTCAGAAGGTTAAATGGGGGAGTCAGCACCACACTGTGTGTGTGTGTGTGTGTGTGTGTGTGTGTGCGCGCATGTGCGCGCGCGTCTGTACAAGCATAAAGTGCACGGGTGTCTTTTTGCCAGCTAGTTTTTCCACCCTTGTCTCTGTCTCCAGAGTCTGGGATTACAAGTGGTCAACAAGTCTGCCTGGCTTTTATATAGGTTCTGGAGATTCAAATTCCAGTCCCCATGCTTTACAGAAAAGCCGTTTTCCCACTAAGGCGCTCCCTGGCAAATGCTAGCCCCCTCCCCTTTAAAGACAGTGTTTCTACAAAGTCCAGGCAGCCTTCAAATTCATTTATAACTGAGGCTGACTTTAAAACTGGAGCTTCATGCATGCTAGGCAAGCACTATACCAAATGAGCCTCACTCACGGCTCAAACGCAGGTCTTTGAGCCATCACCTGCACATGTATGTTCATAGTAGGCAAGTTAGAAACACCTATTGACTGACAAACGGAGGAGTTAATCATGGTCAACCTATATAATGGAATATTATTCTCTTCTAAAAAGGAAGTCCTGTTGTATGAAAACTCAAGGAGACACTAAAACACAACGGGTCCCACAGTATGTGGGTCCATTGACGTATTTGGGATAGGCAAATTGTGGTAAGCTTGAATGTAATTGGCCCCCATAATCTCATAGGGAGTGGCACCATTAGGAGGTGTGGCTTTATTGGTTGTTGGGCTTTGAGGTCTCAGATGCTCAGGATACTGCTCAGTTTCTCACATGACTTCCTGTTGCCTGCACGCTGTAGGACCCTCAGCTCTTCCTTTAGCACTATGGCTGCCTGCATGCTGCCATGCTCCCTGCCATGATGATAACGGACTGAACTTCTGAACTGCAAGCTGCCACTTCAATGAAATGTTTCCTTTCTAAGAGTTGCCGTGTTCATGGTGTCTCTTCACAGCAATAGAAACCCTAAGATACAAATCCAGCGACTGGGAGCCAAGGCATGAGGACTGACCACTTAATCTTCCTGTAGGGTTATGAAGATATCTTAAAACTAGATAGTGATGGTGGGAACATAGTATTGACAATGTACGTAATGTCACAGAACTGTACTCTTTAGAGTGTTTTAAACATGTAATTTTATGTGATATCCATTTTCTTACAGCCAAAAATGCACAGATTCAGGCTACACTCTAGCTGCTAGAGAGATGGCTCCCCAGTTAAGAGCACTTGCTGCTCTTGCTGAGGACCTGCTTTGGAGTCTAAGCACCCACAATGGTCCATCCAAGGCATTCATTGGTGCCTTCCTTTGCCGTGCTCAGGCACCCACCGGTATGCACATAGCATATACATACGTACATTCAGGCAAAAACACTCCTACATATAAAATACAAATATATTTCCTAATACAGAGAGTCATTCAATCAATGTTTCTTGCTGCTAGAAACTGGGTAGTGCATTTGGGATGTGGGCACAAATAAGGCAGCTGCAAGCCCTTAACAAAGAGGAGAAAACCCAGTAACAGTGAAGGTATCAAAGGAGACAGGGACGTGGGTGGAGGGAGAAACGGTTTGCTGACTTAGGATAGAGGAGGGTTAAAGGAAAATGTCCCATAAAAGATGCCAGAGTCACCAACTGAGGCCGGAGGGCTGTCCTGAGTTTGGGACTAGCCAAAGATACATCCTAAATGCAAGTTCAGCCTGGGCTGCATAGAGAGAACCAGGTTAGCCTGGGCCACTAGTAAGGCTGAGGGGCAGGGGGAAGGACGTGAGGAGAGGAAAAGGAGAGGGGAGGGAAGGGGAGAGGAGAGGAGAGGAGAAGAGAGGGGAGGAGAAAGAAGGGAAAGAAAATAAGATGGATCTTGAAACAGCTTTGGAAGGTCAATCTGCCCTTGGAAAGTGGAATTACTGAGGGAATGTGTAATTAGAGGCCACTCTTTGAGCGTGTAGCGTGGAGTGTTAGAGGAAGCCAGGCGAGTCAGGCACAGGAGGAGGGACTGGGAGCAGGCACTGGAGCCCGGCTCCCCTCCGTCCTCCCCTGACTTTCAGCTGAGAACCCTGTCAGGCACAGTGGTGCAGGGGGCTATCAATCCAGTCTGCTGAGCATTCTTGCAGGCCTTGGGCTCCCTAGTTGTCACTTATGAGGCTTTTGTCATCTGTCTCCAGCCAGGGGACGGGCAGGCAGAGGGGAAAAGAGATGAGGGCGGCTGTGGCCACATAAATCAAGTACTGGTGATTAACCAAGGTTTGGAACACAAGGTCCCCTTGAATCCTCACACTAACCCAGTCAGGTCGCTTCTGCTGCTGCCCCAGCTCTTAATTCTACTGTTGTTTTCCCTTTTCCTTTTCTTTTTCCTTCCCTACTAACACTCTATGTAAGGATGGGGTAAAAGGCTCTGAGAGATCAGAGTGGCTGTCAAGAGAAGCCCAGTTTCACACACAGGCAGTTGAAGACACACATCTGCACACTCAGCCAGTACAGATGAAGTCTCTGATTCCTGTTTCTTAGCCCCAGAACTCTCTGGGAGCTCAGAAGCTCTGAGTTTCTGCCATTGGCAACTTCAGGTTTGCATGAGGATCAGTGTCTGGGCTTTGTTTCTTTAAAGCAAGAGAAGCTGCTGTGGCCCCTTTTCCTCTCCCTTGAACACACTCAGTGTGCCCCCTTCCCCCTGAACACACACAGTGTGTCCCCTTCTCTCAAACACACTCAGTGTGCCCCCTTCCCCCTGAACATACTCATTGTCCCTTCCCCCGACACACACAGTGTGCCCCCTTTTGGGAATCACCTCCCTATCATTTTTCTTTCTATCACCCTGATGAGAAGCTAATGTGCTAAGATAGTGATTCATTTTCTTACTTTTTACTTTGCTTTGTTTTCCAAGACAGAGTCGCTCCATGTAGTCCTGTCTGTCCTGGAACTTGCTATGTTGACCAGTCTGGCATCGAACTCACGAAGATCTACTTGTCCCTGCCTCCTGAGTGCTGGGATTAAAGATGTGTGCCTCCACTGCTGGACCACTTTTCCCATGATTCCTAAACACATTTATTTTTCTGTATTTGTCATAGTATTATTGTGGAAGCCAGAGGACCACTTCTTAGTAGTCATTGCTCTCCTTCACCATGTGGGTTCTGGGGATGGAACTCGGGTCATCAGCTTGGTGACAAGCCCTTCCATCCACTGAGCCATCTCAATGGCCATTACTGCTCATGTTCTTGTGTATTTGTGGCTTTATAATAGGACCATGCTCTTTATAATGATCCGGGATTCTGTTTCACTGAATTATACGCCTCTGAGACCTTTCCAGGCTTGGGGCCTAATCCACCTCATTCTTCTAAAATGGCTATTCCTTTCTCCATCGGAACACACAGAATGCCCACCCTCCCCACACTGCGACGACGTCATCTGCATACACGAGGGGACATTGCTGGAGCAGATCCCGGCGTGCTAGGCTACTGGGTCTCTCTGGAGTTTAAACTGTACGAGAGGGTACCTCATGTGCTTCTGAGAAAGCCTCTAAAACTGTGGTTCAGGTCAGCAAGCAGGTGAAGGCCGTTGCTGCAAGCCGGCAGTGAAGACCAGACTTCCATCCCAGGACCCACTGATAGAAGGAAAAGACGAACTAAGATAGCTGTCCTCTGACCTCGACATGCACATAAAGAGCCCCTCCCACATAAAGAAAGAACTGTAACACATTTCTAGCGCCTGCTCCTTGAGCGTTTCTTTGGCTTCTGTGGGGGACAGGGGTGATGGTCTCACGCAACACCTTTTATCTCCATCTCTGTAAAATGGGAAGCCTGAGGGCTCTCTGTGAATGGCAAAGGAGAGAGCCTAAAGTGTCACTGATGTCTGGAGGTAGCTGAACCTTCCTCACCCTCCCATCAGGAAGACACCACAGCGAAGGATTAGTGCAATGGTGAGGCGGTCAGCTCAAACATCAGCCATGTCTGACATCACACGAGGCCACTCATTCTCAATGGGGGAGGAGGAGGAGGAGGAGGAGGATTTTGTCCTCTGCCAGACATCTGGTTACCTGGAGGCACACATGTGCATGCATGTGTGTATGTGCATGTGGTGTATATGTGCACTTGTGTGTGTGTGTGGTTGTGCTCATTTATGCACACATGTGTGTATGTGCGTGTGGTATATATGTGCACTTGTGTGTGTGTGTGTGGTTGTGCTCATTCGTGCACACAAGTGTAGAGGCCAGGTATCTCACAGCTACTCACTTTAGTCTCTGTGACAGGGTCTCTCCTTGAACCCGGAACCCATCTTTTTCACCAAGACTAGCTGACTAGGGATTTACCTGTCTCCATCCTCTAGCTCTCTAGCCTGGCTTTTATGTGTGTTCTCGGGATTCAACTCATGCTTACATACCAGACATTGTACCCACTAAGGCACTTCCCTATCCTACCAGGAGATATTTTCCATCAACTGAGGTAGTGTTACTGGCTTCAAGTGTACAAAGCACAACGAAGGAGATAAAACTCACAGCTGAGAATCACCCAACTTAAAATGCCAGTGGTGTTGAGAATCGGAAACCTCGATCCAGGCTGTCCCTCACCTGATGCGCACCCCCACAGGCTGAGGACAAAGAACTGAGGCTCAGAGAAGTCATTGATATGCTCATGCTCCCCCAGAAGCAGCCAATGAACGGCTGACCCTAGGTTCCACTGGCTTTAAGGTCTGTGGTCCGTTCCATACGCGAATCCATTTCCCTAAATGCTCACTTGTCTCCGATGGCCCCCGTTTGTCTGTTGCCTTTGTCCTGTCTGCAACGGAGGTTCCTAGGCAGATCCAGAGGTATCACTGCCACGTTCTACCAGTTTGAGTTGACTTTGCAGTTGAAATTGTGACCACTGTTTCTACTTGCTAGCTGTGCTATTTCCTTTGAGGATTAAAATATTTTACCCAAAGGATAAATAACAGAGAGAGAAGGGCTTTCCCAAAGGTCAATGGACATAGCTCAGTCAGTTAGCTTGTCCAACATGGATTAAACCCTTTGCTCCAGTCAGCATTGCAAGGAAACTGGGTAAGACCCTAGCATTCAGGTGGGGGCAGAAGGATCAGGAGTTCAAGGTCATCTTCTACTAGCCTGTCCTACATGAGACTGCCAAGAAAGGAAGAAAAGAAGAAAAAAAGAAAAAGGAAAAAAATCTTCCCAAGATCACATACCGAATAGCAGGTGGAAGCCAATACTCTCACCTCTGCCCTTTCACCTTGAACTTTGCTCTTGGCTCTCCCTTGAAGTCAGACAGCAACCCTCCAGCTGAGGGAAGAACAGAGAGCTGCTAAATCAGACTCTCCCATCTACCACTGCTCATGTGCCAGGAAAGAGTGTGGGACTCTGAGTAGGGACACGCCATTACTACAGAGGATGGGAACCAGAGAGAATGAGCAGGGACAGCGAGGAAAGGGGTGTGATTTCCTCAGGCACCCTTCCTGAGGGTGCAGCTGAGGTCTGCACAGTGGCCTTGGCTCTAGCATATTGTAACTGATAACACCCTCCTGCTGAGCTGGTCTTGATTTCAGCACACTAAGTTTGGCAGCAGGTGCAAGGCACAAATCCGTAAGACCCCAGGAACGGCTTCCATCAGGAGCCCGTGGGGTGGTGACAGGCGTTTCACAAGCTCTGCTCCTTCTGAGCTGACTTTCTCCGTGTTCCTGCTACAGACATGGGGACTGTACACAGGAAGACTGGAGCTAGTGCTGGGGAGCCCCAGGGACCCTGTGGGAGCTTTGCTGGTTTTGTCGGTGACCTGCTGGGTGACCTTGAGTGAGTCCCTTTCTCTCTGTGTGCCTCAGTTTGTTCACCTACCAAACAAACAGTCAGTCTTAATCCAGGTACTCTTTCACATTTTAGGACTGCAGCCAGGGCCATTTGTCCCTCTCAGAGTTGACCCCTGGCCGCCTGGAAACACATTTCTCCCCATTCTGTATCACTGTGTCCAGATCCAGAAACAAGCCAGTTCATTGCTTTACCATCCCCCGATCTGCCACCACCAAACTAGGTTATTGTGAGGGAGCCATACAGCTAAGCCAACACTGTCTCCAGACCAATGGACAAGCCCAGCAGCATCCTTTTCTTGGCCTAAGGCCCAGGGAATTCCATCGGGTAACAGCCACTGGAGTTGATGGGGCAGCCCCGGAAGCAAACAGGGGACCTTTGGAGTGGGCAGACAGTTCTTCTCTATGTTGATTCCTGTTTGTCCGGGAGTGGAGAGACCTGCCTCTGAAGGGTATCCCCGAGTAACATCCCTATCTGTTTGTGCTGATGGAGGTGGTGGTGGTAGGGGTGCCTACTGGGTCTGCAGAGTGAGGCCATCTGTGTTCTTAAGAGTTGGAGGGTTCCTGAAAGGAGCTCTAGGCCTGGGATAGTTTCAAGGGCCTCAGTTTTATGAAGCCTCGTCTGGTCTTTAGTCATTGGGTTGAGGAAGGTTGAAGGGATGGATGATCAGGAGGGACCAGGAGGTGTGGGAGTGGAGTTGGAATGGGTGGGAAAAAATGGGAGGGTAGCAGTGTTAATAGGGTGGGATTTAGGCGAAAAGATGATGGAGGATGGATCACTTGGCCAGGAATGTGTATTGAGGGTAAAATGCCTGTTTGGGGTGTAAAAGTCTCTCCCCTTCCACTGAAAGGAGACCCCTAAAAGCTTTTTTTGTGGAGGGGGACATGTGGCCTCTCCTATGGATGGAGAAGGGTCTTCATAGGGATAGAAGAGAATTCATTTGTCTTTAAAAATCATAACCTAGCTCCTGGGGTACACATGCAGGTGATTTGGCCGGGGATGTCCTTGTTGAAGGGAGGGTCTATTCTCCAGGACTTTCACAGTCGGGGAGGGAGAGGACCCTTCAATACGAGCTATGACCTCAACATCCCAAGGAGACAGGAATGGAAGAGAAGCAAGAGACCCTAACTTAGTTTCTTAGGAATGGGAGGAGATGGTAGAGGATCTAGATATCTGGGGAGGCAGGAATCCACTTGAGGGAGCAACATTCTATTCCAAGGGTTAAACAGGGGAGGGATTTTCTCCTCCAGTCAGCGACCAGGACGAACGGCCCCATTTTTGAAGGTTACACGAAGCTGTCTTGCTTCCTGGGGCCTGGGGAGTGGGAGACCTTTTTCCTTCAGAGCAGGAGCCCGCGTCCTGGTCGGATGGAGGGCCCAGATTCTAGAAGAAGATGCCGGACTCTGGCTTCCCGGGTGCAGGGCTTCCCTTGGAAGGGTCGGCCACGCGCGCCGGGACGCGTCACTCTTACCTCCAGGCCCCGGCCGCGATCTACAGGCTGCGATCCGCGGGTCCGACTAGCGCGATCACCTTCCGATGCTCCGGGCTGCTCTAGGCGTCTGCTCGGTTTCCCCCAGCGACTCGCCAGGCTCCCAAGCTCCGCCGAGGCTCCCCGGCCAATCAGCACCGCCACCTCCAGACCTTGCTTGAGCAACAACCAATGGGAGCGCCCGCCATGGGCCACCGCCCCCGGGGGGGAGGGAGAAGGCGGGGATGGGGCAGAGTCCGACCTCCGCCGATAGGATGCGCCTGGGGGTCTCGGAGGAGGGCTGCGAGGGCCGGAGCCAGGGGCTGGGGGAAAGGCAGCCGTAGGGTCTCCCTCCTCTCCCCCCGGCAAGTCTGGTGGAGGTTAGGTTCCTTACAGGTGGGGGCGGCTTTGCAGACTAATTTAAAGTGAATCTTCATTGTGCCCCCACCTCACATCACGGTTTTAAGATCCTGGGGGCTGCTGGTGAATGTAGCTGCCCCACCCCCTCCTCCCAGTGCTGCGCCTCTGGTCTCTGGAACCTGAGAATCCGGGCCCTGAAACAGAGGGAGGGCTGAAGTACCTGTCGGCGGTGCCCTCAGCCCCTGTGTCACCTCTGGTCTATCAGTGGTGCACCGCAGGGCAATGAGAAGAGCGCTAACCTGGGAATCAGACCCAGGGCAGGTCTCTTCCTGTCCCCTTCCTCATTTCCTTAATGATAAAGGGAGACAGTATTGGCTGCATCTCTTTTAGGTGTTCAGAAAATTGAAAATTCAGTGTGAAAACTAGTTAAAACGGAGATGACTGATAGTCCCATACCTTTTCTCTCATAAAAAAATAAGATTTATTTTATTTTAATCATCTGTCTGTCTGTGTATGTCTGTATGGGTACTCGAGGAGGCCGTTGGAGGTCCTGGGATTCCCTGGAACTGGAGTTGCAGAGGGTTAAGAACTGACAGAGTTAGGTGCTGGGAAAGGAACTCGGCTCTTGCGGGAGCAGTATGCACTCTTAACTGCTGGGCCAACTCCACCCCCTTCTCCTTTTCTTTCTTTCTTGTTTCGTCTGTCTGTCTGTCTGTCTGCCTGTCTGTCTGTCTGTCTGTCTGTCTGTCTGTCTATCTATCTATCTATCTATCTATCTATCTATCTATCTATCTATCTATCTATCTATCTATCTATTTGTCTATCTATCCATCTACCTATCTCTCTACATAGCCCTGTCTGTCCTGGTATGTAGACCATTCTGGCCTCCCTTTAACTCACAGAGATCTGCTCACCTCTGTATCCCCAGTGCTGGGATTAAAGGCATGTACCATCATACCTACCACACCCCTCCCTCCACCCCCATCCTGGAATTTGCTCTGAAGAACAGAAACTCACAGAAATCCTCCTGCCTCTATTTCGTTGGGCTTGAAGAAGCTGTGCTACCATGCTTGTCCCCCCCCCCCACCTTTTTTAAGGAAGGGAGGATCTATTTTCCTCTGGAGTTTGATGGGATGGTGTGTGCTGAGAGGATCACCTCTTATGGTCCTACAACTTTCTAGAGTTAACTGGACAGAGGGTACAACCAGGCAATGAAATCAAAGGCCATCTCTAAGCTTGTCTCAGGCACCTGCGTCCTGGTCTCGTCCACTCTTGGAGAGAGAGCCTAGAGGTCCCTCTTAATTTGGTTCCATAAACCCAAGCAACTTCTTTTTTTTTTTTTTTTTTTTTTTGGTTTTTTGAGACAGG
>NC_022014.1:9531734-9533392 GCF_000317375.1 Microtus ochrogaster | reverse complement strand
TGGTTTTTTGAGACAGGGTTTCTCTGTGGCTTTGGAGCCTGTCCTGGAACTAGCTCTGTAGACCAGGCTGGTCTTGAACTCACAGAGATCTGACTGCCTCTGCCTCCCGAGTGCTGGGATTAAAGGCGTGCGCCACCACCGCTCGGCTCCCAAGCAACTTCTTATTAATCCTGGATTGTCAACCTAGAAATAAAGGGATCAAGACAGACATGAAGTAAACGATAAATAAAATGCCTCCAAATAAGCAATCTATTGCAACTCCCAAGAGAAACCAAAAGAAACAATGACTAGAATCATTGAGAGGAGCGGAAGGAGCAATGTCCTGGTCTTTAGCCCCTTAGGAACCCAGAAGGCCCAGCCAGTTGCTTTGATATGCTAATCCTGTCGCTTTGCCGGAGGAATTTTCTGGAGGCTGTGTTGTAAATCTAGCAATTTTTCCTTAAAAGCCTTCCAATAATCCCTTTATTGCCCAGGACCTGCCCAAAGAAAGCAAATGGCCAATGGATACTTTCCAAAGAAAGGCAGGCTAAAGCAAAATGATGGAAATTTTTTCACACCCTCCCCCACAAGATGGCTCTGCCCTCATCAGTATCTGTGAGCTTTCTAGGAATTGCACAGTCTCATGGATTGCTCATTCAGCCCATCTCAGTCTTTCATGAATGAAATTGGATATTTCTACTTTAAAAACCCTTATGGGTGTGGTGGCACAGGCATTTAATCCCAGCGCTGTCAACAACAAAAGAACTGTCGGAAGTTTGAGACCAGGCTGCGTTGTACTGTTGACAAACTGCAGCAAACGGCAACTTAAAAAACAAATAAAATTAGAATAATTCATAATTTCAATGTGTAGGGACATCTATTTCTGCTAATGAGTATTATTTACCCACTCTGTCTCTTAGCTACCCATTTTGTGTTTGCTGGGTTTTTTTTTTTCAAGTTGGCAGCAGAGGGTGATGGTTGAGACAGTCCCAGAGTCTTACATTACAGCCCATGCTGATCTAGAATTTGATAAATAGCCCAAGCTGGCCTCATAATCTTGACAATCCTCCTGCCTCAGATTCCTGGGTGCTAGACATCTCATGTATCTCCAGCTGGCCTCAAACTTGATTTTAGACAATGAAGACCTTGGATTTCTGACCCTCTGCCTGCCTTATGAGTTCTGAAATTATAGGCATGAGCTGTAAGATTTTATTTTATTTTACTTTGCGATAGGGCCTCACTATTTAACCCTGGCTGCCCTGAAACTCACTCCATAGACCAGGTTGGCCTGAACTCACAGATCCACCTGCCTCTGCCTTCCCAGTTCTGGGCTTAAAGAGCTGGGCCACTATACCTGGCTCAGGATTGCTGATTCAGCTTCTTGAGTGCTGGGGTTACCATGCTACGAGTCCTCCCTTTACTAATCCCTAATTATTATATAATGTTACACACACACACACACACACACACACACCACACCACACCACACGCATGCACCACATGCACCACACACCACACCACATACCACACCACCACACACACACCACACCACCACCACCACCACCACCAACAACAACAACAAATTACCAGGAATCAACAAACACTGATCATTGATATCTCTCAGCTTCAGTGTTCTCAATTCCTCAATAAAATGACACATACTAACCTAATGGATTCAA
>NC_022014.1:9530247-9531389 GCF_000317375.1 Microtus ochrogaster | reverse complement strand
AGGAGGATCTCTGTGAGTTCGAGACCAGCCTGGTCTACAGAGCTAGTTCCAGGACAGGCTCCAAAGCCACAGAGAAACCCTGTCTCGAAAAACAAAACAAAACAAAACAAAACAAAAAAAAAGAAAAATAATTGAAACTTTAAAAACAGAAACAGAAAAGCAAACATCTAAGCCTAGATTGGCAAACTAGCTCATGGGCCAAATGCGGCAAGAAATATTTTTTTAGACAGAGTCTCAGTACGTAGTCCAGGTTGGCCTTGCCTTGAACTCCTCTTCCTCCTGTCTCAGATTGCTTAGTGCTGGAATTAGAGGCCCAGGACTCATCTGTTTTTGGGTGAAATTGAACTAAACCTAGGTTTTATATTTTAAATTTAAAATTTTAAATGGAGAAAAATCTGAAAAAAAAAAAAGACCCATGAAAACAATACGAAAAGAACTTTTCAGTGAGCAGGAGTAGAGTTTTACACGGCCGCCCAGATTTACTTCTCCGTGGTTGGTGGCACTGTCTTGGCAGAGCTGAGCAGCCACAATGTGCTTTTGCTAGAGAAAGTTCGCCTCCTCCCGAGCAGAGGCCTCAGAGGATGGGCCCGTGGCTTTAGTCTTCATTCAGCTATGTCTGAAGGCACCGTGGCTCCCACCTTAGGGATCCTAAGGGAGCGAAGCTGCGGCTTTCTCGCTGGCTAAGCTAGAAAGAGGAGGAAAGGGGTGCTTAGGGGCAGGTGCTTCGCAAGCTGATTCTCAAATAGCTTCACTCAGTCACCTGTGAAGAAAACTGTCGGCGGCTGGAGGCAGCCCTTTGTACATTTACTTCCTCAGTCCTGCAGTTTTCCTAGGGCTGGGACGGCTGGGACGGCTTTGAGGGTGGCTGTCTTCGCGGGGTGAGGGGTGGGGGTGTGTGTGGGGTGGAGGGATTAGTGCCGAGAGGGTGTTTCAGGGGATGCTGAGCACTTCTCTATGTTCTGGAGGGCCATTCTGGCTGGAGGTAGGGTGGGGCAGCACTGCTGAGATGCAGAAGAAGATCATGGAGAGAGGGAAGCTTTGATCAGAGATAGCCACACCCCATTCCCAGCCCCAACCCCACCCTAAGAAGGAGAAAATGTGGCCCAGAAACCAAAAGCTACGGAGAAACACTGTCTCGAAAA
>NC_022014.1:9521452-9529894 GCF_000317375.1 Microtus ochrogaster | reverse complement strand
GCAGATTTCTTGAAACCTTGGGTCTGTTTCATGGTCCTGGTAGTGTGTGTGTGTGTGTGTGTGTGTGTGTGTGTGTGTGTGTGTGTGTGTGTGTACATGCATGTGTGTGCTTGTGTGTATGTTGGGGGGCTGTGGGTTTCTTCTTTAAACCCCATTGTAAGTCCAGCACCATCTTTACATCCCCAGGGAGTCTCAGGGTCAGATGGGATGTAATTTCCATTCCCTTCTTCACTGTTGGAGGGCTGAGCATAAAGCTAAGCGGTAGTACACGTGTCTGGACATATGAAGACCTTCCTTTAACCATCAGTTCTGCAAAACCAAGACTCAAAGGAAATGTGCCATCATTTTCACCACAGGAGAGAAGAGCTAAGCAGCATCTCTTGTGAGCTCCTTGAGGGCCCTGATTCTGATGCTGTTTGTCATACAGGGAATGATCTATCTATGCTTACTAATCTGTCTGCAGTCTCACAGTTCCCCTCCCTGGGAGCAGCTGCCCCGAGGAGCTGTCCAGAACCTTGCTGCTGAATTTCACGGAAGCTAAAACCGAAGCCAAGTTGGAGCTTTTGCTGCACTGGATCAGAAAATCCAAATATCCTTTCTCCCCATCCCCATCTCTCCTCTTTACAGGCAAGGAGACAAAGCACAAACAACCTCACCCATCCCAGGACAGGCTGACACAAAGGATATGCCCTCAAACTGTAGTTATACAATTCTGGGCTCATATAGCTGTAATAACTGTAAAGACTTGTATGAGGGTATGGAGAGATGGCTCGGTGGTCAAGCAAACACCATTCTTGGAGAGTACCGAGTTCAGTTTCCAACACCCACATCTAGCAGCTCACAATTGCCTCTAACTCTAGCCTCAAAAGATCCAGTGCCCTCTTCTAGTCCCTATTCTGCTCCTCTCTTCTGGTCCATCCATTTGCCTGCAAATTTCAAGATGTCAGTATTGTTTTCCTGTGTAGTACTCCATTGTGTAAATGTATCACATTTCCCTTATCCATTCTTTGGTCGAGGGACATTTAGGTTGGTTCCAGGTTCTGGCTATGACAAACAATGCTGCTATGAACATAGTTGAGCCCATGTCCTTGTGGTATGATGAAGCATCCTTTGGATATATACCCCAAAGTGGTATTGCTGGGTCTTGAGGTAGGTTGTTTCCTAATTTTCTGAGAAATAGCCATACTGATATCTGAAGAGGTTGTACCAGTTTGCACTCCCAGCATCAATGGAGGAGTATTCCGTTTCCCCCTCATCCTCTCCAGTATAAGTTATCATCAGTGTTTTTGATCTTGGCCATCATTACATGTGTAAGATGGAATCTCAGAGTTGTTTTGATTTGCATTTCTCTGATGGCTAAGGATGTTGAGCATTTTCTTAAGTGTCTTTCAGTCATTTTAGATTCATCTGTTGAGAGTTCTCTGTTTAGGTCTGTACCTCAATTTTTTATTGAATTATTTATTCTTTTGATGAGTAATTTCTTGATTTCTTCATATATTTTGGAGATCAGCCCTCTGTCCAATGTGGGGTTGGTGAGATCTTTTCCCATCCTGTAGGCTTCCATTTTGTCTTGTTGACCATATCCTTTGCTTTACAGAAGCTTTTCAGTTTCAGGAGGTCCCATTTATTGATTGTTTCTCTCAGTGTCTGTCCTGCTGGGGTTATATTTAGGAAGTGGTTCCCTGTGCCAACTCATTCAAGTGTACTTCCCACTTTCTCTTCTATGAGGTTCAGTGTGGCTGGCTTTATATTGAGGTCTTTGATCCATTTGGACTTGAGTTTTCTACATGGTGATAGATATGGGCCTATTTTCATTCTTCTACATGTTGATATCCAGTTATGCCAGTACTATTTGTTGAATATTCTTTCTTTTTTCCATTTTATATTTTTTTGCTTCTTTGTCAAAAAAAGGTGTTTGTATGTTTGTGGATTGACGTCTGGGACTTTGATTCAGTTCCATTGGTCCTCCTGTCTGTTTTTATGCCAATACCAGGCTGTTTTCAGTACTGTAGCTCTGTAGTAGAGTTTGAAGTCAGGGATTGTGATGCCTCCAGAAGTTCCTTTATTGCATAGGATTGTTTTGGCTATCCTGTGTTTTTTGTTTTTTCATATGAAGTTGAGTATTGTTCTTTCAAGGTTTGTGAATAATTTTTCAGAGATTTTGAATTTTGCATTGAATCTGTAGATTGCTTTTGGTAAAATTGCCATTTTTACTATGCTAATTCTACTTACCCAAGAACATTGGAGATCCTTCCATTTTCTGGTGTCTTCTTCAGTTTTTTCTTCAAAGATTGATTTAAAGTTCTTGTCATATGTGTCTTTCATTTGTTTGGTAAGAGTTATTCCAAGATATTTTATGTTATTCATAGCTATTGTGAAAGGTGATGTTTCTCTGATTTCGTTCTCAGCCCATTTATCATCTGTGTAAAGGAGGATACTGAATTTTTTGAGTTAATCTTGTATCATGCTACAATACTGGAGGTGTTTATGAGTTGTAGAAGTTTCTTGGTAGAATTTTTGGGATCACTTATTTAAACTATCATATCATCAAAAAGTAGTGAGGGTTTGACTTCTTGTCTGATTTGTGTTCCCTTGGTCTCCTTTGGTTGTCTTACTGCTCTAGCTAGAACCTCAAGTACTGTACTGAATAGATAAGGAGAGACTGGAAAGCCTTGTCTTGTTCCTGATCTCAGTGAGATCACTTTGAGTTTCTCTCCATTTAGTTTGATATTGGCTGTTGGCTTGCTGTATATTGTCTTTATTATGTTTATGTATGTTCCTTGTATCCCTGCTCTCTCCAAGACCTTTGTCATGAAGGGATACTGTAATTTGTCAAGGGCCTTTAACATATCTAATGAGATGATGATTTTTTTCACTTTGTTTATATGGTTGGTGGATTACATTGACAGATTTTTGTATGTTGAAACATCCCTGGATCTCTGTGATGAAGCTGACTCGATCATGGTGGATGATGTTCTAATGTGTTCTTGAATTTGGTTTGCCAGTATTTTATTGAGAAATTTTGCAGCAATGTTCATGAGTAAGATTGGTCTGTAATTCTCTTTCTTAGTAATGTCTTTTTGTGGTTTTGGTATCAGGGTAGTTGTAGACTCAAAAAAGGAGTTTGCCAAAGTTCTTTCTGTTTCTATTGTGCAAAAACAATTTGAGGAGTATTGGTATTAGTTCTTCTTTGAAAATCTTGTAGAATTCTGTGTTGAAACCATCTGGTCATGAGCTTTTTTTGATTGGGAGACTTTTGATGACTGTTTCTATATCTTTAGCAGTTATAGGTCTATTTAAATTGTTTATCTGGTCTTGATTTAATTTTGGTAAGTGTTATTTATCCAGAAAATTGTTCATTTCCTTTAAGTTTTTCAATTTTGTGGAGTATAGGTTTTGAAAATATGACCTGATGATTCTCTGGATTTCCTTCATGTCTGTTGTTATGTCCCCTTTTCATTTCTGAGTTTGTTAGTCTGAATGTTCTCTCTCTGCATTTTGCTTAGTTTGGATAAAGGTTTGTGTATTATGTTGGTTTTTTCAATGAACCAACTCTTTGTCTCTTTGATTCTCTGTATTTTCTTTGTTTCTATTTTATTGATTTCAGCTCTCAATTTGATTATTTCCTGCCATCTAGTCCTCCTGGGAGAATTTGCTTCTTTTTGTTCTAGAGTTTTTAGATGTTCTGTTAACTCACTAGTGTGGTATTTTTCCAGCTTTCTTTTGTAGGCATTTAGTGCTAAGAACTTTCCTCTTAACACTGCTTTCATTGTGTCCCATAAATTTGAGAATGTGGTGTGGTAATTTTCATAGAATTTTAGGAAGTCTTTAATTTCCCCCTTTATTTCTTTTTTGACCCATTGATGCTTCAGGTGAGCGTTGTTTAATTTCCATGTGTTTGTGGGCTTTCTGGAACTAGCGTTGCCATGGTGATCTGTTAAGATACATGCGGTTATTCCATTTTTTTTGTATCTGTTGAGGTTTGTTTTGTTACCTAGTATGTGTTCAATTTTTGAGAAGGTGCTGAGAAGAAAGAATATTTTTCTATGTTTGGATGGAATGTTCTATAGATGTCTGTTAAGTCCATTTGATTCTGTTAGTTCCCTTATTTCTCTGTTAATTTTTGTCTGACAGACCTGTCCAGTGGTGAGAGGGGAGTGTTGAAGTCTCCCACTATTAGTGTGTAGAGTTTGATGTGTCATTTAAGCTTTAGAAGCGTTTCTTTTACATATGAGGGTGCCCTTGAATTTGGGACATAGATGTTCAGTATTGAATTTCCTCTTGATAGATATAGGAAATTCAGTACTGAACATCTATGTCCCAAATACAAGGGCACCCTCATATGTAAAAGAAACACTTTCCTCTATTGTATCTTCAGTGCTTGAGAATCTCTCTTCCATCTCTTATATTATGCTGTTTTTGTTTGCATGTGTGAGTCCTGATCATTTTCTCATATTGTCTGTTTCCAGAATTTCCCTTTTTATTTTCTTTATTGTCTCTATTTCAGTTTTCAAGTCTTGAATTGTTTCCTTCATCTGTTTGATTGCTTTTTCTTCATTTTCTTTAAGGAATTTGTTGATTTTTCCCAATTTTTAGTTTGTCTTTTCCTCCATTTCTTTGAAAGAATTTTTTATTTCCTCTTTAAAGGCCTGAAACATTCTCTTAAAGTTCCTTTTTAGGTCATCCTTTTTAGGTCATTTTTTTCTACTTCTTTTTTTTTTTTTTTTGGTTTTTCGAGACAGGGTTTCTCTGTGGCTTTGGAGCCTGTCCTGGAACTAGCTCTGTAGACCAGGCTGGTCTCGAACTCACAGAGATCCACCTGCCTCTGCCTCCCGAGTGCTGGGATTAAAGGCGTGCGCCACCATTGCCTGGCAAAGATTTATTTATTTATTTTGCTTATAGTGTTCTGTCTGCATGTCTGCCTGCAGGCCAGAAGAGGGCACCAGATCTCATTACAGATGATTGTGAGCCACCATGTGGTTGCTGGGAATTGAACTCAGGACCTCTGGAAGAACAATCACTGCTCTTAACCTCTGAGCCATCTCTCCAGCCCTCTACTTCTTTTTATATTGGGTGTTCAAGCTTTGTTGTTGGAAGGCCACTTGTTTTTTGTTGGTGTTGTGTTGAGTGTGTTGTTACCTTATTAACCCATCTTTTTCTCTGATTGTGTAGTTGGGGCTCTGTCTCTGGTAATCAATATTCCAGTTGTCAGTGGATCCAAGACTCAGATGGTTCCTCCTTGTGGTGCAGTCAGGGCCATGGTTCCAGTCACCCAGTGTTTCCAGTGTCACTCAGTGTTTCCAGGGGTTGCTTGGCACTCCTAAGGGTCACTCTGCAATCCTAGAGGTTTGTTGGGCCTGCTCCCACAGAAGTCACTGACTTGGGCCTGTTTTCATGGAAGTCCCTGGCCCAGGCTTGGTCCTGCAGAGGTCTCTAACTTGGACCTGCTTTCTCAGTGGTTGCTCCCTTGTACCTGCTCCTGTGAAGGTTGCTGGTTTGGGTCTGTTCCTGAGGATGTACCTGGCTCAGGCCTGCTCTCTCCTTCAGAGGTCCCTGACTCGGGTCTGGTCCTGCAGAGGTCTCTAGCCCCGGCCTGCTTTCTTGGCAGTTGCTCCCTTGTACCTGCTCTCGTGGAGATCAAGAAATGTAGTAACCCACACTCCTCTGTGTGTGCTGGAAACTGAAACTGAATCCAGCAGTCAAGAACTTATTTTATAATCCATGATGGCTAAACAAATGTGGACTAGCCACAAAATGGAATATTACTCAGGAATGAAGAGGATCATCTTGAACCAAAAGTCCCTGACAGAACTGAAAAGCCCAGCAATGTTAGTATGATTTGAGTGAGCATGCTGAATATTCAGAACATCTTACTGTCTTCCAGAGCTCATGTGGTTGGCAGACCCTGGACAGCTTTGAGAAAACACCTTGAAGAATTGGGCAGTTATTTTTTTTTTATTATCCCAGAGAAGAAGCAAAATACTTAAGACCAGCAATGTGACCCTGACAGTCCTTGATTCTGTCACAGCCTTCCTGGAAACACAGCATTTCTCCTCAACAGCTTTGGTTTCAGGAAGTGGGAATGTGAAAGGAAAAGCCCTTGCTGGTTCAGAACCTGCTTGTATAACTCCACCACAGGACACGACACAAGCATCATATTGAGTGAGGTAACCCAGACTCAGAAAGACAAATAAAATATGTACTCACTCATAAGTGACTTTTAGATATATAGCAAAGGAAAAGCAGCCTACAGTTCACAATCCCAGAGAATCTAGACAACAAAGAGGATCCTAAGAGAGATATACATGGATCTAATCTATATGGGAAGTAGAAGAAGACAAGATCTCCTGAGTAAATTGGGAGCTTGGGGATCATGGGGGAGGATAGAAGGGGAAGGGGGAGGAAGGAAGGAGAGTGGAGAAAAATATATAGCTCAATAAAAACAATTAGAAAAAGAGTTTGTCATGTGGAATGGAGTGGCTGACAGGCAGGCAACTCTGAATGAGGTTAGCCAATACTGTGTTACTGTAATCATCAGAGTTACAGTTTGTGTTACTCGGGAATCAGGTGGCCTTGAGACAAGCACTTGAGTGCCTTCTTTGTATATGTTGGCATTCAGATTCTCTAGCTAATGACTGTGGAGGGGAACTGGAATTCCATCCCCTTGGGAATGCTGGACCCAGTGCAGAACATGCACTCCACTCAGCCTTTTGAGGAGCATGGGAGGACTTCAGTTACTAGCCATTGCTTAAGAGCTATTGCTGGCCAAGTGAGCATCAGCACTTCTGCCTCATCCTTCAGACTGAGCAGTTTCAAGTGGCCCCAAACATGAGTCTCAGAGTGACAGGTGGCCATGCCAAGACATAAGGAATGCTGAAAGGCAGTGGCTTTCTTTCATTCTTTGTGTGTATGCATGTGCATGTGTATGTGTGTGCTTGTGTTTGTATTAGTTGCTTTACTGTTGCTACAATATAATGCTATGACAAAGGTGACTTAATGAGGAAAGTTTATTTGAACTTAGGGTTTCAAATGGATAGAAATCCATCAAGCAGAGGCAGGCATGGCAGCTGGAGCAGAAAGTGAAGAGTACACAGCTTCAATGGCAAGCATGAAGCAGAAGACAAACTGGAAGTAAAGCAGGGTCTTTGTTTCTCAAAGCCCTAGTGACATAATTCCTCCATCAAAGTCACATCTCTGAAACTCCGAAAACAGTGCCACAGCTGGGGACCAAGTATTCACATATCTGGGACTATGGGGAATGATCTCTTCTAAACCATTACAGTATGGGTATGTGTGTGCTGTGTACACGTTCCTGTGTGCTGTGGGAACAGCCAATAGCCTTTATGATACTAGTCCACTTGCGTATGGTCTCTTATACTATAAATGCAGCCATAAAGCTTGCACACACACACACACACACACACACACACACACACACACACACACACACTTCTGGCTGCTGGATTCAGTTCCTATTCCCATTTGGCAATTTCTCAGGCTTACACACACTTATCCCCCAACTGCTGCTTTCCCTGCCACACGGTGACTTGGGCAGCTTCCGGTTTGTGTTCCCTGCTCGTGAGCTCTGGGCTTTTTGCTCTGTGTATAGAATTGATTTAATTGCTCTTAATTTGTCAAGCAAAGCATATTTGTCAGTATTTAACCAGGCACCAATGTGTGGAACCAAAGCGGCATGGGACTGTTTGTGCCATCGCTTGTCACGTCTCTTCACCATACAGCTTCAATTGTGACACCTGATGGACAATAAAGATTATTATATCTACAACAATTTACTGAAATCTCATAACAAAGGTAACTATTTGATTAATAAATAAATAAACTTGAAAGTTATATGATTGCAGATAATATTACCATTCAGGAATTAAATAACCTTTTTGCTTATACTATAGATGGTATTCTGCAAGGGTTATATGTTTTTTCTGGTACATCCATTTATTGGATATTGGGATTTAGTTTTGTTTTTCATATTATATACTCAAGAAAATAGTTTGATAACAGAACCAAGAATCAGGCACTTTTAGAAATGATACAGTCTTTACAGACAAATAATGAACAGGTAACTGACAGGATTAATACCATTGAAAATCAAAAGTTAACTGGAAAAATTAATACCATTGAAAAGGATAACATCAATTTGACAGACAAAATTCAATCCATGTCAAACGATCCTGAGAAATTATCTGAAAGAATTCATACTGTTGAATTTGACAATCAAAATTTGTTAAAAAGTTATGATAGGTTAGCAGATAGATAATCTTTCCAGGAAGGCAATCTGTACACTACCAAAATAATATCCAAGGATGGGATGTTATCTTTTTTTTTAATTTTTTAAAATTTATTTATTTATTGAGGATTTCTGCCTCCTCCCCGCCACCGCCTCCCATTTCCCTCCCCCTCCCCCGATCAAGTCCCTCTCCCTCA
>NC_022014.1:9516134-9519347 GCF_000317375.1 Microtus ochrogaster | reverse complement strand
CATTACTAAAGGTGTTTATCAGCTGTAGGAGTTCTTTGGTAGAGTTTTTGGGGTCGCTTATGTATGGGATGTTATCTTTAAAGGAAAAGCTTCATACCTTGAAATCACATGTGAATAATGAGGATCAGAGGTTGGGTGCATCAATGAGATCACTAGAAACATATATAGATCAAGAGATTCAGGCTTTACAAAAGATAGTAGTAAAAATATTTGAAATAATTGAGGAAATTATCAGAGCCAATGAACAGGGAGAGAAGCTACAGGGACAGGATCTAACACTACCAGTATCTGTCAGAGTCATAGATGACTTATCCAGGGTTTTAGCTTCCTACCCTGTAATCACCTCTGAAAAAGCATCAAGTTCTAAATGCCCAACAGGATTCAAAGAATGTAGATGGAAACCTATAGGTATGAATGATCTAAAAGAAATTAAGCAAGCAGTAGTATCTTATGGCTTGCATTCACCATTTGTTATGGAGCTGGTAAAGACATGAGCTTCCAGCAATAAGGCTACCCTACACCATTGGCTTCAGTTAGTTTCAGTGGTCCTGGAAGATGGGCCACAACTACTGTGGAAATGCTATTGGTGAGAATAGGCAAAAATTTTAGAACAACAGGGAAAAAGCAAAAGGACTTGTGGCTTCCCAAGATCAGATTCTTAGCCAGGGCACTTATGCTGACCCACAGGAACAAGCTCTTTACGATGAACAAATCTTGTCCCTATGCCATATAGCAGCCTTATTGCTCAGCCATAAGCAATAAGAACCAGGAAAACTAATTGAATCATATGTTGTTGTTAAACAGGGCCAAAGAAAGCCCTTTAGTGGCTTTTTACAAAGATTAATGAAGGCTGTACAAATAGGAGTAAGAGATCCAGAAGCTAGATGAGTGCTTACTAAATCTCTGGCCTTTGAAAATGCCAACTTAGAATGCAAGAAGATACTTGGGCCTTTAAATATTAGATCAGTACCAATAGTTGAATGGATCCTGCATACAATGAACATTGAGACATTTGACTATAATACTGAGGCTTGGGTAGGAGAAGCAATTTTTCAAAGGTATGAGGAGACATCAAAATGCCAAATGTCTTAATTGTGGTAGAATAGGAATCTGAGAATGGATTGTAGACAAAGAATTTCCAGAAATAATGTTTCCTCTGGGAATGGCAAAAATAGAAGGTCTCAATCTTCTGAATTATGTAGAAGATGTGACAAAGGTTAACACTGGACCAATGAAAGTAGATCAGCAAAAGACAGACAAGGCAACCTGATACCATTGTGAAACTCCTTGGGGGCCTTTTATAGGCCCCTGAGTCAAACATAGTCTAGTCATTCCCAGTCACTGTTGAGGACATTTTTCACTAGGAAAATTAAAAAAATCCATTGCCTGCTGTAAAAAACCATTCTGTTCTGGATGATGAAATAAACGTGGAGGATGAATCAAAAATTCCAATAGGAAGTGGGAAGCATATATTTTTGGCAGACTTCTATAAATGATCAAAGACCAAAGCTAAGAATGTATAAAAATAACATTGTAATTGAGGGATTACTGGACACAGGTGTGGATGTGACTACTCCAATATCTTGGCATCTGAATTGGCCTCTTCTAATGGCAGATGTTCAATTCCTAGGAATTGGAACCCTCTCTCAAGTGAAACAAAGCACAAGATGGGTTGAATGCATAGAGCCAGAAGGACAGAGAGGAAGGCTAAGGCCATATATGGCTAATATTACAGTAAATTTATGGAGTCATGATTTGATGCAGCAATGGAGTACCCAGATTAACATTCTTGCAGTCCCAAACATGAGTTTCTGGGAAGGATATTATAAGGTATTATAAGCAAAGGTCATCAGCCATTCAGGTTTACAAGAACACAAAGCAACTAGCAAACCTTCACAGGTACTAACAGCTTTATCTTTAAAAAGGTTAACTGAAAAACCAATATGGGTTAAACAGTGACTTTAACAGAAGGAAAAACTGCATGCTTTAAAACAGCTGGTACAAAAGCAAGTAGATGCTCACCATATTGAAGACTCAACCAACCCTTGGAATTCTCCTGTATTTGTTGTTAAAAAGAAATCTCAAAAATGGAGAATGGTGACAGATCTAAGAGCTGTCGTCAAGGTAATTCAACCTATGGGCCCCCTACAATCCAGAATTCCTTTGCCTTCCCTATTGCCTCAAGGATGCCCTCATAGTTATTGATTTAAAAGATTGTTTCTTCATTATACCCTTACAAGAAAAAGACTGAGAAAAATTTGCCTTCACGGTGCTTACTGTTATTAATTCTCAGCCTACTAGGAGATATCAGTGGACCATCTTCCCACAGGGAATGCTCAATAACCTCACCCTGTGCCAATACTTTGTAAGTTAGCATTGGGAAGAATACATAAACAATTTCCTAAATCTATAATTTACCATTACATGGATGACATTTTGCTTTCCAATTCAAACATAGATGCTTTAGAAAGAATGTTTAAAGAAGTAAAAAAGTTTTGCCTAAATGGAGATTACAAATTGCTCCTGAAAAAAAATACAAAGAGAAGAGTCTGTCAATTACCTGTGTTATAAAATAGATTCACAGAAAATTAGAGCACAAAAGGCACAATTAGAAAAGACTGATCGTGGATTTTTAATGACTTTCAAAGATTGCTAGGAGATGTTTCCAGTCTATGACCAGCTGTTGGGATAACACCTGATCAATAACTCATTTAAAAAAAACCTTAGATGGTGACAAAGACTTAAATAGTCCCAGAGAATTAACAGCTGAAACTGAGAAAGAATTAACCGTGGTTGAAGGGAAATTACAGGAGGCAGATGTAGATTGGGTGAATCCAAATCTTAATTGCATTCAAGTCATATTGTCTTCCAGAATTTCCTCTGCAGAAATTTTAATGCAGGGGAAGATATTATTTTAGAATGGATCTTTTTCCTACATAAAAAGTAAAAAATTAAAAACTTACATGGAAAAGTCTCTGAATTAATTATAAAAGGTAAGCTGAGACTTCGTCAACTAGCAGATATAGACCCTGCAGAGATTATTGTTGCTTTTACTTCTGATGAAATTAAAAAATTATGGGAAGACAATGAATCCTGACAAAGAGTTTGTGCTAATTTTTTTTTGTTTTGTTTTTTTTCGAGACAGGGTTTCTCTGTGGCTTTGGAGCCTGTCCTGGAACTAGCTCTGTAGACCAGGCTGGTCTCGAACTCACA
>NC_022014.1:9513768-9516034 GCF_000317375.1 Microtus ochrogaster | reverse complement strand
TTTCGAGACAGGGTTTCTCTGTGGCTTTGGAGCCTGTCCTGGAACTAGCTCTGTAGACCAGGCTGGTCTCGAACTCACAGAGATCCACCTGCCTCCGCCTCCCGAGTGCTGGGATTAAAGGCATGTGCCACCACCGCCCGGCCTGTGCTAATTTTTTTTTATGAGAGATTAATAAGAATTATCCTAAAAGTGACAAAATTAACCTTATAAAGAGAACTACTTGGATTCTTCCCTGCTTGTACATAACACACCAATAACTGGAACCTGTACATTCTATTCTGATACAGATAAATCAGGAAAGGTAAGGTACAAATCAGAAGACTTAAATAAGGTGGAATACAGCCCTTATAATTCTGTTCAAAAGACAGAATTGTATGTTTTTTTTATGGTACTAAGGGATTTTAAAGAACCTCTCAATATAGTTACTAATTCACAATATGCAGAAAAAATTGTCTTGCATGTTGAAACCACTGAATTTATATCAGATGATACAAGATTGACTTCATTATTCATACATGTTCAAGATATAATCAGGAACAGGCTTTGTCCCACATACATAACACACATCTGATCCAATATGGGTCTGCCAGGTTCTCTAGCACAAGATAATCTCCAACCACTTCAAAGAACTGTAGAATATGGCATTTAAATAAATTAGGGTTCTGTTGATGTGAGACATGATTGCTCTTGGCAGCACTGATCTATTCCTGAGAGAATGTTGAGCACCAAAGATACTCCACTTGGAACTTGTTTTCTTCTTGGCTAAACTAGCCTTTGGGCAAGGAATTGCCCATGGCTTGATCACTGACAAAATGCATGGTGTCCAGACAGAACAAGCAGGATATAAGAAAAAAGACTGTCAAATCTTGCCAAGACAGAGTAAGATGGTTTTGAAATTTTCCTGCTTCTGAAAATGGTCTGTTAGTTATTCTAGGCCTTAGCCAACGTTGGTGCTCCAACATTGCAAATGAGACTTTGAGTGATTGCCCAGGTAGCTAGTTGTCTCTGTCATTTATTTTACATTTTGGAAGTTGTTTGATTGCATTTCCTGTTTACTTAATATTATTTCCCTTCTCAGGTCTTCAATGGGTTTGAAGACTAGATAGTCATAGTTACTTTTCTTTCATGAGTTGGCCAAGTTACTTCTAAAAAAAGACTTAGACTCCTTAGGATAGGATAATTATTGGAACATTTAGCATATGTTTCTTGCTTGATATTATTTATGCTGGCTGTAATTCTATACTTGATATTTGTTCGTATTGTATATAGTTTTGTATTAGGCTTAGAACTCTCTTATTTAGACGAAAGGGGGAGTATTTTGGGAACTCCTTCAGCCAATAGCCTTTAAGATACCAGTCCACTTGGGCATGGTTTCTTATACTATAAATGCAGCTGTAAAGCTTGCATGTGCTTTTTCTCTTTCAGCTGCTGGATTTGGTTCCTGTTCCCTGTTCATATAGAGGGCTGTGATCTGAGTCTACCTCTAAATAAATAACTCTTTATTATACTCAATTCTGAGCTAGTGTGGGATTACTTTATGGCATCCATCTTTACCTGTGAGTGTGTGCACATGTGTGAGGATACATGTGTGTGATTGCATGTATAGCTCAGAGACTGATGTTGAAAGTCTTCCTTATTCATTCCTTACCTTAGTCTTTGAACAGGGTCTCTCCCCCCCCTCTCTCTCATGTCTGTAGTTCAGGATATTGTTCTCAGCTACTTCTCCAGGATCAGGCCTGCCTCTCTCCTGCTAAGCTCCTCACCATGATGGTCAAAGACTAATCCTCTGGAATTGTAAGCAAGTTTTCATTTGTAAGTAGCCTTGGTCATGATGTCTCTTCACAGCAATAGAAAAATAGTAAGCCACAGTTCTTCTCACTGAACCTGGAGCAGACTTATCTGGCCATTCGATCTGACCATCAAGCCCATGGGTCTATCTCCATTTTCCTAAGCACGGGGGTTATAGGCATATATACCATCACACTGGGCTTCTGTATAGATGTTGCAGATTTGAACTCATGTCATCAGGATTGGCAGAAAGCACCTTTGCCCACTGAATCATCTTGCCAGTTCCAGGGTAAGTTTTGAACAACACAATGCCTATGTCTTGGGAACACTTTGGATATCACTACTGCAGTGGTTTGATAAAAAATGGCCCGCATAGTTCCATAGGGAGAAGTGATGTGGGAGTGATTTCTTATTAATAAAGAAACTGCCTAGGCCCCTTGATAGGCCAACCCTTAGGTAGGCGGAGAAAACAGAACAG
>NC_022014.1:9501871-9510928 GCF_000317375.1 Microtus ochrogaster | reverse complement strand
CTAATGGGTCAGGCAGTGATTAAAAGAATACAGTTTCCGTGTAATTATTTCGGGGCATAAGCTAAGCTAGCCATGTGGGCGGCCGGGTGCTGGGGACGCAGCTCTGCCGCTCTTAATTCAACAGAGAAGCACTATTAGGAGGTGTGGACTTGTTGGAGTAGATGTGGCCTTGTTGGAGGACGAGTAGCACTGTGGGGCTGGACTTTGAGGTCTTCTTTGCTCAAGTTATGCCCATTGTGGCACACAGTCTTCTGCTGCCTACAGATCAAGACGTAGGACTCTCAGCTCCTTCTCCAGCACCATGTCTGCCTGCATGCCACCATGCCTCACCATGGTGGTAAGGAACTCAGCCTCTGAAAGTGTAAGTGATCCACCCCAATTAAATGTTTTCCTTTATGGGAGCTGTTGTCATGAACTTCACAGCAATGAAACCCTAGCTAAGACAGCTACTATGATGTGGCGGAAGGGAGGCACTCTACTTCCTTTAGGTGAAGATGCTAATGATAGGTGATAGGTCTGTGCACAGGACTCCTCCACAGCAGCCCAGCATGACCTGGAGAAACCCACCTTGTCACACTGCTCTAGTTTGACAAGTAAATTCTCGAAGGTCCAAGTCATCAGTACATGATCAGCCTCTTCTCCTTGGCCAAGCTTTAACTTCCCTGAGCCTTAGTTTTCTCAGCACAGGATGGGGTAAGAATCATAGCACTTTCTCCATAGGGCTGTGTTGAGGTTTTAAAGATGTTTGAACGAAGTATCTAACCCAGGGATAGAACCACTGGGGCTGGTGAACATGCCCCAGAGCAAGGAATGGGAGAAACCCCATCTTGTGGTTATTCTGAACTCCTGCCTATATGGTTGCCCTACCCCTGGAACAGCCAGGTTTGTGTTGCCATAGAAACCTTTCAGTGATAATGTTCTTAACTTGGCTGATTTTTTTCTTCCCCAAAATAACCATCTCCTCAATCAAGTAATGCTTAGGCAAAGCAGTTAGATAAGTGAGATTGTTTTACTATCATTAACTTTTGAGCGAGACACCTTCTTGGGGAATTTCCGTCACCTAGAAACAGGCAGCTAAAAAAAATGAAATGGTGGGTAATGATGATTGTCTCAGCCACTTTTCTAGTGTATGACAAGACACCATGACCAAGGTAACTCATAGAAGGAAGCACATCATTGGTGGACTCATGGATCCTGAGGGTTACAAGTCCATGACATTCATGGCATCAGGCAGGCAGGCGTGGTGCTGGGGTAGTAAATGAAGGTTCATATATGATCCACAAGTACAAGGCAGAGAGGGAGGCTGTGGGGGAGAGGGAAAGGGAGAGAGAGAGATTGGGCTTGGTATGAGCTTTTGAAACCACAAAGCCTGTACCCAGTGGCATGCCTCTTCTAACAAAGCCACACCTAATCCTTCCTAAACAGTTCACCTACTGGGACCAAGCATTCAAACACATGAGTCTATGGTGGCCATTCTCATTCCAACCACCAAGATAATGAGGATGCTGAGGTGGTGGTGCTAATGATGGAGCTCACTGTTATAGTAACGCTGATGATGGTCATGATGATGCTCTGCTACTGGTGTAAGCCCTTCTGCTGCATCTCACATGATAGATACTGAGCTTGCTACCAAATGCAACCTTGACAAGAAGTGGTAGAGGTTAGGACACTGAGATCAGGGCGATGTGTGTTGGGATGGGCTTGAGTTTGAATGCCAGGTGCCATGTTTTACCTACCAAGCTCTTCTACTTCTCAGGAAACCCCAGAGGAAAAAAGACATGGGAAGAAAGCTTGCTTTGTCTTTGGTCCTGGCAACCAAGCCATTAGAGAGTCTTTTCCAGGTCCCCTCTGAAGCCACAAATCCTACCATCTGCCTGTGAGAATTGGCTCTTTCCTGGGTGAGACCCGCAGCTCCAAACAAAATCCTTGGTTGTTTTCTGTATCCCAAGGAAGTAAGGAAAAGGCTGGAACCCCATCTTGTGCCTGTCCCTTGTACTCATCCTAGGACAAGTGGCACAGCAGGTGTCCTGCCCACATGGCCTCTGATCTTTTGCAGACCTACGGCAGTCGTCACAGGCAGCTGGAATGAGGAAGACACTGACTTTCACCTTCAAGCTGAAAGACCTGGGTTCAGACTGCATGCTTGCTGCTTCTGAGTCCACGGCCTTGGTCAGCCTGTGTAAGCCTCCGCGCCTTGACTTACCGGCTTCTAAAATGGGTGCAGAGTCTGGGGATGTAGCTTACAGATAATGTGTAGGCATAAAGCCGTGGGTGCCATCCCAGCACTGCCAGAAAAGGAAATGGGTGGAGTGGAGTTAGCAGATAACTGTGACCAACGGTTGGCAAATGCTTGAGGCTGGTGGGTGTGATCTGAATTGGGGTACAGGAGTAGCTGGTGCTAAGGGCGCTCAGAACTAGCGCTGGATCACGACAGGGTCCCTGGGGACTCACTTGGGAGTGGTTGTCAAGGCCCAAAACTCCAGGTGCCTTTCAGAGGCTGGCCTCTCATTCATTCATGAAGCTCGACTGCCACCTCGTGGCAAGAACTGTTGCAGGCCCCAGTGGGAGGACTAGATGAGGGAGATGTTCTCCAGCCTTGGATTACAAGGGGGGGGGGGCACATCTCTGGGGGTCTTTTCCTGGTGATCTTGAAAGTGGGATCAGGAACAGAGTCCGGCGTTAGGACTACAGCTATGTCTGCAGAGGGCTAGCCTGGCACCAAGAAGCCCTGGCTTCAGTCCCTAGTACCACATAAACTAGATGTGGTGTTGGGGCTATAACCCTAGCACACAGGAGGTAGAGGCAGGTAGACTGCAGGTTTAGGTCAGTCTCAGATATCTAGTGAGTTTGAGGTCAGCTTGAGCTAAAAAACTGAAAGGCACACATATCAAAGTCGTGTTTACCAATGAAGGGGTAGACAGGAAAGCATGTTTACCAAGGGACATGGAAATCCCAGGGTGGGGGTGGAAGATGAGATATGATTTCTATGAGACATAAACCCAGTAATTGTCCTACAGGGCATAAACATGGTTTCCATGGTGATTATCACCCCATGCAGGAAAACATCTTGTGGTTTTAGTTTTATGGTGCTGTAAACACATTCTAGTCAATGGTGTATAGAAACACTCTGGTCAAGGTTTTGGTCTGAGGCCACCTTGCTCTTCATTTCTGAGAACTGAGTCGCTCTTCTTTATGCTTCCTGGCATTATGGTTGGAAAGTTGCTCAATTTACTATGAGGTTCTCTCTTCACAGACCTGTTGTTAAGTTAAAACAATGTCAATGGAGAGCACTTAGCACAACCTAATTTCCTGAGTCTCCTAACAGTGTAGCAAAACATCAGTAGTCCCATCTTAAAGCTGAAGTGTAGTCCCATGTTAGGGACTACATGTAGGCAGTGTTTTCCTGTCTCTACTCCCCAGTACCAAATAACCGACTCAGATGCTGAATACAAATGACAAATGCTCAGTCAATAGCTCAGGCTTATTACTAGCTAACTCTTACATTTAAATGAACCTCTATCTATTAATCTATGTATTTCCACATGGCTTGTGGCTTTACCTGTCCTCTAGCATGTCTTGCTTCCTGAGCAGCTGGTTGACCTCTGCTCTAACTCCACCCTCCTTCTTCCCATCATTCTCAGTTTGACTTTCCCCCCAACTTTCTGCCTAGCAACCAGTCTGTCAGTTTTTTATTAACCAGTGAGAGTAATACATAGTCACAGTATACAAAAGGATTATTCCAGAGCAACTATATGCACTTTCATCAGATGGCTGTTGGGTGTAGCTCCTCAGTGAGATGTGGAAGCCCCCTTCCCCATGTCTATGTGGCTCCCAGTAAAATACTCAGCAGACACAAATGATCTGATAGACACAGCATCAGGCTGGGAAGCGAATGCAAAAGCCAGGGGGGTCTCTGTCTCAGGCTGGCTTTGAACTCCCTCAGTCATGGAGGAGGAGGCTCACTGTTGACTTATTCTATGTACTTTGGGACGCAGCATGCTGTTGAGTACAGGATCTTGCAGCCTCAAGCTCACCTGAGAACTGGTTTTCTAACATCTTTCTAGAATCTTTGGGTCAAAATTGTTTTTCTAAATTGGCCACGGAGCCATATTCCAAAAGAATGGTTGGTTTGATTCACTTGTCTCAAAACTTGTCACTTGGTAGAAGATCGCTTTTGGGGTGTGTGTAGTAAGTTTATTTTTATCTTCTTATTTTTTCCTCTCCAAAACAGGGTTTCCCTGTATAGCCCTGGCTGTTCTGGAACTCACTATGTAGTCACACAGAGATCTTTCTGCCCCTACCTTCCAATGTTTTATTATTTTAATCAGAAAATAAAACAAAGTAAACAAACAAACAAAAACCTCGGGAGGTTGGAATTGTGGCTCAGCAGTTAAGAGCACTGGTTGTTCTTCTCAAAGACTCAGGATCAATCCCCAACACTCACAGGGTGTTTCAGAACTGTCTGTGAGTCCAGTTCCACAGCATGGGATGCTCTGCTATCTCTGTGGGCACTGCATGCACATGGTGCTTAGACATACATGCAGCAAAAACACTCAGACACATTAACATGAAACCACCTCAGAAACAACACACTGGCTATAACAAAATATGTGCACACAACATGAGCCCTAACGTTTTACAGTTCTCCTTCTCTGGGATTAATGGTGCATAGCAGTGTGGTGTGTAAGTTGTGTAATGCAGGTCACTCTCAGCCATCTAGTGAGTTTGAGGCCAGCTTGAGCTAAGACTCTGAGAGGGAACACCTATCAAAGTCGGACTTACTTTACCAATGAAGGACTAGACAGGAAAACATGTCTACCATGTTAATAAGTTGCCATATTATAACATGTGGGTAAGTTACTTGGAGTGTTGGATAGCCTGGCAGTAAATATTCAGACTCTGGAACTATATGTCCTGGGTTCGAATCCTTACTTCATACCTCAGGACAGATATGTGACCTTGGAGAAGTTCTCCAGACCCCTGACTGCACTTACCTCATTTACAGCTTCAGGACAGCACTCTCTACCTCCCGTGGGTGTGATGGGCACTGAGCTTTGAATGTGAGGTCCCTCAGAGCTGTTCCAATGAGCCTTCTGGTGCGTCTTTGGTATGCTGTGGAATCTTAAGAGTATCAGGTCTGGCTGGGAGAAGCGAGTCCCTAGGAGAGAGCGGTGGAAGGCTCTACTGGGACCCTGGCCCCTGTGTGTGCTCTGCTTCCCAGCACACTTTTCCACCATGGTGGGCTGAGACCTCAGAAACCAGGGACCAAAATAAGCTTGTAACCCTTCAAGTTATTTCTGTTGGGCTCTGTGGTCACAGTGACTTGAAGTCAGGACTAAAGGGAGGCACAGAGAAGGACACTGGCATCATAGTTACATTGATTCTCTAACATATGTCTTCCTTCCTTCCTTCCTTCCTTCCTTCCTTCCTTCCTTCCTTCCTTCCTTCGTCCCTCTCTCCCTCCCTCCCTCTCTCCCTCTTTCTTCTCTCTCCTATCTATCTATCTATCTATCTATCTATCTATCTATCTATCTATCTATCTATCTATCTTGAAGCAGAGTTTCTCTGTGTTGTCCTGGCTGTCCTGGAGCTCACTACATAAACCAGGCTGGTTTCAGACTCTTAGAGATCGTCTGCCTCCTGAGTGCTTGGAGTAAAGGTGTGCACCACCATGTCCAGCCTTTCTTTTCTTTTTCTACTGAGACAGGGTGTACCTCATTATGTAGCCAGGCTAGCCTAGGGCTAACAGTATTCTTGCCTCTGCCTCCCAAGTGATCTGATTGCAAGTGTGTGCCACCATCTTTGCCAGGAGCCTTCTGCCCTAGGAAGGGCAGGTTTTCCCCCAGGGTTTGGAGGCGAGGCGTGTGAGGGAAGAGCATGGCTGAGGGCAGTGAGTTCACATCATGAGCACAATTTTGTGCTCCCAAGCCTGGGTCAGTATTCTCCAGGTGCGTCCTCCAAGGCCAAGTATTGAGGATGGGAGGATCTTGAGTGCCTATCCTCAGCCTCCATTCACTGCCGGCTGAGTCTCAGAGTGATGAGCAGGTTTGCTGGACTTCCAATTGATGAAGGCTGCAAAGCTGTTTTTCTGTTTGTTTTTTTATGCATGTGTGTGTGTGTGTGGTGCTCATGGAGTCCAGGAGAGGGCACTGGTTCTCTGGGAGCTGGAGCTACAGGCCATTTTGAGTTGCAGATGCGGGTGCTGGAAACCCAAGCCAGGCTGTCTAAAAGAGCAGTGAGCACTCTTAACTGCCGAGTCATGTCTCCAGCCCACTCAAGTGTGCTTTAATGCTCTTAACAATGCTGCTCAATGTCTCCGAGTCCTTTCTGTGGGAAATCCATTTCCAGTCGGTGGCTATCCGTCACGCTGTTTCCTTTCTGAGACACGCCCTAAGGTAGCCCAGGCTGGCTTCCATCTCACTACATAATCAAGGATGACTTTGAACTGATGCTCCTGCCTCCACTTTCTAAGTACCGGGATTACAGGCGTACACCACTATGCCTGGTCTATGTGATGCTGGGGCTTGAACCTAGGGCTTTGTGCATGCTTGGAAAACTCTACAAAATGAATCATTCCAGGCCCTCCTAACGTAGGCTTTAGTCACTGAGGGTGGCTATGCCCCTGCCGATTACCCCTCCAGTACCTTTTCACCATTGCACAAATCAGATTCTCTGAATATCATCAGCTGGGATCGACAAGTCTGTGTCCCTGTGGGAACCCAGCTGAGTCACACATCCCTAGGCTTCAGAGTGATTTCTGAGGGCAGCACAGAACCTAGGCATGAAGCCATTTGACTTCTCGAGTTTCTTTTGGGACAGGGGACCAAGCACAAATTATTTCATGTAAAGAGTGCTTGCCTTTTGTACAGGAGGCCATGGAGCCAGTGAAACAGCATAGATCACCAGGCCTGGTGTGCCAGCTGAAAGGGCTCCTGAACTGACAAACCACACCAGAACAGTACCTCAGCCCCTGAAACATCTCCAGTATCAGAACCTCCAATCACCCACTGAAGATACTCATGGTGCCCTGGAGAAAGGAGCTTTACTCTTTACAGATGAATTTGAGCTTACAGCAGGCCAGGGCACTTGCCAGAGGCCACCTGGGTGGTATGTAACAGATCCAGGACTTGGGTCTGGGTCTACCCAGCTGGAGTTGGTATGTATTATTAGAACGTCTAGTCTTCTCATCATCATCTCCCAGATGCTGGGATTATAGGTACAGGCATGTCCAGATTATACATAGTTCTTTAGATAGTGGTAGTACATGTGTTCATATTGAGGCCATAGGTCAGTACTGAGTGTTGCTCCATAGGACAACACCTAGCATGTTTTTTTTTATTTAAAATGTATTAATTTACTTGGAGAGAGACAGTGTGTACTACACAAATGCCAATGGCATGTATGTGGAGATCAGGGGACAACTTGCCAGAGTTGGGTCCCTTCTACTACATGGGTCCTTGGGGATTGAACTAAGGGAACTCAGGTGCCTTTAGCTGTGGAGTCATCTCATTGGGCCCTATCTTGTTTTGTTTTCTAAAATATTTTATTTTTTAGGTATACGTGTGCTTTGCCTGCATATGTATGTATATATATACACAGCATATGTGTACACTGTCCGCAAAAGTCAGAAGGGGGCACCAGATCCCCTAGAACTAGAGTTACAGAGGTTGTGAGGTTATGGGAATCAAACCCAGGTCCTCTGCAAGGGCAGCCACGATCTTAGCTGCCAAGCCATCTTTCCAGCTTTGTTTTTTCTGAAATGGTCCCTCACTGGCCTAAAACTTACCTTGCATGAAATTACCTGGCGCTAGTGAGAGGAAAACACAGAACACCCCAAAAACCCGTTTAGGTATTTATTGGGGGGAAGGTGCACAGGCCTGGTGAGGTCGGTGTACAGAGAGGAGCTTGAACGCCCAACTTTTAAGGGCTGCCTAGCGCATGCGCATAGCGGGTGACGTGTTACGTCATATGCCGGAATTCACGCACGTGCGCCAAGGCTCACGTAGTTGAGTCAGTTGTAGGTGATGCCACAATGCTGCACGTGGGTCATGCAGGGTCCTTTAAGATTCCCCAGGACTATTAGGCACTTCTGCCTGAGGGTTTGTCCACACGTGCGTGGCCCTAGAACCCGGAAGTGTCAGCCAGGCTAGGCTGTCTGGTCTGAGAGGTCCAAAGATCCTGTTCGGCCTCCCCAGACTTCGGATTGCAAGCGTATGCCACAGTGCTTTACATGGCGATGCTGGAGACCAAACTCAGGTCCACATGCTTATACCCTACTGACTGTTGTTGAGACAGGGTGTCAACGGGCTGACCTCAATGCAGTCAAAGACGACCCGGGACTTCTGTCTTCCTTCCACCTTCCCAGTGCTGGGATTAAAGACATGTGCCTGGTTTTATGCAGCACAGGAGACTGAACCCAGGGGTTTTATGTATGATAGGCAAGCACTCTAGCAACGGGTTCAAATCCCTGGCCCTTGAGTGTACCTATAACCAGGAGTGACACATTGCAGCCTTGGTATTACCCATGTGCTCTGGACTAGAGTCACGGAACATATGAGCATGTTAACTGAGAGTGAGGCCCCTATCTAGGAACCAGGTTAGAATTGGTAGCATCTGGAACCCCACTGATCTATACATAGTCATCTGAGAAGCTGGTGCGGGAGCAGAGGGATAGAGAACTACGTTCTGTTGGTTGAACCAAGTTTTTCTGTTCAGGCTATGGTTGAGCAGCTGCATCATCTCCTTGGGCCATATTTTTCTCTGAAAATGTTAGAATGTGTCAAGAAAAAAATTGAGTCCAATGACTTGGGTTAACTATGTACCATGTATCTCAATGGTTTGATGATTTTGAAATACCACTGCAAAAAGGTCTTACAGAGGCTCTCTAGAGGCTGTAACACAGGCTGGACTGCGACGCGATGCTCTGATGGCACTGTGAATTAGCCAAGAGGAATTCTGGGTGAAAAACACCAATGATAGCCTTTGCTGGAGAGGGTGTGGAGAAAGGGGTACACTCATCCATTGCTGGTGGGAATGCAAACTCGTGCAACCACTTTG
>NC_022014.1:9473047-9500943 GCF_000317375.1 Microtus ochrogaster | reverse complement strand
CTTAATAAATAAATAAATTTAAAAAATAAAAAAAATAAAAAAAGAGGAATTCTGGGCTGTCAGAAGGAAGCTCTTAGGATGAGTGGCTAAGACATAAAAGTGGCTTGCCCTCATGAGCTGGGTGAAGAAGCCGGCACAGTTCTACTGCTTGGGGACAATTATACATATTGGATGGTCTCCAGAGTGCTGGAGAACTGTCGCTCACTGGGTCTCCTCTCTGGTTCTTTTGTTTTTGAGACAGGGTCTCTCTATGTAGCCCTGGCTGTCTTGGAACTATGTGGAGAAGGCTGGTCTCAAATTCACATAGATCTGCCTGCCTCTGTCTCTCAAGTGCTGAGATTAAGACTGTGTAGCGCCATGTGAGGCCCTTTGTGGGATCATCTTGAACACTGTATTTTAGAGGGAGGGGCAGTGTGTGCTGGCATATGTACTTGTTAATATGAATGTTACTGTGTACACAGGAATGTGAGGAGGCCAGAGGCTAATGCTGAGTGTCTTTCCTCTGTCGATCCCTCCCTTTAGTCTCTCACTGAACCTGAAGCTCACTGGCTGCTAGACTGGCTGGCCAATGAGCTTCCAGGGTTTGTCTGTCCTCTTCAATGCACTCTACCTAATTTTGCTATAAGGGCTTTCACAGACCTTGGCGCTCACTTCTTTGTCTTGGTTGGATGGCCAATGAGCTCCTGAGATCTGCCTGTCTTTGCCTGTCCACTCTCTTCTGTAGGGTTGTGCCTAGATTTTATGCCAGTGTGGGAATCTGAACTCAGGTCAGTGCTACAAGCAGCCATTTCACCAGACCAGACTTGAACTTTCACTCTCCTGCCTCAACCTCTTGAGTGCTGGCGCAGACCCCAGCCCTCGGCACAACTGATACCATGATGGAAGTACCATCTAGGCCTCGGAACCCAGCATGCAGGCACCAACATCTACCAAAATGAAAACAATGACCTAATCCTTCAATGTCCACAGGTTTGAGAAAGTACTAACCTTGCCTTCTGGCTTCTGTAGTTCTGCCTCTGGCTAACTGTTCTTGCTAACTGAGCTGCGTCAACCCAGGATGTGGGTAGAATGGCTCAGGACGGCAGTTATGTCCCAAACACTCAATGTAGTCACCAGCTGGCTAGTGAAGACCTTTCCTCCCCTGGTTTGGTTTTTCAAGACAGGGTTTCTCTGTAAAGCCCTGGTTGTTCTGGAACTTGCTCTGTAGATCAGGCTGTCCTTGAACTCACAGAGATCTGCCTGACTCTGCCTCCTGAGTGCTGGGATCAAAGGTTGCACCACCACACCTTTCTATTTAAGACTTTCTATTGGCCTGAACCTGTGTCTGAGTAGTCTTCTCTGGTGGGTACCTCTTAACACCGGTATTACAGCTATATACTGCCACGTTCATTTTATGTGGTGCTAGGGATGAATTCCAGGGGTCTGTGTATCTGCTAGACAAGTCTCCCACTAACTGAGCTAGATCTCAGCCCACCTCTATATAATTTCCAGTGGAACCCAGGATTTCACAAATGCTGGCCAAGTGCCTAGTCCAACTAGCAGAGGAAGTGTGAAAAGTGGTGACATGGTCATGGCCCCACCCCCACAGGAAATAACCAGAGTGCAGCCTGACAGAACACTTGCTTACTTTGACCAAGTGGCTCGGGAGCACTTGGGAGCTGTGTGACAGACATGAGAGAGCCAAGCTACCACACTCTGAGCAATGTTTTGGGCTATTGCTGCAGGTAGTGATGAATCCTAGGAAATCAGCTTGGTTCATGCAAGGGCCACTCTCTGTGTTTAAAATGACAGCATCTCAGTACACAAGGGTTTGTTTTTATTGGAAGCATATTAAGTGACAGTCCAGAGGTCACGCCTTTCGGAGGTGGCTCATGCTGCTGGTTCCACTCTGATCTTCCAGAGCTCCTGCAACACAGAGATGACAGCGTCTGAGGACTCACAAAACAGAACCAGGGATGGGGGCCCCTTCCTGTCCTTGAGGCTCTGGCCTTTACATGGTGGCTGTGTAGACCAAGTCTAGAACTAGCTGAAGGGATACTGGTATGTCACATGGTCACAGGGACTGAAGGAATAGCAGCAAGTGGCCATAGTTTTGCCATTTTGGGGGCCTTAACTACTGTGCTGCTTAACTACTGCAGCTCCATTTCCTGAGAAGGAAGAAAGGAGGAAGCACGAGAAAGATGGGCCCTTCCCTCTGCCCCTGCTTTCCCCTCTCCTGAGAATGAGGCCTGATCTCCACACCCATAAGGCAAAGAGAACAAAAGATGCCGGATGGACTTCTGTGAATCCAGCTCCTGGTAATTTTCAGGGTAATTTTGAGTTTTGAAATTTACTCTAAGTGCTGGGTTTAAAAGCCGTAATAGCAGGTTCCTTGGCTAAAGATGGCGTCCCAGATCTGCCAGTTCCTGGCTGGTGCATTAACTGAGACAGTGGACAAAAGGTGCATGGTTACAACTGCAGGAGGATGATCAAAGGCCTGGTGTGAGCCTCTGTGACTGGCCAGAGAAGCAGCAGCAGCTCCACAGAGCAGATGCAGCCTTTAATAAGATAGTTAACGCTGTCAGTTGACAGGATCTAGAATCACCTGGGGGACAAACCTCTGCGCATATCTGTGGTGGAGTTTCTGGACTGGATTAGTTAAGGTAGGAAGACCCATCCTAAATGTGGGTGGCACTGTACCATGGGCTGGGGCCCTTGACTTAAAAAGGAGGAAGCCAGCTGAACACCATGTTCACCTCTCTGCTGACTGTGGATGCATGTGACCAGCTGACTCACACTCCCGCGATTATGACTTCCCTCAAACAGGGACCAAATCCAAGCCTCTCTTCCTGCCATGCTCTCATCAGGCACCACCTGGGCCTCCCTTTCCACCTGCAGAACTCCAGAACCTTCCTCCGATTTACTGCTCCCCAAATGACCTTCTGCTTTGTTAGGGCTTGAATTTGGAATGTCTCCTACAGGATCTTGGGTCTGAATCCTTGGTCCCCACCTGGAGGCACTGGTCAGGAAGGGTATGAAACCTTGAGGAGGAAGAGGAAGTGGGCAGGCTGGCCCAACTTCCTGTTCACTGCTTCCTAGCCTAGTCGTCCCTTACATGGCAGCTGAACCCACTTGAAATGTGACCCAGGAGAAACCTTCCTCCTGATGATGCTTTGGTCATACACTTTACCTCAGCAAGGAGGAAAGTAACCTACGCCTGCCCTCTAGCTTCCTCTGGAGTCTTAGTTGCCTACAGAGAAAGAACATGAGAAGCCACAGAACTGCTCTGACTGGGTGACTGCTGAGAATGGGCTGGCTCAGGGATCACAGACCATGTTAAACCTGCAGCCTCTCCTGGGAGACCATGGAAGGGACAGTCAAGCTGGCCCAGTGCTTGGTTTCCCACCACCCTCATGGGGCTGCATCTACCAGCTGCCGGATGCGCTCGTAGATGAGCAGCTGCGGGAAGGAGGCTTCCACAGGCTCCACCATGAAGCGCAGTCTGCCATCAGCCAGCTTCTCCAGGGAGTCCAGGGAGGCACGGAAGTGATCGTAGGCTTCACATGTGACGTCCAAGTGTCTCAGTGTGAAGTTGAACCTGTGGATTGAGCAGCGGCAACACACTCATCACAACAGGAAGGGCTCTGCTGCAGCCTCACAGCTTGCTTCCCATTTGGTGCCTGGCGAGTCTGGATTTAGTGTCTATTCTGCACCAGCCTTTGAGCAAATTCCTCCAGAGGAATTCCTGCATGGAAGCCAGGTTTTCTGGAAGGGCTATTGTCTCTACTCTCAGATGTGGCCATAGGGAGCTGAGGTCACCTGCCAAGACAACACCCTGGAAAGGCAGATACACATCTTGAATTGTTGCAAACAGATTCCAAGGCAGATTTGCTGGCTGGGTGTTGTGCGTATTATCTATAGGAAGGGCCAGTGAGAGGCCGTGGAACAGGGAATCTGTAAAATGATTTACCTTGAATCAAACTGTGCACTGTCTCCTTTTCTTTTTGCACGTGTATGCAGCAGTGTTTTTATGTTTGTGTGTGTTGCGTGTACATGTGTAAATATGGAGGCCAGAGGCTGACATTTTTTCTACCTTGTATGCTGAGACAAGGTCTCTCTCACTTGGCCCTGGGTTTGTGATCTGGAGGCTACCATACCTAGTTGGCACTTTCCTGAGTGCTGGGGATGCTCATCTTGTCTAGTAAGGGCTTCACATGTTAAGCTATCTCCACAATCCCCTCTTCTTTCCAAATTTTTTATTGTAAAAAATTTCAAACACCCAAATAAGCAAGAACTAGATAGGAAATTACTTTGAAGCCATCGGCCAGCTTCTGCCACCACCAACTCTTAGCCACTCTGTCTTTCCAGAATCTCAACCACCTTCCTCATAAACAAGCAAATAGCAGACATCCCAGCATTTCTCCAGCAAACACATCTGCATATATCTGGAAAAGATAACGATGCTTTCCTCAAAATAAAATTAATAACCTTTTTTTGTTGTTGTTATTTGTGTTTGTTTGAGACAAGGTATGGTATCATGGTAGCCCAGGTTTGCTATATAGCCAAAGCTGGCCTTGAGTTCTGATCCTTCTGCAACCATCTCCCAAGTGCTGGGATTACAGCTGTGAACCACTATGCCCAGGCACACAATAACTCTAAAATATCATTTACAGAACTCAGCTTTTCCTGCCTGCCCTAAGTCTCATGTTCACAGTCTATGGAGGGAGGAACAAAGGATGGGCCCTTGCTTTTATGGGACACTGTGTGAAGGAGGAAGTTGGAAGAGGCAGAGCTGAAACAGAGATATTCTGCAGAGGTCCTAGCAGAGGGCACAAAGACAATACGAGGGGACATGTGGCTTCCACAAAGAAATTCTTTCATTCCTATTTTTACTAACCGTTTCATTTTTTCTCATTTTTAAGTTTTATTGAAGACACAGGAACACAGAAAAACCAAGTGTAAGTGATACTAATGGCAGGCCTTGACGATAATGGCCTTAGTATGTGGAAACGACAGGAAGTGGGGCAAGTGGTAAGGGGCCTGGTTTCAGGCAGGTCCTCATCTCGCACTATCTCACTGTGGCTTGGAGACAGCACCCTAGCATCTCTCCATGTGAAAATGGGGTCATGCTGGCCGTGTCTGGCAGAAGTTTAGCACAGACTAAAAGAGGGATGACATGAGGGTGTGCCCAGCCCCGCACACAGCGGGCACAGGTGCAGGATGATATGAGGGTGTGCCCAGCCCCCGCACACAGCAGGCACAGGTGCAGGATGACATGAGGGTGTGCCCAGCCCCCCCGCACACAACGGGCACAGGTGCAGGATGATATGAGGGTATGCCCAGCCCAGCACACAACGGGCACAGGTGCAGGATGATATGAGGGTGTGCCCAGCCCCGCACACAACGGGCACAGGTGCAGGGACCCCATGGTGAGGGTGCAGCTTGGGCAGCAGAGCTCACCTTTTCTCCACTGACAGGATGGCGGTGCAGGCATTTTTCAGTCTGTGGACGAGTCGGGAGAGCGTGTTAAACAGGGCGTCGGTTAAGTCATCATCGTAGAACACTAGGGAAAGAAGTGTGTGGGGAAAAGGTGTGCCTTCAGAGGTTACTGCCCACACAGTAGCAGCTGTGGAGGAATGTTCTGGAAAGGAGCTTCACGGATGGCTCTAAGAGTGTCGGGAGACTAGTTCTCTACATCCTAGCTGCAGTCTCTCACAGCAAGAGCCATTAATGTTCCACAGGGCAGATCACAGCAAATCAGTCAGCCTCCTCAGGTGGGCGGTGTTTGCTGAGACCTTCCCAAGGACAAGGAGGATTATTTGACTTCCCCAGCATCGTTTGCGTGTACTGTGTGAGCATTGAGCGTGCACCTGAGCCTATAGTCACCTCTACTGCTTGACATCGGGCAATTATCTGAAGACAGGTCTTTGTCAGTTCTGCTGTGGTCTGACAGTTGCACAAAACAGGAGCTTGGTAAGGTGGGGTGGCGACTTTGGGGGAAGACAGCTGGCCACTGTTCACCTATGAGTAGCTCCCATCTTACTTATCAAGATGAAGCTGAGTGCTTAGGGCTGCTGGTGCCTTTCAGGTACTAATTTGACATCTCTCTGAAGAAATCATTCAGAGCAGGTGAGGATTTGGAGGGGGGGGGTCTCTTCAAACACCAGGACTGGCAAAGTAACATCTGTATGAGGCAAGAAGGAAATCCATTTCCACACAACTCAGTAGCCAGCGTTGGTTCATATCCTTGAGTCTGACCGTGGGCAGGTTACTTTAGACATATTTAAGCCCAGTACAACTTTGAGAAAAGGTTTCCTGGAGACAGTCATCACAATGAAGCTTAAGGAGTGAACACATCGAAACCTTTGCAAAGTGCATGTGACAAAGTACGTCAGGAGAACGGCTCTACAGCTTAGGAGCCCAGGGGAGGTCTGGACATGTGACATCACCTCTGCAGATGGGTTCTATGGGCTGAGAAACAAAGCTCAAGATAAGGGTCTAGGAAGCAAGAGCCAGGGGTAAACAGAACAGCTTGGGGGATTCGGGTGTGGCCTGGCCCACAGACAGCACAGATCAGCAGGCTGTTAACTGTATCCACTTCCAGGTTTCTGGGCAGAAAACAGGTTTATGGCTCTCTGTTGAGGAGCTAGCCCTGCATGTTTAACATTCCTGGTTTCCCTACTGCTTATCTGTGAGAACAAGGAGTTTGTGCCCTCTGCAGGAGGGGATACTATATGTCAAAGGATGACAGAGAACCACTTACCTTCAGCTGCAAACAGCACAGTGGTGTGATCGTACAAGTCACTGATGTCCTCCTCCGACCAGCTGAAGGGAACTTTGGGATCTAGCAAAGAAGAGAAGACTGAGCGGCCATTCCTTCCTCTGGTGGCCACCAGTTCTAACTGGAAACTGATCAAAGGAAGCTTCAGGACAGGACAAGAGACAAGGCTGAGCTGGGTGTGGTGATACACCCTGGTAATTCCAGCACTCAGGAGGCAGAGGCAGGCAAGCCTTTGTGAGTTCAAGGCCAGCCTGGTCTATTATCTAAATATTGAGTTTCTGGCCAGCCACTGCTCCCTAATGAGGAAAAAAAAAAGAAAGAAAGAAGGAAAGAGAGAGAGAGAGAGAGAGAGAGAGAGAGAGAGAGAGAGAGAGAGAGATAGATAGATATGGGGCTGGAGACAGGATGTCTTGCACCTTAGGGACAGCCACACAGTTAAAGGGCACCTTTCCCGCCAATGAGGGGCAAGTGGGCTCTGTCCTTACTTGGCACTTGGTCAGGAGCTCTGTGAGAATATTATCTGTCTACCACCACCCAAATTTACTGTATGAGACCATGAGAGAGGTCGCATCACTCTGCTTTCAGTTTTTGTGTTTACAGAAAGGCTACTAAGACCTTTCTCAGAAGATGGCTGGGAAGGTCAAGAGTCAAGGACTCACAGCAGAGTGCTGGGGAGGTGACAGAGCTTCCTCGTTGACAGGAAAAACAAATCTAAACTCTCCCAGCCACCCATTCACTGGGCTTTCTGGAAAGCAGTTAAGATGCAGAGGTCACAGACCTGGGATCACAGCCTGGCATCTTGAGCGCTAGTCTCCACTAACCACCCCCTCTACCCCGTGACCCAGAGGAGGTGTGACAGCGGCATGCAGTCAGAAGCCTGTGGAGGGAACCCTCCAGAAGATGTGCAACCGTGAAGGCGGCCCTACTCGTGCCTCACTTAGGCCACAGAGCTGAGACCTCTGGGCACCACAGAGGAGACACTGAACCGAGGTGACGCTGCAAGAGGCACACACCTGTACAGAGGTTGTCTTTCAGCCAGTCCAGCTCCTTGACCTTAATCACACCATCTGCAAAAAAGAGACAGAACTTCCGAACTGAACACAAGTGGGGAAAAGCACCCGACTCTCCCATAATCCTCACCATCTACAGGTAGCTATCTTCCCCAGTTCTTCTGTCAGCCCCCTCTCCCCACATGCTCTCAGTGCTCAGTGCCGGTGACTTTAGACACAGGGGATATAAACATCTATCAATCCCGGCCCACCCCTGGAGACAGGGGCTGTCAGGTCAGCAGAGGACTCGAGACTGTGATTAGGGTGTCATAAACGGGACAAACCAAATGCATGGAGGAGGGCACGCATCTGTCTGTCAGCCCGAGGATGTCAGGAGGGCTTCACTATGCCCAAGGCCAGGCCATCTATGTTCCAAGGAAACAGCTGCACCTTCCCTTCATCTGGTGCAAAGGAAAGCCACCCCAATACTGTGCCACTGGGTGACAGTGTTGCCTGCCCCCAACCCTCCCCCCACCCAATTCTGGCCCTCACCTCCAGTGGCAGTCAGATGACTGTTGAGGGCAACATTTCGTTGGCACATGGCCAGGAGGTCGGTGCCGACATCTAGAATGACAGAAGGGGACACCATGACACATGGGCTGTTAAGATCCTCCTCTCCATCGTTACCCATGGACTGTTGAGCTATGGTCATTTAAGGTGTTAGCATCTCTGGAAGCTGGATGAAGGAAGCTGGATGACAAGTTCTGGATTATTTTAGGAACTTCCGTGCGAGTCTGATGTAATTTCAAATTTAAATGTTAAAACAGTAATCAGTTTGCCACACATAGGATCAGCTCATCACTGTAATTACCAGATGAGACACAAAGGTGCTCATCGCTTCAGCTGCCAAATGTGAGAAAGCAGAGGGCGATTAGATCCTGGGGAGGGCTAAACAAAATGATAAAAATGCTCTGGATATTAAAAGTCACACTCAGAATAATCCTTAAGGACACAGGAACATGTCCTTGAAGAAGTATTTCTCAAGATTTTGGCTCTATATGTGTATGAGTGTGTGCACTCACATAGTATATAGTAACTACTTATGCTCTATTCATACTTTAGTGTATAGTAACTATACTATATTCATACTCATAGTATATAGTAACTACTTATGCTCTATTTATACTTTAGTGTATAGTAACTATACTATGTTCATACTGATAGTATATAGTAACTATTTATGCTCTATTCATACTTATAGTGTATAGTAACTGCACTATGTTCATATTCATAGTATAGAGTAACTATTTATACTCTACTCATACTCAGTATATAGTAATTATATTATGTTCATACTCATAATATATAGTATTTATATTATATTCATACTCATAGTATATAGTAACTGTACTATGTTCATACTCATATATTCATGTTTATACTCATAGTATATAGTGACTATTTATACTATATTCATACTTAGTGTATAGTAACTGCACTATGTTCATACTCATAGTATATAGTAACTATTTATACTATATTCATACTCATAGTATATAGTGACTATTTACAGAGATTTCAGTTATTCCTTAAGAGTATGCACTAAAAGGTGATGGAAAGATAGCTCCAAGGTTGAGATGCCACACTGTTCTTTCTTTTTTTTAGGTTTATTTATTTATATTTTATGTGCATTGTGTTTTGTCTGCATATATGTCTGTGTGAGGATGTCAGATTTTGGAGTTACAGCTGTGAGTTGCCATGTCGGTGCTGGGAACTGAACCTGGGTCCTCTGAAGAGCAGTCAGTGCTCTCAACCTCTGAGCCATCTCTCCAGCCCACCACACTATTCTTGCGGAGGACTCAAGTTTGGTTCTCAGCACCCATATATGATGGCTCACAATCAATTGCAATTCCAGCTCCAGGGGCTCTGATGCCCTCTGAGGGCACCTGCCCCCCTCATATGCACATACTCCAATGTACATAATGTAAGTTGGGCATGATGGAGCACACCTTTATTCCAGCACTTTGGGAGGCAGAGGCACAAGAGTTTCAGGTCAACTGGGAAACACAGTGAGACTGCCTCAAAAGTCAAAAGACAAATAAACAAACAAAAAACTTAAAAAAGGAAAACATGTAAGAGTAAAAAGATAATAAATTAAGCTGGGCAGTGGTGGCGCACACCTTTAATCCCAGCACTCGGGAGGCAGAGGCAGGAGGATCTCTGTGAGTTTGAGGCCAGCCTGGTCTACAAGAGCTAGTTCCAGGACAGCCAGAGCTACACAGAGAAACCCTGTCTTGAAAAAAAAACCAAACAAACCCAAAAATCTTAAAAAAAAAAAAATAAAAAAGAAAAGAAGAAAGGTAATTACAAAAGACTATAGACTGTGACATAAATGCGTCCACATGCATATCCACATGCGTGTGGGGTCAGGGCTTGCTGCCTGTGCTCTGGAAGTGCGTGTGCCACAGCAGTGTCTAATACACTGCAAACTGTGGAGCCACACTGGGGATTGTAACACGAGTGATTTTCATTTTACAAGCCCTGTTTCTATCGTCAGACACCAATGATAAACTCGTGTGTGATGCCCATGAAGAGGACAGCTTGGGGGTTTCTTGGGATGTTTGCTCTCTCTCGATGGTGACCAGAGAAAGGACACCCACACTACATGCCCAGTGGTCTTATGGCTATAGGGTGACACTGTGGTGGCCGGGTGTTAAGGGCCATTTGGACAAAAACAGGTAGGACGGCAACAACCAGGGGAAGTTGGGGGACTGAGAAGCATCAGTGTCCAGCTCCTGGTGACCTAGTTCAGTTTTACAGATGGTACACAGTATGGAGCCCACCGGTCCCTTATCCAGCCAGAGTCATTGCCTGTACAATAAACGGTGTGTGCCATGGTGGCCGCCACGATGCTGGCAAGTCCCGTGCCCGCCCCAAGCTCCAGTGCAGTGCATCCCTGGAAGAGGTCCCTTCGGAACAGGATATAGTCGGCCAGGAACAGGGCGCCCCGCCACACCTGCAACAGAGAAGACACAGAAACACAGATGACTTGAGGCTCTGGAGAGAGAGACCCTCAGGGGCCACAGCAAGTGGACAGGGCTTACCCACCTGCTTGCCTACATCCTCCAGGGGTGTGGCCATGGTATGCTCTGGACAGGACAGAAATTGAGAGAGAAACATCCATGGTGAAATGGAACTAGACAGAAGACAGAGGGAGGGTAATGTGGCAGTCTGCCAGCCTGGCTGGATGAATGGCAGAGTTAAATGACCAAAAGAGAAGCAGAGGCATGGACTATGCTGCCAAGTGGGAGCATCACTGACGCCAGGTATGTGGTCCATTCCCCTTTAAGGTCACAGGACCAGGGGGCACATCAGGTCTAAACCCAGTTAAAGCCCACACATGTATCACACGATATGAACTGCCATTTTAAAACTGAAATAGATTTACATGCTAATTACAGCTACTTCCAAAAATGCTTTCTTGTACTTACAACTGCACCAGAAGCTAACACAGTAAGTTTCAATTTATTTCTTTTTTTTCTTTTTCTGAAATTCATGAGAAGCCAGGTAGTGGTGGTACACACCCTTTAATCCCAGTACTTGGAAGGCAGAGGTAGGTGGATCTCTGTGAATTCGAGGCCAGCCTGGTCTACAAAGCAAGTTCCAGGATAGCCAGAGCTGTTACACGGAGGATTCTGTCTGGGGTGGGGGGGGGGTTTATGAGAAGAGTGATGGTTGGTATACACTCTGAATTCCAAAATATCTCAACAAAATTCTGATGGTCGGAAGGAATGGTAACATGAGACAAAGGAGAAAAAGAAACACTGCAGAATACTGTCTCTGTTGTGGCAGGCCATCAAGAGAGGGAGGCAGGGTAGGCATCTAAGACAGGAACCTGGAGCAGTGCCTGACGCAGACTATGGAGGAATTATACTTAATGGTTGGTTCCCCTATGGGGAGTGCTGCCTATCGTGGCTAGGTTTTACCACGTCAATAGACAATCAAGAAAGGCAACCAAATAAGCAGGGTCCTCCATGGTTCCTGCTGTGATTTCCCTCAGTGAAGGACTGCGATCAGACAGTCGTCAAACAAAGCCTCTCTGTCCTGAGCTGCTCTTGCTCATGGTGTTTGTCAGCAATGGAAAGCAAACTAGAATCAGGGGGCTGAAAGGACCCATGTCAAATTATAGACTTGCTAGTCTTCTGTTCATGTCAAAAATATTTGGGTTTTGGTGGATTCTGGGAGTAAGTGTGCCTTGATTCCTGGTGGCCCCAGGAATAGCAGAGGCAATAGGCATTAGACAGCGGATATAAAACAATAAAGGTTAAAGGGAGTACGCTAGACCAAGGGTGGCGGGCAGCTGTCGCTCGAGTAAACAGCACACATTCTGTCCTGTGCAGCGACTCCAGGGTTGCAGTTTGGGCGAGCCAGCACTCGTGGTGGGATGGGCTTCCATGCTGCAGCTGTCTGTAGTCATTTCTGCTCCTGTAGTAACCCCTCACCCACTCTTGAATAAACTATAAACTCATTGGTTCACTAAGTTAGACTTTGATGGCATCCTTACTTTGCTCTGTCATTGTCTTTAGTTTCCTATCTGGGATGAGTAGACATTTACTCATGTCTTCCTAGAAATAGTGACACACAATACCTGGGGTCCTTAGACCCTTGCTCTGCCTGTTGAGCCCAGGCAGCAGGACTCACAGTGTTGTCTCTGGAGTGTCTGTCAAAACCCCTCAATTGAACCTTATCACCTCTCCTTCTCACTGTCCACCACTGCCAGCTTCCAACCCATCTGACTGGCCCGCTCCAGGCTGCTGTCACCTGACAGCCCTCTCTCCTCCACTTTGGTTGCTGCACTTCCTATGGCTTCCAGTTTCCATTGAGCCCAATCAAGCATCCCACAGACTCTGTCCAGACCCCCACTCCTGTGCACTGGGTTAGAGAACAGGGGAGTAGGAGGCAGGAGCAGAGCTTTCTGGAGGAAGTGGTACCTGAGCTGGGACCTGGGCCCTTTGGGATGTGCTAGAAGTAGAGGTTGCTAGTAAGCACCCAAGCACGAAAGTGCAGCCCAGCAGAGACCCAGAGGGGAGGAGGACATGTAAAAGTCTGGGGCTGTAAGGGTCAATGGTGGTGAGAGGTGAGTGGGGACCACGTCATCTTAACTTATTAAGCTATCATCTGGACTCCATCCCCAGGGCAAGAGAAGACCTAAGGTCTGGAGCAGACTCTGCTGGTTGCGGCACTGCCTGTTCCCAGCTCACTGGGGCCACTCTGAACCCAGAGCTGACAACACCCACATCTGTACTGTGATACTGCCTTGGTGGCCAGAGAACAAGACCTTTATTTACCGATTTTGATGATGCTATGGGGGCAGCTCTCTTGTGCTCCATCTCCCACGAAGTCATCTTCCTCCTGAGCTAGAATCATAGGATGTACCTTGTCTCTTGCAGGCTCTGCCTGGTCGGGATCAGAAGCAGCCCGTGGTCTTCGCACCACATCCAGATCCCCATCCTCGTCCAGGGGAACACTCAACCCTTCTTGGATGGCGATGTCATCCCCAGCCTGGAGGGACAAATCCTCATGACTGTGGCCACTTCCTGACCCAGCAGGAGATGTCTCCTGTGTGGAGACATCTCTGGGACCATTGTCCTCAGGCCCTGAGTCTGTCCAAGAGTCCCGACTCCACAGGAGCTTGAACTGGGACAGGAAGACTGCAAGTGAGACAAAAACAAAGTGAGCAATGCCAAGGCTCTCACCTGCTTCCTCTTCTTGAGAAGTCAGACTGCTAACTGGAGATGCTTTGTTTTTTTCTTTGAGACAGAGTACCTTGTGGCCAAAGCTAGCCTCAAACTCATTATGTAGTCAAACGTGAGTCTCAAATTCTGGTCTTCCTGATTTTACTACCCAGTGTTTGGATCCTACACAAGCACCATCATGCCCAGTTTAATGTGGTGCTGGGGTTCAAACTTAGGGCTGTGTGTGTGCTAAGCAAGTACTCGACTAACCATGCCACACACCCTGCAACCAGAGATGCTTTTAAAGGCCAGGAGGGGTGCACAGACTAAGCAACAGCAGGGGCTGCTTGGACTCAGCAGTGACCATCTGGTGAGTGTCTGTGCAGGCACCTGGCTTGTGTCATGTGATTAACTGTAGAGTTACCATGGAGATAGAATACCAGCTCGTGTCATACACATAGACACTGAGCCTCAGAGGGTGAAGCTGGTTAAGTAGCCAAGGCAAGATACAAACCCTGGCTGCCTGGGGCTTCAGCAGCCTCCTCAGGAGGGCAGGGCAAGAACACGGACTGTTCCTCACCACCGATGGCCAGAAACTCACTGAGAGGGATTTCAGCAAGAGTTCATGTGCCGGAAAGGTGTGCCAGAGACAAAAGAATGAGGACTTCAGATGGTTAGTGCTAGGCTGGGTCAGGCTCCTGTTTGCTCTGAGCCTGTTTCCAAGTTTGTATTCCAGGAACAACGGCATCTGCTGCAAGCCAGTCAAGACGAACACCAGTGAGCATGCAGGTTGGCTCAGAGTCCCCAGGCCTTTCTACCTCTGTTCCCTCACTGATTTTACATTAGGAATGGCTCGCCTTCTTCCAGGAAAATAACTATGAACATCATTGAGGAGCAGGGACAACGGGAAGACCTGATGGCAGTTCTCGCTGCCTTTGTGCAGCCGTTTCCTCTTCCTGGGATGCCTTCCTTAGCTCCTCAGACAGATCCCTCCCAGCTTATAGTGCTCAGTCAGCTGACCCTCCTTCAGGCTCCTACAGTATCATATCCTATACCAAGTTTTAAGCATCCATCTACCACCCACTCATGTATTCATCCACCATCATCCATCCATCCACTCACTCATCACCTAGTCATCTACCCATATATTTACTTATTCATCTCATCTATCCATTTATTCATTTTTCCACCTACCCACTCACTCAACAAACAGACTGACTTTTAGGTGCTGGGCATACAAAGTAGTACGCGGCATCTTAGGGTGCATCAAAGTAAACAAGATAATTGCAGACTGTGACACACAGTGGCAGCCATGTACGGCTGGGGCCAGCAAATCTTTTCTTCAGGTCAAGAAGCAAATATCATAGGCTCTTTGAGCCATATGATCTCTACTGCAACTACCCAACTATCTGTAGTCATAAAAACACACCACCAACATGCAGGTCTGGTGGCGTTTCAACAGAACATTATTTATAAAAACAGAGCAGGGCCAGGTTTGGCCACAAAGGCTGCAGTTTGCCAGTGCCTGGTATACTGTGTTATCCAAACTGGGACAGCGATTAATAAGCACAGCACACAATGAATGAATGCAGAATAACTGACTAGGGAAGGTGGCTGTGGGGCCTACAAAGGCACGCCAGGAGTCAGGGCTGAGGAGGAGGAAGATGGTGCAGAATTTGAGGGACAGAGAGAGGTGAAGGTGGCTATAGAGATCAAGCAGGCAGGGATGACTAGGCTAGGCACCCTGGCTAAGGTCCACAAGCTCAGTAGAACACCCCATGTTCGTTGGAGCCATGGGGGACCAAGGAAGAATCCAAGTTAGGGCAATGCTATGGCTGGGTTTGCATTTTTAAAGCTATGGCTGGCTGCAGGATGAGAAGCCAGCAAGGCTGTGCAGAGAAGAGACGAAAGTCGAGGAGGAAGGGAACAGAGCATCCAGGCACAAGATGAAGGTGACTGTCTGGGGCCTATGGTCACATACAGCCTCTGCATCTTCCCTGCACAGACTGTGGGCTCACGCACTTCTACATTTCTGTGTTAGGTTGTGACACTCAGCAGGTTCTCAGGAAAGCACAGGCATGTGTGCAGTGAAGAACACTTAAGTGACATGCTGAATGGAGGTTAAGGAACTTGATTCACTAAAGAAAACAAAGTTTGTTGTTGTTCTAGTTTAAATTGTACCACGTATTTTGTTGTTGTTGTTGTTGTTTTGTTTTGGGTGGAAGATAAGTGCGGGGGGGGGGGGAGGAGGGACATTTGATAGTGAAACCATAAAATCCTATGTGAAGCTCCATCCATTTCAGAATGGTTATTTTGTAAAGAAATATACAAAATGGCTAACTGTAAAAAAAGTTCACTGAAACGTATAGACTTTGGATTTGGGCAAATTTGGTATATGAATTTTTTTTTGTCAGATCTTTGCAATAAATTTTTAACTAAAAAAATTCAAAAAAATAGATGACAGCTAAACAACCCAGTCTTTACCCCAAAGAAGTAGGAGGAAAAGAGAAGATAAAGCAGCTCTCCAGGTACCAGGCTGCTCCACCAGCCCTGGGTCTTACCTGGCTGCCCCATGCCATTCAGCCGCACCATGAGGTGTCTCTGGTTGGGGGTGTACAGGTGGACATCAGACAGCACAGTGTCACTTTTGAAGGTGACTTCATCCATGGCTGGCCCATGTTATTCCTGGGATGTACCTGGGGGTGTCAGGGGGAGAAGAACAGGTCCTCAGAACAGTAGCTCCTAGAGGGGACACAGGAGTCATCTAACCAGGAGGCCAAGGGGAGCCTGGGAAGCTCTTCCTGGGACAAGACCCTTTTTCCTTCCTTCCTTCCTTCCTTCCTTCCTTCCTTCCTTCCTTCCTTCCTTCCTTCCTTCCTTCCTTCCCTCCCTCCCTCCCTCCCTCCCTCCCTCTTCTCTCATCTGTGGTGCTGAGGAGTGAGCCCATGGCCTTGCACCAGTTAGGCCAGCTCTCCATCACTGAACTATATTGCCAGCCCTGTTTCTATTTTGAGACAGAGGGCCTTGACTTTGCAGTCCAGACAAGCCCTGAATCTGTGATCTTAGTGGGATGACAGGTCTGTAACTACTTGCATTTTTCAGTCAAGAAAGTCGGGGATCCAGGGGGTGGTAGCCCACACCTTTAATTGATTCAGCACTTGGGAGGCAGAGGTGGGCAGATCTCTGAGTTCAAGGTCAGCCTGGTCTATATAGTGAGTTCCAGGACAGCCAAGGCTATACCGAGAAATCCTGTCTCAAAGAAAAGCAAGCTGGGGAAACAGCATAATAAACAATCACATATCTATCACCTGGATTGATGGAAAACTGTACCTTGTCATGTATAGTCACCCTATCTATCTAATGACAGAGACCATCTACCTAAGAAAAGATCATCTATTTAATAATACAGACTGTCTACTTAGCAGTAGAGACCATCTATCTAGTAGTAGAGACCACCTATCTAACAATATATACATCTAATTGTAAAGACCATCTATTTAATAATGAGACCTTCTGTTTGATAACGAAGACCCTATACATAAAAACAGACCATCTTCCCAATAATAGAGACCATCTAATAATATATACCCATCTATCTAATGAAGACCATCTACCTAATAGGGATCACTTATCTAATAAGAAAGACTATCTATACAATAATAGACCACCTACCTAACAATAGAGACCATCTCTCTAATAATATATATCCTTCTATTTAATAATATAAACCTGCCTATCTAAAAGACACCATCTACTTAAGAAACCATCTATGGTAGGCAGGAACCAGAGACCTCTGCGGGTCCGGGCATGAGTCTGGGACCTCCGACAGAATAGGCCTGAGCCAGAAACCTTTGTGGGACCAAGCACAAAGAAGGGACTTCCACAGGAGTGAACCCAAACCAGGGACATTTACAGAAACAGGACTGAGCCAGCAACCTAGACCGGAGCAGGCCTGAGACAGCGAACTCCACCGGAGCAGGTACAAGGGAGCAACCTATGAGGGAGTAGGCCAGAACCAGAGACTTCTGTGGGTCTGGGTGTGAGTCTGGGACCTCTGAGGAAGTAGGCCTGAGCCAGGACATCTGTGGGTCCAGGAATGACTCTGGGACCACTAAGGGTGTAGGCTTGAGCCAGGACCTCTGTGGTCCAGATGCCAGTCTGGGACCTTGAGGGCATAGGCCAGAACCAGAGACCTCTGCCAGTCTGGGGTGCAAATACGGAACCGCTCAGGGAGTAGGTCTTAGACAGGAAGTCTGCCAGAGCAGGCCCAAGGCAGCAACCTCAGCAAAAAGAGCCCCAAACAAGCAATCTCTGTGGGAGCAGGCCTGAATGACCCCTGGTATTGCAGAGCCAAGTGGCGTCCAGGAACACGGAGTGACCAACAGGGTGACTGGAACTATGGCCATGGCCGCACCATGAGGGGCAACCATCTGAGCCTTGGATCTACTGGCACCTGGAAGATTGATCACCAGAGTCACAGACAGCCCCAACTACACCAATCAGTGGAAAAGATGAGTAGACAAGGTAAGAACACATGCAATACCATAAAGAACAACACGACACCAATAAAAACTAGTGACCCTACAACAGCAAGACTAGAACAACCAAATATAGATGAAGCAGAAGAAAATGACCTAAAAAAATCTTTAACAGCATGTTTGAGGCCCTTAAAGAGGAAATTAAAAATTCCCTCAAAAAAATAGAGAAAAAGACAAACAAAAAATTGGAACATTTGAAAGAAATTATTTAAGATTTGAAAACTGAAATAGAGACAATAAAGAAAGCACAAGCCACGGGAATTATAGAAATAGAAATTATGAAAAAATGATCAGGAACCACAAATGCAAGCATAAACAACAGAATATAAGCAATAAAAGAGAGAATCTCAAGCGCTGAAGATACAACAGGAAACAGACTCATCAGTCAAAGAAAACATTAAATCTAACAAAAGCTTAACACAAAATATCCAGGAAATAGGGGACACCATGAAAAGACAAAATCTAAGAATAACAGGAATAGAAGTCGTCCAACTCAAAAGCACAGAAAATATATTTAACAAAATCATAGAAGAAAACTTTCCCAACCTAAAGAAAGATATGCCTATGAAGATACAAGAAGCTTACAGAACAACAAATAAATTGGATCAAAAAAAGAAGAGTCTCCTTGCCACATAATAATCAAAACACAAACATACAGAGTAAAGAAAGAATATTAAGAGCTGCAAAGGAAAAAGGTCAAGCAACATATAAAGGCAGACCTATCAGAATTACACCTGACTTCTCAATGGAAACAATGAAAGCCAGAAGGTCGTGGTTAAACATTATGCAGACCTTAAGAGACCACGGATGCCAGCCCAGACTACTATACCCAGTAAAATTTTCAATCACCATAGAAGGACAAAACAAGATATTCCATGACAGAACCAGATTTAGCTAATACCTACCCTCAAATCCAGCCCTACACAAAGTACTAGAAGAAAAACGCCAACCCAAGGAAGTTGGTTACATCAACAAAAACACAAACAATTGATGGTCTTACAGCAGCAAATCCCAAAGAAGGGGAAAACACACAAAATAACATCACCAACAATGAAAACTAAATTAACAGGAGATGGCAATCACTGGTCATTAATATCCCTTAATGTAAATGTACTCAACTCACCCATAAGAAGAAACTGGTGAACAGATTGGATACAAAAACAGAATCCATCCATCTGCTGCATACAAAAAACACAACTCAACCTCAAGGCAGACATCGCCTCAGAGTAAAGGGTTGGGAAAAATTTTTCCAATCAAATGGACCTAAGAAACAAACTGATGTAGCCATCCTAATATCTAACAAAATATACTTCAAACTAAAATCAATCAAGAGAGACAAAGAAAGATATTTCATATTAGTCAGAGGAAAACTCCATCAAGAGGAAATCTCAATACTGAACATCTATGCCCCAAATACAAGGGTGCCCTCATATGTAAAAGAAACACTACTAAAGCTTAAATCATATATTAAATCCCACACACTAATAGTGGGAGACTTCAACACTCCCCTCTCACCATTGGACAGGTCTGTTAGACAAAAAATTAACAGAGAAATAAGGGAACTAACAGATGTCATGAATCAAATGGACTTAACAGACATCTATAGAGCATTCCATCCAAACATAAAAGAATACACCTTCTTCTCAGTGCCTCATGGAACCTTCTCAAAAATTGACCACATACTAGGTAACCAAATAAACCTCAAGAGACACAAAAGAATTGAATAACATGTATCTTATCAGATCACCATGGCTTAAAATTAGAATTCAACAGCAACATTAATTCCAGAAAGCTCACAAACACATGGAAATTAAACAATCCTCACCTGAAGCATCAATGGGTCAAGGAAGAAATAAAGGAAGAAATTAAACACTTCCTAAAATTCAATGAAAATGACCACACAACATACCCAAATTTATGGAACACAATCAAAACAGTATTAAGAAGAAAGTTCAAAGCTCTAAATGCCTACATAAAGAAGCTGGAAAAATGTGACACCAGTGAATTAACAGAACATTTAAAAACTTTAGAACAAAAAGATGCAAACTCACCCAAGAGAACTAGATGGCAGGAAATAATCAAATTGAGAGCTGAAATCAACAAAATAGAAACAAAGAAAACAATACAAAAAATGAATGAGATGAAGAATTGGTTCTTTGAGAAAATCAACATAATACACGAACTAACTAAAAGGCAGAGAGAGAGAGAGAGAGAGAGAGAGAGAGAGAGAGAGAGAGAGAGAGAATCCAAATTAACAAAATCAGAAATGAAAAGGGGGACATAACAGACATAGAGGAAGTCCAGAGAATCATCAGGTCATATTTCAAAAACCTGTACACTACAAAAATGGAAAACTTAAAGGAAATGGACAACTTTCTGGATAAATATTACTTACCAAAATTAAATCAAGACTAGATAAGCAAATTAAATAGACCTATATCTGTTAAAGAAATAGAAACAGTCATCAAAAGTCTCACCCCCCCCCATGGCCTAGAACCAGATGGTTTCAGCTCAGAATTCTACAAAATTTTCAAAGAACTAATACCAATACTCCTCAAATTGTTCCGCACAATAAAAACAGAAGAGACATCGCCAAACTCTTTTTATGAGGCTACAATTACCCTGATACCCAAATTATATAAAGACATTTCTAAGAGAATTATAGACCAATCTCACTCATGAACATTGACACAAAAATACTCAATAAAATACTGGCAAATCAAATCCAAGAACACACCAGAACTATCATCCAACATGATCAAGTCAGCTTCATCCCAGAGATGCAGGGATGGTTCAATGTATGAAAATCTGTCAACATAATCCACCATATAAACAAACTGCAAAATAAAAACTACATGATCATCTCATTAGATGCTGAAAAGGCCCTCAAGAAAATACAACATCCCTTCAAGATAAAGGTCTTGGAGAGAGCAGGGATACAAGGAACATCCCTAAACATAATAAAGGCAATATACAGCAAGCCAACAGCCAACATCAAACAAAATGGAGAGAAACTCCCAGCCATCCCACTGAAATCAGAAACAACACAAGGTTGTCCACACTCTCCATATCTATTTAATATAGTACTTGAGGTCCTAGCTAGAGCAATAAGACAACAAAAGGAGATCAAGAGGATACAAACCGGAAAAGAAGTCAAACTCTCACTATTTGCTGATGATATGATAGTTTACATAAGCGACCCCACTACCAAGGAATTTCTACAACTCATAAACACTTTCAGTAATGTATCAGGATACAAAGTTAACTAAAAAAAAAAAAAAAAAATCAGGAGCCCCTCTTTACATAGATGATATGGACTGAGAAAGAAATCAGAGAAACATCACCCTTTGCAATAGCCACAAATAACTTGAAATATCTCAGAGTAACTCTAACCAAACAAGGGGAAGACCTATATGACAAGAACTTTAAATCTTTGAAGAAAAAAAATTGAAGAAGACACCAGAAAGTGGAAAGATCTCTCATACTCTTGGTTAGGTAGAATTAACATAGTAAAAATGGCAATATTACCAAAAGCAATCTACAGATTCAATGCAATGCTATTCAAAATCCCAGCAAAATTCTTCAAAGACCTCGAAAGAACAATACTCAACTTTCTATGGAAAAAAAAAAGCCCAGGATATCCAAAACAATCCTGTACAACAAAGGAACTTCTGGAGGCATCACAATCCCTGATTTCAAACTCTACTACAGAGCTACAGTACTGAAAACAGCCTGGTATTGACATAAAAACAGACAGGAGGACCAATGGAACTGAATCGAAGAACAAGATATTAATCCACATACCTACAAACACCTGATTTTTGACAAAGAAACAAAAAATATCAAATAGAAGAAATGAAAGCATATTTAACAAATGGTGCTGGCATAACTGGTTATCAACAAGTAGAAGAATGAAAACAGACCCATCTATCACCATGGACAAACTTAAGTCCAAATGGATCAAAGACCTCAACATAAATCCAGCCACACTGAACTTCATAGAAGAAAGTGAGAAGTACACTTGAACGCATTGGCACAAGAGATAACTTCCTAAATATAACACCTGTAGCACAAACACTGAAACAATTAATAAATGGAACCTCCTGAAACTGAAAAGCTTCTGTAAAGCAAAGGACACAGTCAATAAGACAAAACGGCAGCCTACAGAATGGAAAAAGATCTTCACCAACCCACATTGGACAGAGGACTGATCTCCAAAATATACAAAGAACTCAAGAAATTGGTCATCAAAAGAACAAATAATCCAATAAAAAAATTGAGTAAAGACCTAAATAGAGAACTCTCAACAGAGGAATCTAAAATGGCTGAAAGACACTTAGGGAAATGCTCAACATCCTTAGCCATCAGAGAAATGCAAATCAACACAACTTCACAACAACACAATTCCATCTTACACCTGAAGGATGGCCAAGGTCAAAAACACTGATGACAACTTAGGCTGGTGAAGATGTGGGGTAAAGGGAATACTCCTTCATTGCTGGTGGGAGTGCATTGCTTTGGAAATCAGTATGGCGATTTCTCAGAAAATTAGGAAACAACCTACCTTAAGACCCAGCAATATCACTTTTGGGTATATATCCAAAGGATGCTCAATCATACCACAAGGACATGTGCTCAACTATGTTCATAGCAGCATTGTTTTTCATAGCCAGAACCTAGAAACAACCTAAATGTCCCTCGACTGAAGAATGGATAAAGAAAATGTGGTACATTTACACAATGGAGTACTATACAGCAGAAAAAAATAATGGCATCTTGAAATTTGTGGGAAAATGGATGGATCTAGAAAACATCATATTGGATGAGGTAAAACAGACCAAGAAAGACAAATATCATATGTACTCACTCATAAGTGGCTTTTAGACATAAAGCAAAGAAAAATCAGCCTACAAATCACAATCCCAGAGAACCTAGACAACAATGAGAGCCTAAAAGAGACATAGACATACATGGATCTAATCTACATGGGAAGTAGAAAAAGACAAGATCTCCTGAGTAAATTGGGAGCATGGGGACCATGGGAGAGGGCTGAAGGGGGGGAGCAGAGAAAAATGTTTAGCTCAATAAAATTAATAAAAAAAATGAGCAAGAAAAAAAATCATCTATCTAATGTATTATCTTGTAATATATTATCTATCTATCTAGGTTTCCCTATCTGTCTGTCTGCCTGCCTGCCTACCTACCTACCTATTTAGGTTTCCCTACCTCAAACTCTAAGAGTGAGCTGCAATACATTTAACTACTGAATTCTTTTGCTATCTGCCTCTGAGAAACATGTTCCTATAAAACCATTTACCACAATTAGAATTTAGAAAATCATATCCAAGGCACAAAGGTTGCAAACAGTAAGGATTCCCTCCAGCCAACTGTTCTGTCTCGTCACAGAGCACTAAACAGTGCCAGTTTGAAGCTAGGCAACTGGGTATAAACTCTGGTCCCCCACCTCCTGGATATGGACACTGGGAAAAATTGATTGAGCTCTCTGGACCTATTCTGCCAGTCATATTCCCATCGTCAGGGGTGTGGGGATGGGGAGAGAAGGGGGTGAAGTGCTGAGCAGATCCCTTCAATCACAACAGGTGTAAAATAGCAACTTCTTTGCTCAGAGGTTGGTTTCAAGTATTTGACCTAAACCTGACCTTTAACCGTTGACTACAGGCACAGTTCCTATCTGGCTGGGGTGTGTACTAGCTGTGTCTTATCAAACCTTCTGGGACCTCCATGTTTTCAAGCTGGAAGACAGAAAAAAATTTAATTTTACTATCAAATTCACAAGTGTTCATGCACCAATCACCACAGCTGGAGCTCCTGTATTCAGACGACTGCCAGGGAACGGCAAAGACACCACTCAGAAAGTTGTTCTCCAAGCTAGCTCTTTCCTTCACGATAAATCAGCAAAGCAAGCATGCTGTGAACAGGGGCTGGGAGACAGGCAAACTGATGCCGATTTTACGTGAATGAAATGGAAGAAGCGCTCAGCCACCAAACTGTTGGCAACAAAACTCAGACAAGATGCAGGCAGAGGAAACACAGTCCAGCCCTAACCCACCGACTGGTTCAAGGCAGACTGGCTCCCCTAGTTCTGGTGGGGAGGAACAAGCCTCTGTCTAAAGTGTTTTGGCTAAAAACCTCTCTGTTGTCTTTGGCAATGCTGACCATGAATAAAAGAATATATTGTTATGATGCAATTCTGCTGGAATAAAAAATTACAACTCAGAAAATGAATGCTTATTTCTCTTTTTGAAAATGGGAATTATACAAAGACCAATTGTTTTACATATAGATGAAAAGAAAGTTATTGCTAATTCCTAGTCAGTTTCTTCCACTTAAAAGTTTCAAACTAAGCAGGCTTCCCAGGAAATGCGGCTTAGGAAGGAAGGCTAGGTCAGGAGAAGCTCCTTTAAGGGACTCTCCTGGGATCAGCATTCTGGCAGTGGGGCGGCACCATGTCTATTTTGGGGCCTGTGAGAGGATAAAATGAGACAAGCACCCCTGTCAGGCTCAGCAGAGAACAATAAATACCTCTAGTATCATGGCTATAGAAGAGGATGCTGGGGAGATGGCGAAAGACCTTGGGTCATTTTCTCTACTTAGAAATAGCAGATGCAGTTTCCACCAGGGAATGCCAGGGCTGGAGGGGTTTCCGGTTCCTCCTGGAACTGCTGAAATCGCAGACCTAGGTTGCAGGCTGTAAATTCATTCCTGTAGGGGAGCTAGCAGGTGTTCTAGGCTCTTCGAAAACCAGGGAGCCTGATTCCCACGAACTCTTTAAGGGCCTGTGGTCAGTGTTGTTCCTGTGTGCTGGGACGGTGGGGTTGAAAGAACTCCCCTCTTCCCTGTTAGATGAGAGGCACTCCCACTGAGCAATTAAGAATTAGGAGCCGGGTAAGGGAAAGCCAGGAAACTGGAGCGCACAGAACCAGGGGTGCGAGAAAAGGCTGGCTACGCGCGGGGGTGGGGTTGGGGGTGTCCAGGGACCTCCTCCCTTCCCGGCCGGCCACTCTGACTCGTAGGTACCCCTCTGAGGAGCAGTCACCGACCCGGCCTCTCCTTCCCTTCCGAATCCCACAAGTGGGATGCCTCACTCGGTACGGAATCCGAGAAGGGGAAACCGAGGCTAGGGACGAAATTAGGGTTCAGGCTTTAAGGTCGTGGAAGCTTGGCTCCCAAAGCCAAGACGCTCCCTGGGTCCTGCCAAGTACCGCCGTCTCTCCCGGGCGCTTACCCACAATGACCCTGGGCTGGAGACCCAAGCGAATCCCACGCCGTAGGACTCAGGAGGCCGCCATGACAGACAGTCTGCGCAGGCGTGGTACGCGCCGGCTAGGGTCGCGCGTGCGCAGGAGGCGGCCGCCTGTCAACACCTGCTGCTCTAGCCCAGCCCTGTGGCTGTAGCGGGAGACACAGCTGTCACCAGGTTGGGTTGCTCACAGGACCTGCCAGCGTGGAGGAGATGAATCTACGCTTGGGTGTCGGGGTTCCCTCCTGTAAAGAATTTAAATGGGGCTGAGGATCTCAGCGGTGTAGAGAGCCCAATACAAAAGAAAGAAAAATGTTAATTGGCTCTAGGTATTACCAGAGAAGAGTCATTAAAGGTCAGAGCCTAGGTACCATAGCTGGAGTTAGATTTGGCCACTGCCCCTAGCTATGGCAACGAAACAATAGGCAAAAACAGAAAAAGGAGCGTTAGTCTTCCACATTAGGAAGAGGGACAAAGATATTCAATGACCCACCCAAGTACATCTTTGGGGCCTTATTTTTAAGTAGAGAGCTAGAGTTATGAACAGCGAAGCAGCCCTGGTCAAGGTGTGGTCCTGACCACCACTGCTCCGTTATTGTTTTGGCTCCAATCTCTTCTGCAAGATGTTCTGAAGAGTTGTCAATCTCTTTCTGGGAGACCAGTTCCCCTTCTGGTCGGTCTCTGACTTTAACCTTTATCTTCTCCTAGCTTGGGATTCTTGAGAAATTAAAATTTTGGGGGTCCACAGTTTTAATAATCTGATAGCCAAAGGGAGGAACAAGTATGGGTGTCTCTGAAAGACCCCCGGAGTCAGGAGACTCTCACTCAAGTCTCGGGATAACATGATCCCCAAGAATTCACAAGAGACTGTCCTTGCTGTAATCACAAGAGGTTTATTGGCAGGAACCAGTGCACTGGGGCCAATCCCATGCAGGGGTAGAGGCCCTAGTAGCTGGGAGAAGGGGTAGTTAAGGGAAGAAACCACAACCCAAAGGGGGTAGGGAGGGTGTCATTGGAAGATCCCAAATATACCATTGATAATCACAAGGGAGTAACTCTCCGTTTCTCAAGACTGTTCTCAAGATTATAATCTAACTTTGTGGTCAGCCAGTTCCTGGAACAAAGTCACTGGCTAATCTAGATTTTTGGCTCTACTCTTCCTGCTAGCGGGTCTGGATTTATCCTGGTCTTTCATCTCTATTTGTTTTGTTTTGTTTTTTGAGACAAGGTTTTTCTGTAGCTTTGGTACCTGTTCTGGAACTAGCTTTTGTAGACCAGGCTGGCTTCGAATTCACAGAGATCCACTTGCCTCTGCCTCCCAAGTGCTGGCCCACGGGTATCTCTTTAGACCAGCCCTTCTCAACCGGTTGCTTGAAACTCCTGGAGAGGGGGCTCATATCCTGCATATCAGATATTTACACTATGATTCATAACAGTAACAAAATTACAGTTATGAAATAGCAATGAAAATAATTTTATGGTCGGGGTCACCACAGCATGAGGAACTGTATTAATGGTTCACAGCATTAGGGAGGTTGAGAACTACTGTTTTGGAATACTCATTCCTGCAAGACAGGCAGGCTGGAAGGGTCAGTCAGCTACTAAGAAGTGAGGCTTTATTCAAATTAGAGGGTATGGGACCCAGAGCCTGTGTGTTAGCCAGCGTGATCCCTGCCTCTGCTCACTGTTATCTGTACCCCTGCTTTTTGCGTTCTTGTTAGCAGTTGGCAGGTACTAATGCACCTACTCGTTAAGTCCCCAGCAGCAGGGCAGTTCCAGATTCTTTCTAATTGCAGTCCAGCATGAAATGAAATATGAGGCAAATATTACGCTTTAAATAAACTTTCTCTTGCCCAGAATGTTGAAAGTGGGAGGTGCCTAAGGTTGGAGGCTGTGTATTAAATCATTTAATCTTGTGGCTGTGACAAATGCCAAAGAAAAAACAACTTAGTGGAGGAATTGTTTATTTTGACTCATTGTTTCAGAGGTCCAATATTGCTGGCACTATCAATGATGGGAGGTGATGGACAGGCCAAAAACTAGACTCCAAAGACTCAATGGTTTATTTTCTCTAACTAAGCTCCACCTCCAGAGGGTCCCACCGATTGGATTATGAGTCCATCAGTGCATGAATCCATCCATGAAGACAGCAAAGCCTGAATGATCCCATAAAGGTGCTAACACATAGGCTCACACCCCTGGATACCACTGAGCACCACTTGCATGGCTGGCCAGGCTTTCAATACATGCTCATTTCTAGGGACACATTCTTTTAGAGACAGGGTTTCTTTGTGTAACAGTCCTGACTGTCCTGGAACTCGCTTTGTAGACCAGGCTGGTCTCAAACTCACAGAGATCCACCTGCCTCTGCCTCCCAAGTGCTTGGATTAAAGGTGTGCACCACTGCCTGGTTCTAGGGATACTTCTTATCTAAACTGTAGTGGAGGCAAATGAGAATCTAAGAGCCTCCATTTCTCCTCAAGTAACCCATTTTCTGGAAATTTTTTTTCTGGATTATCAGGGTTTTTGAAAGCCAAGCTCAAAGAGAAAACATGGATAATTGTGAGAAATGATAGGGCAGAGGGAGCCCATGACACCCCAGGCCTGGGTGAT
>NC_022014.1:9471318-9472892 GCF_000317375.1 Microtus ochrogaster | reverse complement strand
TGATAGGGCAGAGGGAGCCCATGACACCCCAGGCCTGGGTGATAGGGCAGAGGGAGCCCATGACACCCCAGGCCTGGGTGAATTCTCCTCTCTGTTTCCTACCACCAAAGAAGTGCTGGGACAGAATAAAGTGACCATCATGGTCACATCTTCCTGGTAAATAAAACCACAGATTTTAGGGAATATCCCAAACCACCTCTGCCACCCTTGCAGAAACTCCTTCATCCTTTTGCCATTTTCATGCAGACTGTATTCATTCTTGAGCAGACACCTCCAAGACACATGGGTGTGGAGACTCGGGAAGGCACAGTGATGCATGCTGATGAGCATATGTGTGTACCCCTGCCAGAATAGCAGCACACCATTGTGATCATGGGAGAGATTTATTCTAAGCAAATATTTATTATCTTGCTGGGTGTCCGAATGTATCTAGGTGTGGGGCCTGAGGGAAGAGGTTAAAACAGGGAATAAGTCAGACTGGTTCCTAGCCTCATGAAACTTCTGTTGGGGAAGGGCCAGATGGTAAGCAGGTATGTTTTAAAAAGTACAGAGCAGTGGGTAGAGAGTTGGGGAATGGAGAGGTCAGGTGGCCTGGGAAGGCCGGGTTGTTATATCAGGAGGAGCAGAGACTGAGAGAAGCAAGGAGAGAGCTGGGGGAGTGTTTAGCGAAGACCATTCTGATGTTCCTTTTGAGATAGAGTCTCCCTAAGTAGGCCGGCTTTCCTTGGACGCATGAAGTAGCCCAGGCTGGCCTCGAAGTCATGATCCTTCTGTCTCAGCCTGCCAGGGGCCTATTTTGGTGGATAGCATTCTATACAGAAGGAAAAGCATGGGCAAAGGGACTGGAGCAGGATTGTGCTAAGTCTATCGATGCCAGCATAAGTCAGCCTGACTGGAATGGAATGAGCCTGGGGAGCTGGGAAAAATACAGATGCAAAGGTAGCCAGGATCAGAGCCTTGGGTCCATTGTAAGAACTCTCTAGGTTGTTATTCTGTGGAGAATATAGTTCATAATGATACACACACACACACACACACACACACACACACACACACACACACGGAACAGGGAAGTGTTGGCGGAGGCCACTTGTTTGTTCCTGGCTGCCCAGAACCGAAATAATCACATAGACACTATATTATTTAAATCACTGCTTGGCAAATCACTTAAGCATATTGCTAAGTAGCTTATATCTTTGGTTAATCTATTTCTATTATTTTATATTTTACCATGAGGTTTGTGGTTTACTGGCAAGGTTCTGGAGCATCTGTCCCCAGCCACAACTACTTCTTGTGACTCTGCCTTCTTTCTCTCAGCATTCAGTTTAGTTTTTCCTGCCTAGCTCTACTCTGCCCTATCACAGGCCGAGAAAGCTTCTTTATTCATTAACCAATCAAAGCAACACATATAGAGAAGGACTTCCCACATCAGGCTATTTTGAGAATATAGTTTACAATGCTGTAGACACACACACACACACACACACACACACACACACACACACGGAGCTGGGAAGCCTTTGAGAATATAGTTCACAATGCTGTAGACACACACACACACACACACACACACA
>NC_022014.1:9457289-9470977 GCF_000317375.1 Microtus ochrogaster | reverse complement strand
CCTTTGAGAATATAGTTCACAATGCTGTAGACATACACACACACATATGGGGAGCTGGGAAGTCTTTGAGAATGTAGTTCACAATGCTGTAGACAGAGAGGTGGGGAGGAGGGAGAGCTGGGTCCACCTATAGACCATGGGTCAATGAACACATTAATATGCACACATATACAGGACCACATGTAAAATGCACACTCCTTTCTGTGCATATGTGAGCACTCCCTTGCTCTCTCCCAACCCCAGCTGGCATCCTTTTGTTAATTCATTTAAGCCAAGATTTGTCTTTTCAGAGCAGAAGTGAATCAGCATCAATTTCATGGCTACTGCTGCTACAACACAAGAATGGATAGAGTGGCCAAGCAACACAAACAGGAAAAAACACAACCTTTTTTTTAAAGGAAAAGAAAACAGACTGTGTTTAATGAAAATATCTTAATGTAGTGATTCAGCTGGGTGACTTGGGATCAAATTCTGGCCCTGGGTCTCTGTAGCGAGCTGCGTGGTATCACACCTGATGGAGATGTATGATCAACTCCTAAGATGGCTAAGACCTGACCTATGCTATGATCACGCAATGATTATCAGCTGTCTGCATATGCGTGAACCTATGGGCAGTGCCCACCTGGCTGTTCGGGGTTGGCAGCCCATGCCTACTTAAGGGCTGGGAGAGGTTTGCCCGAGGAGAGAGGAGAAGAAAAAGAAAGAGGTAGGAAGAGAGAGGTCAAAAAGAGAGAGGAGAGAGGAAAAAAGAAGGAAGGAGAGAGGGAAAGAGAAAGAAAGAGAAGGAGAAGGAGATAGATTGCTGTGAATAAAGTCCTGGAATAAACTGCAGTGAGAAGAGCTCTGGTGGTCGCGTCATCCTTGCAGGACGAGGGTGGCTGTGACAGGTCTCTCTGAGTGATATTTTATTTTATTTTAGATTTTATTTTATTCTATTTATTTATTTTGGATTTTTCGAGACAGGGTTTCTCCGTAGCTTTTTTGGAGCCTGTCCTGGAACTAGCTCTTGTAGACCAGGCTGGCCTCGAACTCACAGAGGTCTGCCTGCCTCTGCCTCCTGAGTGCTGGGATTAAAGGTGTGCGCCACCACCGCCAGGCTAGATTTTATTTTTAGTTGTTGCTGCTAGTGACACAGCCTTGTTAGCTCAGGCTGGTCTCCAACCCACCACATAGCCAAGGCTGCTCTTGAACTTCTGATTCTCATGCCTCTAGCTTCCAAGTGCTGGGATTATAGGCCTGCACACCACCCCAGGCTGGGGTGAGTCTTTTAGAGCAGAAGTTACAACAGACCCTGCCCCATCTCATCTACTCTTTCTGCTGCAGCCACACCAGACTTGTCCTAGCTATGCCCTCCTCTGGTTCCTTTGCTTTGGTTGAGGAGCTGTGTCTCTTGACACCCACCTGCTTGGTCCTTTCCCTTCTCCAGGCCTTGTTTTAGCACTGAGACCCTCTCTTGACCATTCTATTAGAGCTACCTTCTCACTTAGGCATTCCCTACCCCTTTGTTGTTCTCTGTAGCACATGCACTCTGGCAGAACAAATGTTTTACCTGCTTATGTGCTTATGGTCTGTCTGACCCATCAGAATGTAGGCTCCAGCAGGGCAGAAGTCCTGCCCATCAATCACTGCTCCATCTGCAGTGCCTGGGTTGGAAGGAAAGGAGGGAGTGGGGAAGGGAGGGAGGGAGGGAGGGAGGGAGGGAGGGAGGAAGAAAGGAAAGAAGGAAGGAAGGAAGGAAGGAAGGAAGGAAGGAAGGAAGGAAGGAAGGAAGGAAGGAAGGAAGGAAGGAAGGAAGGAAAGAGTTAGCACAGGGAGGCAAGCATGTGCACAGATGTGTGGAAAGAATAAAGTGTAGTGGTATTTCATTTGCATCTTAATAAATAAAGCTTGCCTGAAGATCAGAGAGTAAAACAGCCCTGCTGGTCAGCCTTATAGACAGACCAGGCAGTGGTAACACACTCCTTTAATTCCAGTAGCCACATTAGTTTGCCATGGAAACCGGGCAATGCATGCCTTTAATCCCAGTGGTACATACCTTTAATCCCAACCCTAGAGAGGATTATAAAACAGGAGGAGACAGCTCTCAGACACAATCTCATTCTGAGATTCCTGGAGGCAGAATCGCCATTTTGGACTGAGGTCGCGGTAAGAATCAGTATCTGACTGCTTTGTTTTTTAGATCTTCAGGTTGAAGCCCAATTTCTCTCTTTGAGTTTTTATTAATTATGCTTCAGGGGAGAGCAGACTTGGCATTGGTGGATATCTCTAGACTTCCCAGATGTGTTAAGTGCTGTATAATAATTCTAACCTAACGTCTTCCTGCCTAGCTATTGGCCAGTCAGTCTTTATTTACAATGATAGCAATACATATTCACAGTTTATAAAAGGATTATTTTACAGCAATTAAGTAGTTGAGCAGAGACAATTTGGTGGTTTGGGCAGTTGGTCAGTGTGACCTTGAGGTGATTAATATCCTTTAAATCTTCCTATGATTTTCAGAGTCAAATTTAAACCTTCCCCCGGGCCCTGTTGATCATTCCAGCTTCATTCCCTTATACTTACTTCATAGAGCACAGACAGCATCCATTTTCTCTTTCTTCCATAACTGTGTAAGGCCTCCTCATAATTTAAAACTACATTTCCCAGCCTCCCTTTCATCTACCATGATCTGATCCACTGCTAATGGGGATAATGGGAAATGAGAGAATGTGTCATGGAGTAGTTCTTGGGTATTGTTTCTTAACAGGAGATGGCTAGGATTATAGCTTGGTGGCTGGATTTTTGCAAAGCACGCAGGAGAATCTGAGTTCCATCCTCAGCTCTGAGAGGTGGGGAAGGACAGAAGGTAGGAAGGAGGAATTAACTTATTATTCCCCCCTTCTCTCCTTTCTTTTGGTAGTGGGGTTTGAACCATTCTCATGCACACCTGGCAAGTGCTTGGCTACTAACTATGTCCCAGCTCTCTTCTACGTCTTTATTTCTAGACAAGGTTTTGTGTCTTGAACTTGTGGCAATCCTACCACAGCCTCTCAAGAAGCCGAGATTACAAGCTCAGACCAGCTGAGAATATATTTTCTTCTAATATAATTATTTTTTATTGAATCTTTGGGAATTTCACATCATGCTCCCCAATCCCATTCATTTCTCAGTCCTTCCATATCTGCCCACCACCCTTGTAACGTCTCCCCCAAAAGAAAAGAAAAATTACTCTACCATCCGCAGCCTTCTGCGCATGTACCATTTTGCTCCTCCCACTTTGCCACCTCTCCGCCACAGATTTGTCTGCCTTAGTGGCTTTGGAAGCTGCAGTGTGTCACACAGTATACCTTTTGCCCAAACAGCTTTGCTTTCGAATGTCTACTGCAATGAATCTTTAGTCTAGTTCAAGGCCTTTGGCTTCTGCGACACCATCAATTCTGGACTCTCATAGAGACTTTTGGTTATCTGCTGTTGCCCTGAGTTGTGGGGATACTGCAGCTATGGATTCACAGGACTGGCCCCTTTATGCCCTCCAGCACCTCATGGATGGGGAATATGTTGGGGTGGGCCAACTCAAAGGCTTGGATTAGGGTCTGGATGGTAGCTGAGGTGGTCAGTCTGCTAATTCTCCTGTGCCTGTGCCCACAGGAGCCAGCTCTCTGAGGCGAGGGGTGGCACCAACTCTCCACAGGCCCACACAATATTTTCATTTTTTTAAAGGTTTTTTTAAATATAGGGTTATGTAGTCCTGGCTATTCTGAACCGATTGTGTATACCAGGATAGCCTTGCTTCTACCTCCTGATTGCTGCTATGAAAAGTGTGTGCCATCATGCCCTGTGAGGTTTTCTGTTCTGTTTTGTAGGATTTTTTGTACAGGATCTCACATAGCCCAGGTTGACTTTGAACTTGCTACGTAACTGAGGATGACCTTGAACTCCTGGTCCTCCTGCTTCTGCCTCCCAGGTGCTAAGACTGTAGGTATGTGCCACCATGCTTGGTTTTAAGATTTCATTTTTAAAAATAATTCCTTCCAAAATTTTTCATGTCTATTGTGTTGGGCCTTACAGGACCCATCTGAGGGTGCTATAGCGATCAGCTGGGAGGGTCCTGAGGACCTTACTCACTGCCTCTCACTGCTAGGCCTTTCAGTGAGGTGTCAGTGCATGTTCATTCGTATAAGACACAGGTAGAGCTTTTCTGATGCTTTCAGTCACATCCACTTCAAACTCATTCAGTCCTAAAGATACATACAACAAGAGTAGAATTTCAATTGAGCTGCAAAAGATATGTCCTGTGTGATGTTTACCAGGTGCCAGACACCATTTACTTCAATGAGTTTTATGTCTTCAATTTCATTTAATTCTTGAAATAAACCAATCAGGCAGCACTAATGCAACATCTGTACTCTAACAGCTGGAAGCACAACATGCTTCACGTGCTTCCCCTTATGTGCGTATACTTGTCCTTGTACTGTGGGAGCCATTCATGATGGGAAACAGCATCCTCAGAGATGTGACAGTCCAGTAAGGTGGCTGCAAACCGTAAGTGACCTGGACGTTTTGGCTTGAAGGTGTTAAGATATGTGGAAACAAAGAACTCAGTCAGTTCCATTACTGATAAACCGGTCTCATGTCAAGGACTCAGTGGCACACATGGGCTGGTGGCTGCCACATGGTACAACTCCTCTGTAGGAAATCTCCATCAGCACAGAAAGATTTTGAGACAGGGCTGTTATTTGTTCCCTGTGATTTCTTGAGGCATTTGTTGGAGAGTCAGCTGGAAATGTTCATCTCTCAAAGACATCCTCAGACCTCAACTTAAAGAGTAGCTCCTGGGGTCTCAGGAGCCCACAAATCTGTGGCCTTAACTCCTGAGCCATCTCTTCAGACCCCCTCACTTCCTTCCCAACTTCCTTTCTTTGTGTGTGCATGCGTGCGTGCGTACAGGTGCAGTCCACTGCACGTGTGTGGGAGTTCTCTTTTTCCACCTCGTGGAGGCAGGGGCTGTCCAATTTCTGTCACTATTCTGTCCACCCCAGGATTATCAGGCATAGGGAACTTCTAGCCAATTCTCCCACCTCCACCTCCCATCTCCCTGTAGGAGTGTTGCGATCACAGATGGGAGTCACCACATCCAACTCTTACATGGCTTCTGGGGACACAGCTCAGGTCATCAGGCTTTACAGTAAACACTTTTACCCCCAGAGCCACCTCAGTGTCCCCCTAAGTTATTCTGTGTTTACAGACTTCTGAGGTGCCAGTGATGTCTTATTCAGTTCTCACTAGCAAGCTGCAGAGCTGGGGTGTGGACTCTAGGTTCTGACTTGTCCAGGCACTGGGCCAGGTCTTGGAGCACCTGATCCTTACTCTGATCCTGGGACTTCTTTCTCTCTAAGCAGCTTCCTCAGGCTTGTCAATGCAAGAGTTAAAACACATGATCAGATGCTGGGTTGCCCCTTACTCCCACCATCTGGACAGATGGCGCCTGCAGCGGAGGGAAGGCAGTGGACAGAAGGGCAGATGAGAGGTGAAAACCAGCTTTCAGTTTCTATTGCAATCCTGTGATTGGCATTAGCTTTGTTATTCCACAGTGATCTTTCTGAAAGTCCTTCACTTTCTGCCAGCCCAGGGAGTCACTGTCCTCTAGGAAAGTGAGATTGTCTCCAGGACTACAGAAGGCAGGTGGTTGTAGTTCTGTGACTTGCTTCCTGCAACTTCTTTAATTGTACAAGGATTGTTACCTTGGTCCCTGATTGCACAAAGAGAAGTGAGAAGGTTCACCTCCAGCTGCACAGACACGGGTTCAAATCCCCTGCTTGGCCTCCCATAAGCGCCATCATTTCACTCACGCCTGATTGTAGAGATGGTTTCATGTTCAGGCACTTGGAAAGTTGCTTCTTTAAGTCCCCATCTTCTAGTTTCTTGCACGTAGAGAGAGCAGCTTCTACTTTGCCTTATGTCTGAGAGTGAATGGGAGAACACACAAAGGTCACAGACAGTGTCTCTTCACTGCACAGGCTGACCTGCACTACCTTCTCTCACTTTACTGAGTCATGTTCTTTGACCAAGAAAGCAAGTAACAGTATCATACAGTTAATCACTCATAAAAAGTAAAGGTACAGGGTTGGGGTATAGCTCAGTGGGTACAGTGCTTGTCTGGCATGCCTGAGGCCCTGGGTTTTATTCCCGGCACTGCATAGAGCAGGTGTGTGGCAGCACTTGGTGGATGGAGGAAGGAGGACCTGGAGTTTGAAGCTAGCCTAGGCTCCATGAAACCCTGTCTCAAAAGATAAAAAGAGCAACAAAAAGCATCTGTATGAACAGTATGTAAACAAAGGCTTACACACAAACCTTAGTACTGCCACCATCTGGAGTAACTCAAATGTCACTAACTGAAGAAGGCTGAATAACACTCAATGATCCGTACTACATGTGCTGGTTATCAACTTGATACAAGCTAAAGTCACATGGGAAGAAGGAACCATTATATATATATATATATATATATATATATATATATATATATATATATATATATATATATATATATATATATATATATAATATCTCTATATGACTAGCTTTTAGGCAGGTCTGTAGGACATTTCTTGATTAGTGATTGATGTGGGATGGTCCAGCTCTCTAGGGGTGGTGCCAGCCCTGGGCAGATAGTCCTCAGTTGTATAAGAAAGCAGGCTGAAGAGTTGGAGAGATTGCTGCTTGGTGAAAAAGTGTTTGCTCTTGTGGAAGAACCAAGTTAAGTTCCCAGCACCTGTGTGGTGCTAACTCCAGTTCTAGGGGGATCCAATGCCCTCTTCTGGCCTCAGTAGGCACTGCATGCTTATAGTGCACATACATACATGAAGGCAAAATATTCATAGTCATCTGTCTGTCTGTCTGTCTGTCTGTCTGTCTATCATCTAAGAAAGCAGACTGAGCAAGCCAAGGAGAACAAGCAAGTAAGAAGCTTTTCTTCATGATCTCTGCTTCAGTTTCTGCCTCTGAATTCCTGGCATGAGTTCTTGCCTTGGCTTCCTTCTATGATAGACTATAAGCTGTAAGACAAATGCTTTCCTCACTCAAGATGGTTTTGCTCAGTGTTTTGTCACAGCAATAGAAAGCAAAGTAAGATATCATCAAATAGTATTCAGCTATGAAGACAAATGGAGTCTCGATATACATTACCATAACCTTGAAAACAATATGCTGGCTGGAGCAGGCCAAAGGCAACAACCTCCACAGGAACAGGTACAAGGGAGTGACCTGCTCCTCAAGCAGGCCCAAGCCAGAGAACTCTGCTGGGAGCAGGACCAAGCAAGGGACATCTACGGTAACAGGCCTGAGCCAGTGACCTCTGCGGGGATTGGGCATGAATCAGCGACCTCTGAGGGAGCAGGCCTGAGCCAGTTACCTCTGCCCGAATGACCCCTGGGAGCACTGAGCAACCTCCAGGAAGACCAAGAGACCTCTTGGGTGACTAAAACCATGGCCCTGAAAGCACCACGAGGAGCAACATGACACCAACAAAAACTAGTAGCCCTACAATAGCAACACTAATTCCAGAAAGCCCACAAACACATGGAAATTAAACAATGCTCATCTGAATCATCAGTGGGTCAAGGAAGAAATAAAGGGAGAAATTAAAGACTTCTTAAAATTCAACAAAAATACTACACCACACACCCAAATTTATGGGACACAATGAAAGCAGTGTTAAGAAGAAAGTTCATAGCACTAAACACCTATATAAAGAAGCTGGAAAAATACAACACTAGTGAGTTAACAGAACACCTGAAAACTCTAGAACAAAAAGAGGCAAACTTACCCAGGAGGTCTAGATGGCAGGAAATAATCAAATTGAGAGCTAAAATCAACAAGATAAATATCAAAGAAAACAATACAAAGAATTAATGAGATGAAGAGTTGGTTCTTTGAGAAAAATCAACAAAATGGACAAACCTGTATCTAAACTAACCAAAAGGCAGAGAGAGAAAATATCCAAATTAACAAACTCAGAAATGAAAAGGGGACATAGCAACAGATATGGAGGAAATACAGAGAATCATCAGGTCATGTTTCAAAAACCTGTACACCACAAAATTGGAAAACTTAAAGGAAATGGACAACTTTCTGGATAAATAATACTTACCAAAATAAAATCAAGACCAGATAAGCAAATTAAATAGAAACAGAAGTAACATTGCCAAACTCTTTGTATGAGGCTACAATTACCCTGATACCTAAACCACACAATAGATATTATTAAGAAAGAGAATTACAGATTAATCTCACTCACGAACATTGATAAAAAATATTCAATAAAATACTGAAAAACCGAAACCAAGAGCATATTAGGAAAATCATCCACCATGATCAAGTAGGCTTTATCCCAGGGATCTCGGGATGGTCCAATGTATGAAAATCTGTCAACATAATCCACCATATAAGCAAACTGAAGAAGAAAACCCCCACATGATCATCTTATTAGATGCTGAAAAAGCCCTCGACAAAATACAACATCCCTTTATGATAAAGGTCTTGGAGCGAGCAGGGATACAGCGAACATACATAAACATAATAAAGGCAATATACAGCAAGTCAACAAGCAATATCAAACTAAATGGAGAAAAACTCACAGCAATTCCACTGAAATCAGGAACAAGATAAGGATGTCCACTCTTCATATCTATTCAATATAGTTCTTGAGGTCCTAGCTAGAGCAATAAGACACCAAAAGGAGGGGCTGGAGAGATGGCTCAGAGGTTAAGAGCACCGACTGCTCTTCCAGAAGACCTGAGTTCAATTCTCAGTAACAACATGGTGACTCACAGCCATCTATAATGAGATCTGGTGCCCTCTTCTGGCATGTAGGCAGACATGGAAGGAATGTTGTATACATAATAAATAAATAAATCTTTAAAAAAAGACACCAAAAGTTTAAAGTTCTTGTCATAGATGTCTCCCACTTGTTTGGTTAGAGTTACTCCAAGATATTTTATGCTATTTGTGGCTATTGTGAAGGGTAATGTTTCTCTGATTTTTTTCTCAGCCCAAGGGGATACAAATAAGAAAAGAAGACCTCAAACTCTCAGTATTTGCTGATGATATGATACTTTACATAAGCGATCCCAAAATTTCTACCAAGGAATTTCTACAACTCATAAACACCTTTAGTAATGTAGCAGGATACAAGATTAACTCAAAAAATCAGTTGCTCTTCTTTACACAGATGATAAATGGGCTGAGATAAATCTTCAAAGAAAGAAATTGAAGAAGACACCAGAAAATAGATCTCCCATGCCATTGGGTAGGTAGAATTGGCATAGTAAAATTGGCAATATTACTAAAAGCAATCTACAGATTCGATGCAATCCCCATCAAAATCCCTGCAAAATTCTTCACAGACCTCAAAAGAACAATACTCAACTTCATATGGAAAAGCAAAAAACCCAGGATAGTCAAAACAATCCTGTACAATAAAGGAACTTCTGGGGGCATCACAATCCCTGACTTCAAACTCTACTACAGAGCTACAGTACTGAGCAGCCTCGTATTGGCATAAAACAGATAGGAGGACCAATGGAACCAAATCAAAAACCCAAATATCTATCAATACACAAACCTACGAACATCTGGTTTTTGACAAAGAAGCCAAAAAAATATAAAATGGAAAAAGAAAGCATATTTAACAAATGGTGTTGGCATAACTGGATATCAACATGTAGAAGAATGAAAATAGATCCATATCTATCATCATGCACAAAACTCAAGTCCAAATGGATCAAAGATCTCAACATAACACCAACCACACTGAACCTCATAGAAGAGAAAGTGGGAAGATGTACACTTGAATGCATTGGCCCAAGAGACCACTTCCTAGATATAACCCCAGTAGCAAAACATTGAGAGAAACAATTAATAAATAGGATCTCCTTAAACCGAGAAGCTTCTATAAAGAACAGGACACAGTCAACAAGACAAAATGGTAGCCTACAAAATGGGAAAAAATCTTCACCAACCCCACATCGGACAAGGGCTTATCTCCAAAATATACAAAGAACGTAAGAAATTGGTCATCAAAAGAACAAATAATCCAATAAAAAATTGCAATACAGACCTAAACAGAGTACTCTCAACAGAGGAATCTAAAATGGCGGAAAGACCATTAAGGAAATGCTTAACATCCTTAGTCATCAGAGAAATGCAAATCAAAACAGCTCTGAGATTCTATCTTACACCTGTAAGAACAAATAAGATAAAAAAAACACTGATGACAACTTATGCTGGAGAGATTGTGGGGAAAAGGGAACACTCCTCCATTGCTGGTGGGAATGCAAGCTGGTAAGTCACTTTGGATGTCAGTATGGCAATTTCTCAGAAAATTAGGAAACAACCTACCTCAAGACCCAGCAATACCACTCTTGGGTATATATACAAAGGTTGCTCAGTCGTACCACAAGGACATGTTCTCAGCTATGTTCATAGCAGCATTGTTTGCCATAGTCAGAACCTGGAAAGATCATAAATTCCCCTTGACTGAAGAATAGATAAGAAAAATGTGGTACATTCACACAATGGAGTACTATACAGCAGAAAAAAATGACATCTTGAAATTTGTGGGCAAATGAATGGATCTAGAAAACATCATATTGAGTGAGGTAACCCAGACCAAGAAAGACAAATATCATGTGTAGTCACTCATGTGTGGCTTTTAGAAATAAATTAAGAAAAACCAGTCCGCAATTCACAATCTCAGAGAACCTAGACAACAAATAGGACTCTAAGAGAGACATACATGGATCTAATGGGAAGTAGAAAAAGACAAGATCTCCTGAGTAAATTGGGAGCATGGGGACCATGGGAGAGGGAAGAAGGGGAGGAGAGAGGAAGGGAGGGGAGTGAAGAAAAATATATAGCTTAATAAAACAATATGCTGAATGAAAGAAGCCAGGCACAATAGAAAGTGTCCAGAGGAGACAAAACTTCATAGAGATAATAAGCCGGCTAGTGGTTATGGGAGGCAGAGGAGGAAAAGTGGGGACTGCTTAGTGGAGGCTGACCCTCCTTTGAGATATCAAGGTGGAAGGGACAGCTGCATTGTGTTTTGAATGTTTCCGTACCACACAGTGCCCGCTTTCCAATTCTGATGGGTATGCTGTGCAAGTTTTTCTTCAGTTAGAAGACATAACACACGGGTTCTTGGGGATATAATAATGAAAAGGAAACTTGAAAACTGGAGGAAAGACGCAGTGAGTAGCTAGAAGAATGAGCAGAGACAGGGCTTTTTCACAGAGTGATGACAGGGGCTGGGGAGATGTTCAGTGGTGAAGTATTTGCATGAAGACCTGAGTTTCAACCCTAGCACCAACATAAAAAGCCAGACCCTGGTGAGCTTGATTCCCATACTTGGGAGCTCATTGGACAACCTGTATAGCTGAACAAATGAGTTCCAGGTTCAGCGAGAGAGAGACCCTGTCTCAAAAAACAAGGGAGGAAGTAACTGGATGTCTCAGAAATTAAGAGCACTTGCTGATTTTTCAGAGGTCAGAGTTCAGTTCCCATCACCCATATTTTGTCTACGTACAACTGCTTGTAACTCTAGCTCTGGAGGAGTTGGCACCTTCTTCTTTCCTCTGTATACACCACTACCCACATGCCCTTGTGGTAACATGCAGACGCACACACGCGCACACACACACACACACACACACACACACACACACACACACACACACACACAGAAGAGTGATTGAGGACACCTAATGCCAGCCTGTGCCTCCACATGCACATGTGTATGCACACACATGCTCTTCCTGTGTATGGTATGTGCTACATACACAAGTACCATGGTTTGCAGACTGAAAAGGGCCTTGAAGATACCACTGCATACCACTGGGGGCACTGATGCCTTGGAGGCCTCTGGGACAAGAGGGCTTCTGAGAACACTCTAGGACCAGCTTCCTGGGAAGGCAAAGTTTGAGGTTTTAGTCATTTATGGCCATCTGGATCAACTTGTTCCCTTGAGAAATGAGGAGAAGCCACCCTGTTCTTTCCAGAGTCTGACTTAGGGAGAATAATATTCAATTCCAACTGTTACCTGCCAGCTCCAATCTCCTTCCTGGGTTACCCCAGGTCTCAGGGGGAATTTAAAAATGTTGGTGGAACATTGTGAGTAGTTTTGATCATTTTCAGCCATCTCTCTCTACCCTCCCCATTTCGTGTCAAATCTCTGTGCAGTCTTGGGAGTTTCCAGGGCAGGGTTACATCACCAGTGGAGGCAGGGATAGGGAGGAAAGTGGTGGACTGGCAAATGCTCCAGCTTATCCAGCAGGCATTGCCTATAAAGATTAAGAGCGATTGTCCACTTGGCAGGATCTAGAATCACCATGGAGACAAACCACTAGACATGTTGATTCTGGGTGTCGGATTCAGGTTCTCATGCTTCATGGCAATAGCTTTATTCTAGGTTATCGAGCCAGTCTAATAAGCATCACTTTAAGGACAATTTTAGATTCATTGAGAAGCAGAGAAGATAGATATTCCCCTACTCCAGAGCTCCCACCTATCCCAGCAGTGATGCTCATACCAGCCTCGTTACAGTGAAGCTGCCTGACACACTGTTGTCACTAGAAGTCCATGGTTTACACTAGGATTCTCTCTTGGTGATGTGCATCTTAGGGGTTGGAGCATGTGTGATGAGTTGTGGCTACCATTATGGTGTCACATGGAATAGTCTCCCTGCTCTGAAAGTCCTCCTGGCTCTGCTTCACCCATGAACTTTTAACTCCAACGTTTTACTTTTTCCACGTTACCCTTCTGTATTAGGAACCACACAGCATGCAGCCTTTGAAGGCTGGCTTCTTTCACTTAGCCGCATGTATTTTGAGTTTCTTCCATTTCTTCTCATGGCTTTGTAGCCCACCCTCTTCAGTACTGAATTATTTCCCATTATTTGGAAAACCACGCTTTTATTAATTTGCCACTGGAGAACATTTTGCTTTCTTTAAGTTTTCCAGTTAAGAAAAAGAGGATATAAGTATTACTGTGCTAACATTTGTGTAGAAATATTCAGATCTTTTGAGTGAAAATCAAGGAACACAACTGTAGGGTCACATGGAAAGGGTATGTTTAATTTTGTAAGAAATTAACTCATCTTCCAAAGTAGCAATGATTGCCAGTTCCCAGTGTCTGTCATCCTTGTTTGTACCTGATATTAACAGTGTTTTGGATTTTGACCACTCTAAAGGTAGGTAGCGCTACTTCACTGATGTTTTAATTTGCAGTTACCCAATGACAGTCTGAACACACTTCTATCATGAAAGATAGAAAAGGTTCGTGAACCCCAGGCCAGCCTAGACTACACAGCAAATGCCAGGCCAGCCTGGGCTACACAAGATCCTGTCTCTGTAAAGCACAACACAACAACAACAACATTACAGACAACATTCATGTATGCTAGCTGTAAAATAAACACCCCTCTAATTGACAACACATTCAAGAGGCCTTTGTTTATTCCCAAGTCCTTTACAGAAGCCCAACAGCCTTCCTCCCGAGATCCTCAGTAACTGACTGGTTTTTGTGGTATGATTGTGTATGTATTCACCTCACAGCATAGCTTAGTTTTGCTTATTTTTTTAATATTTATTTATTTATTAAGTATACAATATTCTGTCTGCATATATGCCTGCAGGCTAGAAGAGGGCACCAGA
>NC_022014.1:9439185-9457189 GCF_000317375.1 Microtus ochrogaster | reverse complement strand
GCTGAGCCATCTCCCCAGCCCCAGCTTTGCTTATTTTAAACTTAAGAATCATACCTGGCATATTTTTTCATGTTTGGGGATTTTTGTTTCACTTTTATGAAATTATCCTATCCCTGTGCTGTGCCCAGTGAATGTCATTCTTTTTTTTTTTTTGTTACAGTATGGCATTTCATGGAAAGGTCATAGTGCAATTACTTACTCAGAAGAAATCTGATGGATGTTGGGCAGACTCCATGTGAGATGCTCTTTCTACTGACTCAGGCTGTGTTGACCTCTTGAAGAGCAAAAATAACGTAGATGTGTTCAAAGGACTGTAACTTCCTCCCTGTGAGCTATTGTTTTACAGACCTAGCAACGTTGTAAACACTATTCTGCTTATTCCAATGCAGCAGGGGTACAAAGCTGTTTCATTCCAAGAGTTTTGGGACACTCATGAGTCCAAGACTGGTTGACATTACAAAATTAGGCTAAGAGGCATGGTGTTCTTTGTGGTTTGGGCTGGTGCTAGTACCTGGAAAGTCCACACAACATTGGTGGGTAAGGTGCAGGCAGGAAATTCCACAGAGCAATGGGTCCAGTTAGTATGTAACTTATACAACTTGTCAGTCATCCTCCTCCCTCTGGACCTCAGTAGCAGTGCAGCTGGGTGTGTCCTTGCCCTGCATGCAGCCCTCTCACTTTAGGGCTCTTCTGCTTGCAAGACCTGTTTCTGGGAATTATAGACTCTCCATTTATATTACCTACAAAACAAATTTTATTTGTTTATTTTTCTGTTTACATTTATATGGTGGGCATTTGTGTATATGCATGCTTCATATGTGTGTGGGCCCATGTATGTGAGTGTGCTGAGACCTGAGGTTGATGCTGGCAATTTGCTTCTACCACCCTTCTACTTTATACACTGAGGCAGGATCTCTCAATCAAACCCAAAGACTTTGTGTGTGTCTAGTCTCATTACTTAGCTTGCTGTGGGGGTCTCCTGTCTTCTTCTGAGGGTGGAATTCCAGGCAGGCCTCTATGCTCACCCAGCATTGATGTGCACACTCTGGGGACTTGAACGTTGGTCCTGACACCTTCGGGGCAAGCACTGTAACTGTGGCACCATTGTCCCAGCACCATGAAGGTTTATTTAGTTTTGCTTCCAGTTTCCAAGTCTACGATGTCATCTTTTGAGCCCCATGCTTGCTTTTTAGTGGCACTTTCAGATTCTGTGTACAGCCTGCTCCTGATATCCAGTCAGATGGTGGCTAAGCAATGGCCATTGTGTGGTGATGACGAGGGAGTTCCTAGAGATGCTTTCTCATTCCTTCTTTTTAATTTTTTTTAATTGTTTGAGAATTTCGTATGTGCACACAATGGGCTTCATCAAATTTGTCTTCTGTTCCCTCCCTTCCAATTCTTCCCCTTGTCCTCCTCTTGTTTCCTTCACAACTTCATGGATACTCTTTGATCTCTCTCTGTCTCTGTCTCTGTCTCTCTCTCTCTCCCTCTCTCCTTCTCTCTTCCCCAACCCTCCCAACCCACTGAACTTACTTTGTACTGACTGACACATGGGCTCAGCCATCCACCAGACTATGGATAGCCTCAGTGTAGTATGGAGGGCTGCTTGTTGGTTCCCAGCCTCCCAGATATCTTAGCCCCGAAATAATCACACAGAAACTGTATTAATTAAATCACTGCTTGGCCCATTAGCTCTAGCTTCTTATTGGCTATCTCTTATATTAATTTAACCCATTTCTATTAATCTGTATATCACCATGAGGTTGTGGCCTACCAGCAGTTTCAGCATTTCTATCTCCAGCGGCGGCTCCATGGCATTTCTCTGACTCCGCCCTTTTTCTCCCAGCATTCAGCCTAGCTTTCCCTGACTACCTAAGTTCTGCCTTGCTGTAGGTCCAAAGCAGTTTCTTTACTCATTAATGGTAATCAAAGCACACAGAGAGGACTCCCACATCATCTCAGGGGCTGAATCTTTGAAGAAACCTCAGCCCCTTCAGTTGCCAAGAGAACCTTAGATTCTACAGCTGCATATGTAGGCACAGGCTGGGGCAGGGGTAAAACTCTGGCTGACTGGGTGTTTGGGAAGCAGGCTTCAGGGTGGAGAAAGAAACAAAATACAGCCAGGAAAGACTCTGGGCAGCAGAAGGAAGCCGTGAGGAGGGGGTGTGAAATCTGAGACCTGGCTTTGGGCACACCTGGGAGTTATCCTTACCCTCGCTGAGTGCCAGCTTCCCTGTGTGGGAGGGTTGAACAGGCTAATGTTATGCCTCCCCCTCCCCCATGTACAGCACTCAGAGAGTGGGAAGACGCTGTTGCTGAGGCTCACTCTGTTCTGCGGTCCTCTGTCGTTTCCTCCTCTCTCTCCACCTCTTATTTTCTCTTTTCCAGTCAGCCATAGGCTAGGAACTTCAGGTCCCAAAAAAGCTTTGATTGTCTGTCTCCCTGACAGCTCCTTTCATCTCAGGAACATTTTGCAAGCCAAATCTAATCGATGCAGAATGGCAGGCTTGCCAGGAGGGGCGCATCTTCCAGTGTTAGCTTCCAGAGCTCTCTCTGCTTAGGGAACCTGCTCTCACATCCCCTGGACACAAGGGCACCAGGCCCAAGGCTCCGACCTGCTGTGCTCTCCTCACTTCCTGAAGGCCTTTTCCCCCAAGATCAGGAATCCAAGGCTCACTTGGGGGTGGGGAAGCGGTTCTGGGGAGCTCCAATCCCCAGGTACCCAACCCTACCCCTTCTCATCCTTACTGTCCCTAGCCAGACCAAGGTCAGCTTCTGGCTCATGGTGCAGATTTGGTAAATGCTGAGCAGGGGAGGCCAAGCTCCTAGCTTGGTTTCTAAAGGCTTTGGATATTTTTGTTCTGTGTGAAGGTTTTAGCCATGGGTGAGAAGGGTAGCTAATGCAAAAACAAAATATTCGATTTTTTTCCTTTCTCATTTGGTAAAATGTGTTCCAGACAGCAGTGCTGAGTGCCATGGGGAAAGCAGAGGAGGCACTTGGGGGAAAGGGGGCAGACACGAAGACTTTGGAAAGTGGGGCTGTCAGGGAGCGGACAACCAGGACTCACGTTATAGACTCGTCCTCACAGATAAAAGGGGCCAAATGAAGGAGGCTCGAGTGGCCGCATGGGAGCCGAGGCGCCATGAATGGACTTCTCACACACCTCGGAGACAGCGTGGTGGAAGCACAAAGTCCTGGGTTTTGCAGTCTGGGGTTCTTTTCTAAACACGGTTTGGGCAAGTTCCTAGTTCTCAGAGCCTCTGTTTCCTCATCCATAAAGCAAACAAACAGCACCCACCTGTGGAGGGCAGCGGCGGCGGCGGCGGCGGCGGCGGCGGCGGCGGTGGTGGTGGTGGTGGTGGTGAGGCACTCTTTAGGAACTAAACTAAGTAGCCCCGATTTGTTCCCTTCAGGCCCTAAATCAACACTGCTGCTGAACTCAAGCGCCATCTTTGCTGCTCCAGGATCAGGGTGGAAAAGCGAGCCCAGCCCCCCCCCCCCCCCCACACACACACAGCCTGGGGTCTGTCTGAGCTGTGTGAATTATAGTCACATAGGAATCTCTCTATTCCCCTATTGGGTGTCACCCCAACTCTTAGCAGGCACCCTAGTCTTTAGAGTACAGATCATGTATTAACTTGGAGCCCACTTCCCACTTGGCACCTTCAAGATCAGGAGTTTTCTCTGTCTGGCTGTTGCCATTAAAGACCTTTTATAGGAATCTATCTCTGTATCTATCTCAAACCGGCTATCCATCCCAAACCCCGATCCCCACCCACTCCAGTACCTAACATTTTGCTGTGGATACCTGGGCTCAAAACAGGGACCTTCAGATACCAAACAGGATTTGCTCAATCCGTGTATTTTCCTTTCTTTCCCTGGTATTCCCAAGCAGAATTCCCTGGGGAATTCACGATGCACAGGGAAAGGCAGAGAACCCGAGCCATCCTAAGTTTATGAATGAACGTCTCAAGGTGTCTTTGGAGCTCGACCAGACTTGTTCATTTCTAGTTGCTGTGACACACATACGCTTATGTTAGTCACCTTTCCACTGCTGTGACAAAATGCCAGAGACAGATAATGTAAGGGGAGAAGAGGTTTATTTTGGCTCGTGCTTTTAGAGGTTTCATTTAAGTTCATTGCTTTGGGTCTCTGGCAGAGCAGACCATCATGGTGGGGAGTATGTGGTGATAGAGCCACTTCCCTTGTTGTGGCTGGGAGGAGGGAGGAAGAGAAAGAGAGAAGGGATGGATGCATGCATGCATGCACGGATGGAGGGAGGGAGAGAGAGGTTATAAAGATCACAATCTGGGGGCTGGAGAGATGACTCAGAGGTTAAGAGCACTGGCTGTTCTTCTAGAGGTCCTGAGTTCAATTCCCAGCAACCACATGGTGGCTCACAACCATCTGTAATGAGATCTGGTGCCCTCTTCTGGCGTGCAGGCAGACATGCAAGCAGAACACTGTGTACATAATAAATAAATAAAATCTAAAAAAAACAAACAATCCCCAAAACCAAACCAAACAACAACAACAAAAAATAAAGATCACAATCTCTACTTTTATCTCTATTAGAACTCTTCTTCTTTTACTGGGTTCCACCATCTCCCGGTACTGCCACCTATAGGGGCCAAGTCCTGGGAGGCAGGTAACATCTCAAATCTCAGTACAGCACTGCTAAGATGGACAAAGTCAGCTGTTAGGACAGAGATGCTGAAAAGTCTCATGTGTTTCCTGTCTGGCCCTTTAAGAAAAGTTGGATGGGGCTGGAGAGAAGGCTTAGCAGTTGGGAGCACTTGCTGCTCTTCCTGAGGACCTGATTCAATTGGCAGGACCCACAGAGCAGATTACAATGACCTGTAATTCCATGTCCAGGGGATATGATGCCCTCTCCTGGGCTGCAGGGCAATGCACACATGCAATGCACAGAAGTAAATGTAGGCAAAACACCCATACCCAAGCTAAAAATAAACACATCTTTAAAAAAAGAAAAAGGAAAAATTGGCAACTCCTTGATGGATAAGATATATCTCTTACTTGTGAGTTAGGGCTTCCAGTGTGATGCATCATTGGAGCCCTTCCCCTAATGCTCACAGGGCCTGGCTAGTCTTGTTTATGCATGGTTTTCTGGCATCAACACTTTTGTAGATGCATATTCTGTCTGTCTGTCTCTCTGTATGTGTGTGTGTGCGCGTGCTGGAGGTTGGGTCTGGGGTTTGCATCTGCTAGGTAAGCATGTGCCTTGGGAGCTGTATCTCCACCTCTATTTATTTTGTTATTTATTTCGAGAGAGCCTCACTAAGTTCTCCTGACTGCTCTTGGCCTTGCCTCTTTCCTTAGTTGCTGGGACTACAAGCCCTGGTGTGCTATCAGGCTCAGCAGGACCCATTTCTCTGGAAACAAGACTTTCTATGCATGATTGATATCTAGTAATTGATTTATTCACTGAACAAGCATTCACTGAATGTATTCTACTTGCAGTGGGAGCTACACTTAAATTTCAAAAATCACAATTAAGGTAACATTGAATATACAGTGTTGGGGACTGTGGACCCCCAGACCCTGAATTTCCTGTAAACAACTTCTTATGCTTGCAGCTGCTCTGAGCAAAACAACTTGTTTTCTTGTGTTTGCAGCTGCTCTGAGCAAGAGACAGGGGAGTGGGTTCTGGTGGCTGCAGCTGAAACATCCCAAGACCTGGGGCATGGCTAGAGCATTATATAAGCTGCTCCTGCACACAATAAAGTTGGCATTCTTGTTTCAAGGATGACCCGTGTCCCCATGTCTCTGTCTGTGTGTGTGTGTGTGTGTGTGTGTGTGTGTGTGTGTGTCAGTCTCCAGGCCCCTTTCCCGGCTCCTGTACCATCCAGTCTCATAGTAGCATGAATGCTACAATATAGAAGCCAGGCATGGTGGCATCTCAGTTACTTTTGAGCTACTTAAGTCAGAGGACTTGTTTTGGCTCACAGTTCTGGGGGACAGAGTTCATCCTGGCAGGGGTCAATTGGTCACATTGTATCTACCCCAATAGGGTCCAGTTAGTTACATTGTATCTACCCCATGAGAGGCCAGTTGGTAACACTGTATCTAACCCCAGGAAGTACCCAGTAAAGAGGAAGTGGGACTGGGCTATAAAACCTCAATGCCCACCTTAGTGACCCAGTTCCTCTAGCAAAGCTCCACCTTCTAAAGGTCCATAGCCTTCAAAGATTGCCACTAGCTGGGGATCAAGTGTTCAGCACTGGGAGTCTTGGGGGGACAGTTTACAGTCAAACCACAGCAACAGCCCACTTAGGGAAACTGTCCACAAATGAGTGCAGGACAGGCATTTGTGTCTTGTTTCTTTTTTTTTTTTGTTTTGTTTTTTTTTGTTTGGATTTTTCGAGACAGGGTTTCTCCATAGCTTTTTGGTTCCTGTCCTGGAACTAGCTCTTGTAGACCAGGCTGGCCTCGAACTCACAGAGATCCCCCTGCCTCTGCCTCCCGAGTGCTGGGATTAAAGGCGTGCGCCACTACTGCCCGGCTACATTGGTGTCTGTTGTTCATGGTCCCGTTTCCCATGCTCAGGGACCAACATATAACCTGGCACATGATGCTTTCTAAGCAATACTAATCATTATATACATGATGCGTCGTATGTGCCAAGCCCTGCCGTCATAGTAGCTTATTCCATACCCTTGGTAATCCTGTGGGATGAATTCATAGCAACAGCGCCTGTGAGCATAGGCATGTGGTTTTAATGAGACCTTTGCATGAAGGTGGTTGACCCAGTTCCTGGTACCAGGAAACAGTAGGTACCAAGAATATACAACCCAAGCTCATGATGTTTAAACTCAACGATCAACTCTACTGCATTAAAAAAATACCTATCATATTTATGCATACTTCTGGCAGTGTCCATGAGTCTTACAGAAAGGATTAGACCACAAGGGCTCTGGAGGTGGGGTCAATCTGACTGAGACATTTGTTACCCCACTGATTACCAGGATCCATCTGCAGGTGTCCCCTTCCTTCCTCACCATCCTGCGTGCTCTACCAAGAGGTTGGCCTTTCTTGACAGAAGAGGACTAGGCTTAGTCACGGGCAGTTGAGAAGCTGCACTTCCCTTGTTGGAACTTCCAAACTAGCCTCCAAAGTCCATTTGTAGGAGGACAGAGTCAAGTCAGGCTTGCAAGACTCCAGACACACTAGATGAGGAGCTGCATGTAACTGAAAGAAAGAAAGAAAGAAAGAAAGAAAGAAAGAAAGAAAGAAAGAAAGAAAGAAAGAAAGGAAGACTCTGACCTGATCAATGAGTTCATCTCTTGCTGTCTTTATAATATGATGGCATTCTTTGGAAGCAGAGAGAGGTGGGTGGGCCTGGTCAGATGAAGTAGATGACCAGAGGCATGTCCTTGGGGCCCGTTTCCTGCCTTTAGTCTCCTTCTAGTTTCTGTTTGTTTCCTGTCAGCTATGCTGTAAGCTGCTCTGCGCTGCCCTCCTCACTATAATGAACTGATGGCCTCTATGTCACCGTGACCAGATTAGACCCAGCACTCACCTGGTGGAAGGGGGCTTGGCATGGGCACTGAGAGCACAGAATCCCTTCACAGAATTTCATCTCAATAGTACGCAGTCTGTGAGTTGAAGCTACAGTAAAACTCCAAAGGCTGCAACAGGCTGGTTTGTACTGGTTCCAGGACTCAGTCCCCTTGTCTCTAAGACAGAAAAGGGGCTGGAGAGATGGCAGAGTAAAAGTGATTGCCATACAAGCATGAGGATCTGAGTTCAAGTCTCAGAACCCATGTGAAAATCTAGGTGTGCAGTGGTGGCACACGCCTTTAATCCCGCCACTTGGGAAGCAATGGCAGGCAGATCTCTGAGAGTTAGAGGCCAGTTTAGTCTACAAAGTAAATTCCAGGGCAACCAGAGCTGTAACACAGAAAAACCCTGTCTTAAAACAAAACAAAACAAAAAATCTAGGTGTGGGTCAGTGAGATGGCTTAGTGGGTACAGGCACTTGCTGCCAAGCTGAAATGACCTGAGTTTGATCCCAGGGACCCACACCAGGGAAGGAGAGAACTGATAATGCAAGTTGTTGTCTGATATCTACATACATGTGACATGCATGCGTATGTGTTCACACTCAAATAAACAAATAAATAAAACAAATAAATGAAATTATTAATTAAATTAAATAAAGGAAAGAATTAAAGTTTTGTTTTTATTGTATGTTCATGAGTGTTTTGCATGTATGTTTGTACATCATATGCACATGCGTGTCTGTTGAGACCAGAAGAGCCCATCAGATGCCCTGGATCTGGAGTTAGAGTTAGTTGTCAACCTCATGTGGATTCTGGGAACCAAACTGCGGTCCTCCATGAGAGCAGCAAATGCTTTAAGCCCTGAGCCATCTTTCCAGGTCCCCAAGCCCCATCAAATTGTTTTTTGTTTTAAGCCAGGTATGGTGTTACTTTCCCCAGTGCTGGGGTGGCAGGGACAGGAAGATCCTTGGGGCTCACCTGCCAGCCCTCCTAACTTAATTGGTATTTCAGGTCAGTGAAAGACCACCACCAAAAAGCCTCCAGGTCAACAGCACCCCGAAGAATGATGCCTGAGGTGGTCCTCTGACCTTTGTATGTATACAAACACATGATCCATCCCATCTCACAGAGGGCACTGCCATTGCGGTCTTCACGGGGTTAACGGAGTCAGCATGGCTGAAGAAGGGGCAGGACCTAGCAGGAAGAGCTCATTACTGGTCTCTTTGTCCTTTTAATACACTGTGCAGAGGAACGGGGAAGAAGATGCCACCCTCGGCCGCACAGCAACCTCCACTTCTCAAGCACCAGTGCCCAAAGACATCAGGAAGACATGCTCTTGACAGGTTAATGGCATTCACCTGGTTGCGGGACACTAGCTTTTATTTCCCTTTTCTCCCAAGCTAAAAGAATGGCATACTGTTTTTATGATGCACCTCTCTGCTCATCCACAGCGCGGTGACCCAGGAGTTTCACTGCTCGTGCTCTGGGGGATTCTGTGTGGACTGCTTGTCTTGGCGGAGGACGGATGAGGCAGGCTTGTCTGGCCTGTGTCTAGACATTTTATTACCCTGGCCTGCTGTTGAAATTCTGAGAAATCGCCTCTCAACAAAACTTCAGGCTCTGGGCAATGGACATGAGTCAAGGGGGCTTACCAGTGTGACCAGTGAAGCCCTTCAATAGGCGATGTGGATAATGGGGGAGGTTAAGCGTGGTGGCACAGGGGCGTATGGGAAATGGTATGGTCTCCTCAGTTTTGCTATGACCCCGAAGTGCTGTAAAGATAGTCTAATAAGAAAACAAAACAAAACAAGTCCAGGGCCGGAGAGAAGCATGGAAGTGGATCGGGGAGAGGCTAGCTCACTGACACCTGTGGTCAGCCATTGTGTCCAATGGGGAGACCAGGGTTCACAGGGGCCTCGGACAGTCACATGACTGATCTGGGGATAAGTGGCCTAGTTCTTGGAGCCTCGCTCGCATGTGACCGTGTATGGCCTGGAGTGCTTGGGGGACACTGGCTGGCTGCTTAATCTTCTTCCTTGGCCTTGCATTCATAGACACACCTCTGGAAGACGGGAGTACAAAGAGGAGCCTGGCAGGCTACAGCCCAGTCCCAGCACGCCTGATCCGTCTTGCACAATTGGTCTTTCCTTAAAGCCTTCTTTCAATGACCTGCTTTTAGATTGTTCTGTCCTTGAGTCCTTGAGTCAGAACAGTGCTAGAGGAACAGCACCCACAGAACAATGTATTTCTCGAAGGGGGATTGGCTTACACAATAATAACTGAGTAGTCCAACAATGCTCTCTGCACATTGCAGAGGCTGAGAACCCAGTAATTGCTTAGTCCATGAGGCTGCATGCTTCAGCAACTCTAGTCTGGTACTGAAGGCCTGGAGGATTCCTGGAGATCTGCAGAGGTAGATGAACTTGCCAGCATGATTCAAAGGCAGACAGACAAAAAACCAAACCTTTCTCTTATATATAGGCTACCAGTGGAAGGTCCCACTCATATTTGGGTGGGTCTCCCCATTTCAATTATCCCAAGAAATCCCTCACAAGGATGTCCAGGGATGTGCCTTGTAGTTGACTCCTGATTGAGTCAAGCTGACAACAAAGGGTAGCTGTGCATACACGGAGATCAAACCATATGTATGGTTGAAGATCAGATAAACACGGTTAGAATCCCTGCTCTGCTTTTGAGATCGGATCTGACCATGCAGTCCAGGCCACCTTTGAACTTTCAATGTTCTTGACCCTGCCTCCCAAGTAGTTGTGATGGACAGGTCTGAGCTGCTATGTCTGGGAAGTCTCTGTTGTATTGATGATTTTGTCTGAGTCACTCATCTCAGTGGAGGCTGCCTACTCTAGAGAGTAAGACCATTTATTGAGCTAGCTGGTCTGGAGGGTATAGAGCCTGCAGAAGATCAGTTCTGGAGAGGGCCCTTGGCTGCTCTGTATCACGGTGGGTGGTAGCAGCCAGAGCACTTGGGGAGAAAGCAGCCCCATCTCTAACAGGCATCTAGAATGGGGAGCATTCCTCGGCTTACTACTGGTATGAAAACCCCTCTCAGAATTCTGGATTTGTGCTTTGATGCTGAAACACCTGCCTAGCTTTCATGAGGTCCTAGGTTCTATTTCCATCACCACAAAAGCAAAAGCATCAGAGGCTCCCAATTCCTGGGAGGGCACACTTTTGGGGACCTGAGACTTCCAACCTCTTAAAAGTTCACTTTCTGAATATTTCACATTGGAGATCAAACTTCCAACACAGAAACCCACCAAGACACATCAAATCCCAAACTCTAGCACTTTCCAGAGTGTTCTTTATCTCTGAGACATTAGTCACTGTAAGTCCATATACAGGGTTTGTGGAGGACAGAACCATGACACAGAGGAGATGTCAGTAGATCAACCTCTAAAACTGCTAAGGTGAAGAAGACTTGGGAAGGAAAGCTAAGTGAAGGCTTTTGAGATGGAGAGATTTATTGGATGCTGTAGGGGGCCGAATGAGGTCGCAGAAACATTAGAGTGAGGCCAGAAAATCAGAGAGATGTAGAGATGGACTAGATGTCAGAGAGGCAATCTCAGAGTGAGGATGAGTTGCAGTTCAAAAGGAGGTGCTGGACGAGGTTGGTCCAGGGGTCAGAGAGGAGATACTGGGGAGAGTGAGCTGGAGGTCAGAGAGGAAGAGATGCTGGCTTATCTTTCTCTGCCCTTCCCCCAACTTCTTAGCACTCTCCCATAGGAAGAAGGGCCAAATTCATTTCTTGACATCTGTCTCTGCAGAGCCTGGCTGAAGAAGGCAGGCAGTGTCCCTTGGGGCTGGCTGTGTCAAGGGAATGGGACCAGGCTGGGTTCTGATTCCAGTCCTCCACCAGCCGTCCCTGCAGTGTGCAGAATCTTGATCAGTGAATTTCTGGCATGGCCTTCTTTGCCCTGGCCTAAGAGGGCCTTGGGGATCTGGTGGGAGGCAGTGCTGGGTACTAATATAGCACTTCCGACATTAGCACTGTGCAGAGGAACAGGCTTCCTCTAGCATTGTAAAGGCTTCCAGCAGGGAATGGCACTGGCTGGCTGCTGTCCAAGGTTCTGGGGTAGGAGCCAATGTCAGACCTAATCGACCTGGGCACTTGCAACGGCTTTGAGTTCTGAGCGAGCCCTGGGTTTGAATGTCAGCTCATATTTCAGTAGCTGTGTGAACTTGTTAGGTCACACTCCAAGCTCATAACTGGAGTTATTCATTGGTCATCTGTTCCCACGGGCCACCTGGGACTCAGTCAGCTCTTTAAAACTATTTCCAGGTCATGGCCTTGCAATCCTGAGGTCAGGAGCACCTTCATACTGATGGAGGAACTGAGGCTCCATGAGGTTCCTGACTTGCTGGAAACCCAAGGCCAAGGAAGGTAGCAGGTCCCATGGACAGGCAATCAGCCTCCTGAGGCCACAGCTAAGTGTGGACACTGCAGACCTAACAGTGACCATAGCTGCTTCCTAGACTGTTGTGCTGACTACAGTCGGTGCTGCAGTGGGTATCTGAGATACAGCAGGCATTTTCTTTTGCATCCTTTCTCCCATCCCTTTCCTTATTCTTTTCCTCTTTCAGTAGGGTCTCCTGTAATCTAGATTGTCCTCCAGTTCTGTGGATGACCTTGAACTCTTTCTTGCTCCTTCTGCCTTCACATCCTGAGTGTTGGGATCACAGGTGTGTCTCACCTGTGATTTTGGGGATGGAAGCCAGGCTTTGAGCATGCTAAGCAAGTCCTCTCGTCATGGAGCCAACATCCGCCATCTGGCATTTCCCCTGTATAGTGGGTCCTCCAGTCGCTTCTGTTGTTGTTACTTCAGCCACTGCTGTCTTCCCAGCTTTGGCATCACTGCTATTCCCAAACATCCCTCTCCTTCCTTCGCCTCACTTGGGCCCAGGTAAGGCAGCCCTGAGGCTGGAATGTGCATATACTCAAGTGACTCAATGACTTATCCATATGACCATAATTTATTTAAAAAGCATTCGTGTTGCTGGGTGGCGGTGGCGCACACTTTTAATCCCAGGACCTGGGAGGCAGATCTCTGTGAGTCTGAGGTCAGTCTGGTCTACAAAGTGAGTTCCAGGACAGCCAGGACTGTTACACAGAGAAACCCTGTCTTGAAAAATTGAAAGAAAGAAAAAAAAAACAAAGCCAAAGCATTGTGTCACTTCCCAGATGACCTTCAAGTTCACCTGCAGTCATTCTTCCTCTTCTCTTTGTCCCTGTGCAACTGTTAATTAGCCTGTCTCTTCTGGGCCATTTAAAAAACACAACTTATTTTAATTTTATGTGTATGGGTGTTTTGCCTGCATGCATGTCTGTGCACCTTGTGCAAGCCTGGTACCCGGGAAGTCAGAAGGCATCAGATATTCTGGAACTGGAGTGACAGACAGTTGTGATGTGGCTATTGGGAACTAAACCTGGGCCCTCTGCAAAGAGTGGCTATTAACCACTGAGTCATCTCCCTTGGCTTAGGATGTCTTTGGACATTGTCTTCTTGCACTTGGAAAGACGGTGCTGTACCATGTGTCAGCATTTTCTTTATTTCTCTTATTGTAGGCTGTTCCGTGGCTCAGGCAGACAACAGTTTCTTTTTGGATCACTCAGGTAAGGCTTTTGAGTTGCTTATACTTCACAATCCCCCAAGCATCATATCCACTGTATCCATATCTACTGACTGAAGAGGAAGCACCATGGTCGGGTGAGACCATTTTCTAGTGCCACTCAGCTACTATGTGATGGAGATGTCTGAACCAGGAAGGTTCTCTAGCATTCTTAAATCCTGCCCAATTTGTCTCTCATATTAAACTCCTGGCCAGTGAGTGCATATCAATCTGTGTTGACTGATTGATCATCTCTTAGTCAGGCTTCATGCTTCTGCAATCCAAAGGCATGGAGTCAGCTGCACATCCAAGTGTGTCACTAGGTTTAAACAAACTCATGCTCGCCTTCTGACCCCTTTACCTGAGAGCTGTGTGATGCTCATCCTCTTGTGAACCTCTCTGAGCCGCGGTGTTCTCATCTGTGATGTACTGTGTTAGTGACTTCTTTCAGAAGATTGACATAAGGATTCATGAAGGATTCATCCCTGGAGGTGCCTGCCACATTTGTAATGCTTCTGCACCTTGAACAGCTGCTGTGGAGCTGGGGTAGGCACAATGGGTAAGCTACTCGATGCACAAACAGAAGCACCAGAGTTCAGATTCCCCAGAAGCCAGGGAAAGCAGATGTACTAACACCATCTGTAATTCCAGTGTTATCATGGAGAAAAGCGGGGCAGAGATGAGAATCTCAGAATCTCCAGGGCCAGCTCGTCTGGCCTATGAAAGACGGACAGCAGGAGACCCTGTCTCAGATAAGGTGCAAGGTGGACTGATGTCTGGGGTTGTCTTCTGCTTTTCTCCCATGTACTGTGACACGGGTACACCTATACTCACGAACACTAGCATGCACACACAAACACAAGCACGCACATACACACATACAGATGTCGCTGCCATGAATTTTTAGGAGAGGACTTTTCTTAGCTCTCCTTACAGATGAGGAAACCGAGGCTCAAAGAGGCATCTGGTTCTGGCTCTAGTCCAAGTTCCCAGTTTAACTTTCTCCTGTCTCTCTGTGCCATCTGACAGCATCTTTTCCCTGGACCACCCAATCTGGGAAAGCCTCTGGAATGGAGAGAAAGTAGCTCCGGCTGTCATCTCCTGGCCTTATGACAGACCTGTGATGGGAGAATGGGATGTAGGCCCACGATTCCTTTTTATTCCAAGGTAGTTACATCATACAGGCTAAGGAAAGTGTCTTCTCTGGAGGTCTCTAATGGACAAGGAAGGCTCACACTGAAATAGTTATGTGTAGTTCAGGACTTTGGAATCCAGCTGGCCGGTAGAGCATCATGACCTCAGGAACACAGAGTGTAACAATCTTAATAACCACGTGGATATCCCGACTATAAGTCTTAGAGGTCTCGGTTGGCTTCTGATGGGTTTGCCACACAAAGTAGGCACTCCACTTGCAGTAAGAGGTGTTTTGTGGAGGGGGAGATAGAGGTTATTTATTCATTTCTCAATTCAACAAATCTTTATCAAACATCTACAGTGTGTTGTGGACATGCCTAAAAGCCAACGTGTTTGGTTTTTTTTTTTTGTTTTTTTTTTTTTTTTTTTGCTTTTTTGAAGCAAGGTGTTTATTGGGGGTGAGGAAACCCACACATGCAGCAGGAACACAGAGGAAAAAAAAACTTCAACAAAGAAAGAGAATCAGGAAGCTAAAATTCCAGTATCTCTCTCGAGACTAAAGTGTTTTAAAATCTCTGAAGAGTCTTCCTCTTTTAATTTTGAAGCAGAAATTGTAAGCTGATTGACCCTCGCATGCCAGCTGCTGTATAAAAATGCACCAACCCAGCCTTGAACCAGTTCATTAAAAGAGGCCCACTGGCAGCAGGGAAAGTCTACAAGTCCTTTGTTTTAAACTGTCAGGGTTTGCCTCGGGTCAGGAGGTTGAAGAGGCAATCCTCTTTGAAGCCTGCCACCTTTATTATCTAGCTGTGGCCCCTCTCCCTGACTGGCTGCCTGGGAATCTGTCTACATCCTCGTTTCCCATTTACATCTTCTGCTATTAATGGTTCTTTTTCTTTTTTTTCTTTTCTTCCTTCTCCTTCTTCTTTTATTTATTTATTTATTAAAGATTTCTGCCTCCTCCCCGCCACAGCCTCCCATTTCCCTTCCCCTCCCCAGATCAAGTCCCCCTCCCTTGTCAGCCTATAAAGAGCAATCAGGGTTCCCTGCCCTGTGGGAAGTCCAAGGACCACCCACCTCCTTCCAGGTCTAGTAAGGTGAGCATCCAAACTGCCTAGGCTCCCACAAAGCCAGTACGTGCAGTAGGATCAAAAACCCATTGCCATTGTTCTTGACTTCTCAGTAGTCCTCACTGTCCGCTATGTTCAGCAAGTCCGGTTTTATCCCAGGCTTTTTCAGACCCACGCCAGCTGGCCTTGGTGAGTTCCCGATAGAACATCTCCATTGTCTCAGTGTGTGGGTGCACCCCTCGCAGTCCTGAGTTCCTTGCTCGTGCTCTCTCTCCTTCTGCTCCTGATTTGGACCTTGAGATTTCTGTCCGGTGCTCCAATGTGGGTCTCTGTCTCCTTTCATCGCCTGATGAAGATTAATATCCAGGAGGATGCCTATATGTTTTTCTTTGGATTCACCTTCTTATTTAGCTTCTCTAGGATCTCGAATTATAGGCTCAATGTCCTTTATTTATGTAAAAGCCAATGTTATGAGTTGGATAAGATCAATGCCGTCCCTGCCTGATCAGTTCATGGTGTGATCAGTTGTAAGTACCAGACACCCCCCAGTTAAGAGGCTCAGTTTTCATGAGGAATTTGGGGGTGGGCAGTTCAGGGATGGGCCTGTTCTTCAAGGGTGCCATCTGCTTTGCCAATGGCTTGATTGTTATTCTAACAATTGCAAAATGGCCACCATACTTCCTGAAATTGCATTTGTATTCCAGCTAGACAAAAAGCCCCCTCTTCCCTGTGTGCCTACCTTTGTTGTGGAAGTTCATCCCAGAAGTTCTTTCAACTTAATTGATTGAAACTTTGGGCTACAACTGGGTGAAAATTTGCCCAGAAATGTAAGGGAGGAAGAGAAAAGGGGAAGGGGGAGGGGAGGGAGAGGAGGAGCGAAAGGCAAGTGAATCTAGAGTGGTTCTCAGTTTCTATTGTGTTCCTTCATGAGGTCTCCAGGCTTGAGGAGCAGACTGAAAAGTAGCAAGTCAGCTCATCGTGAGCTGGTGATTGATGACCATTGGACAGGGCTAGGGGAGGGGCGTCTGAGGAAAGACTGCCTATTTCTTAGGCTGCGTAGGAATGGAACCCAGGACCTTGAACATGCTAAGTAAGCACTCTGCTGCTGGGTCACATGCCCAGCTCTGCTTGGCTGGTTTGTTTTCTTTTTGTTTGTTTGTTTTGTTGTTCTGTTTTGATTTTGGGACAGGATCTCACAATGTAATCTCAACTGGCCTAGAATTTTCTTTGTAGACCAGGTAATCTTGAACTCACAAAGATTCACCTGCTTCTGTCTCATTAGTGCTGAGATTAAAGGTGTGTGCCACTCTGCCTGGCCCCTTTGGTTGTTTTGAGACAGGGTCTCAGCCTGTAGTCCAGTTGGCCATGCACATGTGATTGCTCTGCCTCAGGTTCCCTGTGCTGGGATTTCAGGTGTGTGGCACCATGCCTGCCTCTTCCTGGGAACGTGTAGGCTGCTGTGAATGGCTCTCCGTCCACTCTGTTCCTTGGCTTGAGAATTATTCTTATCATCCAAAGTTTCCACTCCAGTTTCTCTTACACATATTTTTTAAATAGTAAACATAAAATATATTGTTTATATTATATATTTATATGTTTGTATGCGTGTGTGTGTATTTGAAATAGTTAAATCCTGATAGTCTACCATGGTTGCCCAGCTCGCCTTCTCTTCTTTCATCCTCCTTCCCTCCATCCCTCTCTTCCTCCCTCCCTTCCTTTCTCCCATCCTTCCTTCAGATTGGACCTAGACCTTACCAGGCAAATGCTCTACCACTGAATTATATTCCAACACTCTCATTATCTTAAAATTTATTTATTTATTTGTGTGCATCTTAATCTGATTTTTATTGCTGTGGTAAACACTGTGGCCAAAAGAAACTTGGGAGAATAGAAGGCTTATTTCAGTTTCCATTTCCACATCACAGTCCATCCCTGAGGAAAGTCAGGGCAGGAAGTCAAGGCAGGAACCTGGAGTTGGTGATGGACCCAGTCTGATGCCATTTTAATATTAAAAGCTTTCTTATTACAAGGTCAAAATAGGTTCATTCTTGTTGCCTGTAAAACTTAAATTTGACCAGGTCTTGACTTATTTTCTTGAATTTGCCATGTTCCACCCCCTGTACCCTCACCTACGCCCTGATAAGATAATATGTTCTAAATAATTTTGAAATGTTCTTTGAAGTTTCTGTGTCACACTTGCAAAACCCCCAGTCATGGAGTTTGGGGGCTAATACAAACCCCACCTTCTCCTGTGTTCCAGACTATTTTCTCAAACCCCGTTTTAGGGAGAGAGCCCTGTCTGGTAGAAAATAAAGCTGGATTCATTTGACCAAAGAGTTTGGGTGATGGCCTTGCCTCTCATTTGATGGGATTAACAGCAGGAATTGAAGTGGAAGCCACGGAGGAGTGCTGCTTACTGACTGGCTCAGCCTACTTTCTGAAGCCACCAGGGACAGTGAGCTGAGCCTGCCCACATCAATTGTTAACCAAGAAACACACTACAGACCTGCCAATAGGCCAAACTTTTCTCCGTTGACAATCCCTCTTCTTAAATGGCTAGCTTGTTAGAAGTTTACAAAATACTAAACAGGGCAGTGTGTGTGTGTGTGTGTGTGTGTGTGTGTGTGGAGAGAGAGAGAGAGAGAGAGAGA
>NC_022014.1:9437270-9439085 GCF_000317375.1 Microtus ochrogaster | reverse complement strand
GAGAGAGAGAGAGAGAGAGAGAGAGAGACGGACGGACACAGACAGACACATAGAGAAACAGAGGGAGACAGAGAACATGCCTGTGGAGGTCAGGGGACAGCTTTCAGGGTCTGTTCTCTCCTCCTTTTGCTTCTGATGGTTGAACTCAGTTTCTCAGTCCTGTGTACTAAGTATCCCTACTCAGTTCCTGGTCCTCTCTTTTCTTTTCTTTTGAGATAGTCTCACTAAGTTGCCCAGGTTAGCCTTGAGTCTAAAGTCCTGGCAGGCCTTGAACTCTCAGTGTTCCTGCTTCTGTCTTCTTAGCAGCTGTGATGGCAGCCTCTGTCACCAGACCAGGCTCTCCTGGTGTTCAGTGCTGAGTAGGCTGCTGCTGTGGGCATAGGGCACTCACTTGACTCCTCCAAAGTTGGAGTGGAACATAGCTTCAGAACCTCACCACCCGCTTGAGACGATGGGGCTGTTTATTCTCCAGTCCGCTCCTGTGAGGCTGAGAGCTGTTTCTGCCTTGTGGCTCGCACTGATCCCTGCTTCCCACCTCAGCAGTGAGGAACCAGGTGTGTCCTAGGATGCTATTAGTACAAACAGAAAGAGGAGGCCTTCAGGAGGTTGGATGGGCATCAACGCCATTTTAACATCTTAGCAAGACTTGGTGAGACCGTTGGCCTAGGTTTACAATTTCAGATTGATTGATTAAGATTATGTTTTATGAGGCAGGATAGCATTCAAACTAGGCCATCCTCAAGCTCACTGTAGCTGACGATGACCTTGAACTCCTGATCCAACGAACTAGTTAGCTGAACAACGAGAACCAAACCCTTACCCGCTCTGTGTCCCATAGAGAGCCAGAGCTAGCTTTTTCCCTCAGCTCCTTGGTCCTCCAGGGAAAAGCAGCTGCTCCTCTTCATTTGTCCTCTGGTGAAAGGTGCCTCAGTTTCCTAAGAATTAAAATCAGAATCAGATGTTCCTGGAAAAACAAGCCCTAAAAATACAGGAGTCATGGTTTTCTAATTAATAACTTTCATCTTCTTTCCTTCCTTTTTATTTTTTATTTTTACAGTGTTAACTGTACTTTACAGTGTTAGTTGACCTAGGGTTCCACACAAGCTAGGTAAATGTTTACTTCACAACTTCCTGAAGCATTATTAATAAAAATTTAGAGACAGAAGTTGGGGTTCAACCTAAAGATCCAAAAAATGAAACAGCCAGCCACTGGTTCCTACCTCAAACTCTGACAGAACTGGAGATCCTGCCTCCAGGAATCTCAGAATGAGACTGTGTCTGAGAACTGTCCCCTTCTGCCTTATAATCCTCTCTAGGGCTGGAATTAAAGGTGTGCACCACTGGGTTTAAAGGCATGTACCGCCCAGTTTCTATAGCAACTAGTGTGTCTATTGGGATTAGAGGTGTGTTACCACTGCCTGGTCTGTAAGGCTGACCAGTGTGGCTGTTTTACTCTTTGATCTTCAGACAAGCTTTATTTTTAAAATACAAATGAAATGCCACTACAACTACCTCTACTTTAAAAGAGAGAGAGAGAGAGAGAGAGAGAGAGAGAGAGAGAGAGAGAGAGAGACTCTTGCTTAGTTGCCCAGGCTGGCCTTGGACTTACTATCTTGGCTCAGCCTCCAGCATAACTTAGAAGACAGGCCTTCATCACTTTTCTTTATATTTATAGGAGTCACGTCAGAGGAACAGACAATCCAGGATGAATGATCTCCCTGGCATGTGCCTATCTGGCTTGCCCTGACCCCCAAATGCCTATAAGGGCCTTACCCCTGCAAACCCAAGACAAGTGGCTTTTTTTCATTTTATGTG
>NC_022014.1:9428201-9434509 GCF_000317375.1 Microtus ochrogaster | reverse complement strand
AGAGACAATGTTGGGTGTCTTCCCAGGCACTATCTTCTCTTTGGACAGGGCCTCTCATTAGCCTGGAGCTGGCAGAATAGGCCATGGAGACCCAGGATCTACTTGTTTCTGTCTCCCCAGTACATACACCTCCATTTTTGTTTGTTTGGGTTTTTTCCTTGTTAGTTCTGGGCATTGAGTTTAGGCTTTCATGCTTGCAAGGCAAGCACTTGCCCAGCCACACTGTATCTCCGTCTTTTTTAAAAAAGTTTTTATTTAAGGAAGAGCCTTATGTGGTCTCCTCCTTGCTATATAGCTGAGGATAACCTTGAACTCCTCATCCTCTTGCTTCTTCCTCTTTAATCTTGGGATTACAGGCATGCACTCTCATGCTTGGCTGTAAGATAAACAGAGATCTGAAGAGTCTCACTTCCTGGCTTGTTGCCAGCTCCTCCCCAACCCCCCACATTACACCACCTCCAGAATGTTTGGCTCCACCAGGTGATAATGGAGCCAGACATTTCAAGAACACTGCAGTCTAAGGAGCAGGTGATTGAAAGGCCCAGGAGAAAGAATTTCATACGTCCAGGAAACTGAAAGACCATGCATGTGATGCTGGAGGAACCAGCTGGGATTTGGAGCTGTCCAGCTGCACTAGTACTGCGCCCCACCCCCAGGTGAGAGGCCATCCAAGGTTGTACTAGGAGACAGCACTGGGCAGGGAGACCTTGTCAATCAGGCCCAAGAGTTTGGTTGTGATTAGAAATGCATGCCTGTGTGCATCTCCTTACAAACAGGCACACTTTCCAGATGGAGGAAACACAAAGCAGCCTTCTTACTCTGGATGAGGACTCAGCAAGCTGTGGACTCACAGGGTGGGACAAAGGCACAGACAGTGGCCATTTCTGTCTCAGTGGCTCTGTGGATCCAGAGAGGAAGAAAGGGGGTGGTGATGGCTATAGCTGGCTTAAGTCTCTGCAGATCAGGTCTGGCATGTGTGTTTGGTGGACGAGTATTCTCCCCAGATTGACAGGCCCCAGAACCCCAGAATATGACCCTGAAAACAACATTTTCTGCTCCAATGGGTTGAGGTGAGGTCACAAGGATCAAGGTGGACAGTGACTAGTACCTGCATACAAAGGCTGGACACCAGGGAGAGGGCCCTGCGACCAGAAGGACGCTGCCAACCAGAGTGTTACAGATAGGTAAATCGAAGTCACAAGGAAGAGTGACCTACCCAAGTTCACATACTGGTAAGCAAGAAGAGCCAAGCCCGAGTCCCCTTGACTCAAACATGTATGCTGTTTCTGTGATGCTCCGGCTTTCATGGTGAAAGACAAACTTCGCTGGGTGTTAGGGTTCTCTAGAGGGAAGAACCAACAGAAGACTTATTAAACTGTTACTTGATACAGGCTGGGTAGATCAACAATCCCATCTTCCACCAGAGAGACTGAGAACCTAGTAGTAGCTGGGTCGCTGAAGCTGCATATCTTTACAGCCCAGTCTAGCACTGAGGGGCTGGGAGATTCTTTGAAGCTGGCTTCTGACGTCAGTGAAGAATGATAATAGCAGGAGCAGCAGCAGAAAAGGGGGGAGGCGGAGGAAAGTGAGCCAGGCAGGCAAGGGCACTGGTGTTTGCTCAGATCTCTTTTCCTCTTTAGGTGGCTCTCACAGCTGGGCCGGGCTACCCGCTCCCCCACCTCCAGCTATGCCTCCCCTTATGTGCCCTCACAGACCCACTCAGAAGTGTTTCTTAGCCAAATCCAGACGTAACAAAGCAGATAATCATGATTATCCACCTCCAGTGTCTGTCCTGACATCCTCCCTTTGCTCCTTCCTTTTAAAACATTTCCCCGGTCGGCTGGGAGTGGCACCCCAAGTACTGTGATGACACTGGTCAGAAGGGCTTTTGCCCACAGCAGTCCCCTTCATCTCTGTGCTGTCCTTCTGGGGTTGGTAAGGAAACCAGGGCTCAGGGAAGCAAGTTCTCGGCACTCTCACAACCTGTTGGATGGTGCTTTAAGACAGAGACCAGCCTCTGGAATCTATGCTGGGCGCTGCTCTCCACTGCTCTGGAACTGCCCTGGTTAGCAGGGTGCCTAATAACACTTTCGTCTCCTGGTGTTTGGTGCCTGTGTTAGGAGTCAGTGTGTTTGATCAGGGCTCTGTGGCTGACTGGCTGAGTCATGGTGCTATACAGGGTTTGACATAGCCCTCCTCCCCACACCCCGACACACACCTCAGCTTTGCTAAGAACAGCACCGACTGTTCTTTTCAGGGTGACTGGGCACAGTGCGGCTAGACTATGTTAAATTCCTCAGGGGGAAAGGAACTTTTTTTTTAAAGCCTACAAAATTATCTTTGCAGAGAAACCTCTAAGACTATCTTCTGCAGGTGAGGAATGTGGACGTCCACCAGGGGACATGTCCCTGCTAGACCTGAGGACCAGATCTAGTGGCTTGACCCATGACTGTCCGTGCTGCTGGTTCTGGTCTATGTATCTTGGTTTTCCTACGGAAGCCAACTGTGTGTGTGTGTGTGTGTGTGTGTGTGTGTGTCTTTACGTGTATATATATACATATGTATATATGTATATCAGAATAACTGATTAAATTTAAGCTTCAAACAACACAACATATTTTTAAAAGTATATTTCAAATATATCCCTTTGTGAATACTGGGGAGTTGAGATAGGGTTTCATACCAACAAGGCCAGCTTTGAACGCCCTTTATGCTGGAAACTGGCCTTGAATTCCTGATCCTCCTGCCTCAGTTTTCTAAGTGCTGGGACCATAAGCATACACCGTCATGTCTGGCTTTGAAGATCCTTATGTGAATAAATGTTCACTATGAATCTGAAGTTCTAATTTAATTGGGCATCTCATCTTCTTATTGCCTATTCCTGCAACTGTGACCCCTCACTCGATCAAATGGTTATAGTGGGACTCTGCAGGTGTCCCAAGTGTGGTCAGCTAGCTCTTCATATCTTTCAGAGCCATGGGGATAATTCGTGTAAACAGAGAAGATGCGCATTCTATCAAAAATGGGTAATGAGCTTTCTATTCTTGAAAATTCAGTTGGCACCATTTAAAAAGAGATTCCTTCTGTTGGACTGCTGCCTGTGTTAAAGATTGTCTCCCAGGCCACAAGTAAGAGTCAAACTGAAGAATGGAGTCCGAAGTCAAGAGAAAGGGAGAGAAGAAAGAGGGAGAGGGAGAGAGAGAGGGGGAGGAAGAGGGAGAGAGGGAGGGGAGAGGGATATATATGTATATACACATAAACACATATATATATATATATATGGAGAGAGATGTGAGAGAGAGAGAGAGAGAGAGAGAGAGAGAGAGAGAGAGAGAGAGAGAGAGAGAGAGAGAGAGAGAGAGAGAGAGAGAGAGGAACAAGTCTGTTAGATATCATTAGGCCTTCTGGGATGCAGTCAAGTTTTACCTTTGTCTGTAAAGTTCATGATGTGAATCTTTTAGTGATGTTTCTAATGAAAATGATGGTAAAAGTGTGGCTAAGTTTAGAAGCAGACAAAGCTGGCATGTGGATATGGCTCAGTGTGTAAAGTGCTGTTGTATAAGCTCAGGGTCTATTTTTACACCCATGTAAAGGCTAAGCATGGCAGAGCACACCTGTGACCCCAGTGCTAGCTGAAGAGCAGAGACAGGTGGATCTCTGGGACTTGCTGGCCAGGCAGTCCAGCTTCGAATGACAATATTCGGATTCACTGAGAGACTTCGTCTCAGCAAATGCGGTGGAAAGTGCTGGAGGGAGACACCCAGCTGACCTCTGGCTTCCACATGTACATTCATGGGTGAGCATATCTGTACACACACACACACACACACACACACACACACACACACACACACACACACATCAATAATGACAGAGAGGGGAAAGAAGGATTTTATGGAGGATGGTGGTTGAAGATGATGGGGCAGAATGTTGTGCAGAATAGGGAGATGCCATTTTGCAGTTGATAACTCTGTTAGCTTGCAACTATGTATCTAAGTTCACAAGGACAAACTGCTGTCTCAGGAATAAAGATCCATGCAACTAAGACCTTTTTTCTAGGGGCTGCGGGCATGAGGCTTGTGAAGGGAGTGATGGGGAGACATGTCAGAGAGGCAGGCAATGGCCTCATTACAAACGACAAGGTGGTTACAAATTTCAGGGAAGGTGCCTATTTTTCTGGTTCGTGGGCTGCTGTTATCTACAAGCCGAGTTCTGGGTTCTGTAAATCTGAAGAAAAGTAACTGATTAAAAGGTCCCATGACTGACGTGCTTCCAAGGACAGCTTATTCTGCTGTGATAACCTGGGGTACAAAAGGTGTCTTTGATTCAGGGGACAGAAAAAGATAGAAGGAACATACTTTCCCAGGAGGATCAGGGAGTGCGGAGAAAAGCCACTTGCCTCAGAGGATGGGAGAGGTAGCATTTGTTGAGGAACAAATGTTCAACTTATTAGGTCTGAGGTGTCATTTACAGAAAAGCCAGTGGGGACTAAAAATGAATGCGGTGTGTGACTTCCACAATTAGTGACTTTTAGAAAGTCAGCCAAGAGAAAGTGAAGCTGAAGGCTTAATTACAATTTAAGTCTGCTGCTGCTGCTGAGGATGAAGATGACGGTGAGAAGGATGAAGATTAAGGTGTCTTTGGGACTGAGAAAAACAACGAGAAAAGCATAATTCTCTATGCTAGTGTATTGCTGTCCTTATCAATTCTAACCTTTCAATTAAAAACACTGCGCACACTTCCTCCCCTGTTCACCATGCTTCTAGCCGAGCCCAACTTACAGAATCCCTTGCTTCTCCTGTTAGGTCTTCCCAACTCCTCTTAAAAAGTTCTTTTTGTGTTGTTATATGTGCATATGTATGTGTGTGTGTGTACATTCTCATACATGCCATGGAGACTGGGGTAGGGATGTCAGGTGTGCATTGCTTTGTTGCTTTCAGACTGGGTTTCTCTCTGAATTTGGAGTTGGGCTGGCAATCAACAAGCCCCGGCAATCCTCTTGTCTCTGTCTTTCCCACCCAAAGCTGGGGTTACAAGTGCATGTGACCATGTCTGGCATTTTATGTGCATTCTGGGGATTTGAACTCAGATCCTCATGCTTGTGCAGCAAGGGTTCTGACTTCTAAGCCATCGTCCCAGTCCCTCACCTTCTCAGCTCTTTTAGCTTCTTGCCATTGGGTGGTGTACGGTGACAGCAGAGACTGAGGGGTTTTTCCTCCCCCTCTCCATAAGAGTCCCCTGCTTTAAACTGTCCAGTGATTTAAACTTTCAGTTCTGGGGGCTCCGAAATCCCAAGTGCCCCTCATGAGTCTGCGGACCGGTACACCATTGCCGTCCAACATACCCTTCTCACCTTTTCCTTCAGCTTCTCTGGGATGCACCAAACTTTCACACTTCTATAGCATGATAGGCTGGCGCGTCTCCCATGTCTGAGGATCAATATCACTTCCTCAGAGATGGACTGAGACCTCCCCTATGGTTTCTCACCCCACTACCATCTCTCAGGATGTTCTAAGCACACTTTAAAGATCTGGGCTTCACCTTTGGACTTCAGCATGACAGTTCTTTAAGATTATCTTACAGCAGTGCCAAGGGTTTGACCCCTCAGCCATGAAGGCTGTCGATAGTTGCAGTCCCCAGAGCAGGCTATGTCTATCTCTTAGACTCTGCATCCTCCACTTCTATGTGCTGAACACACATGAATATTTCCTCTGGGTGACTTGCTTGAGAAGGACCGGGAAGTTTAGGTTGTGTTTGGGCTGCTCATGCCTTCCTTCTCAACATGGACCCTGTGTCAGACATGCTGGCTTTGCAAGTATTTCTGGAAGAAATGGGAGGTTTTGTGGTGATTAAGAAGATGGTAGGGTTGATAAGAATACTGATGATGGTAAGGAGAATGATAATGATGTTTCTGCTGCTGCTGGTAACAGTGGTGATGATTGTTGTTGGTGATGGTGGGGATGGTTGGTGATGGTTGGGGTGATGGTGGGGATGGTTGTTGTTGTTGGTGGGGATGGTAGTTGGTCATGGAGAAGTGATGATGGGGTGAGGCTGGGAATGGTTGATGATGGTGGAAGTGAGGTTGGGATGGTTGTTATTGGTGATGGTGGGGATGGTTGTTATTGGTGATGATGGGGATGATTGTTGGTGATGGTGGGAATGGTTGTTATTGGTGATGATGGGGATGGTTGTTGGTGATGGTGGGGATGGTTGTTGGTGATGGTGGGGATGGTTGTTGGTGATGGTGGGGATGGTTGTTATTGGTGATGGTGGGGATGGTTGTTGGTGATGGTGGGGATGGTTGTTAT
>NC_022014.1:9419429-9428101 GCF_000317375.1 Microtus ochrogaster | reverse complement strand
GGTTGTTGGTGATGGTGGGGATGGTTGTTATTGGTGATGGTGGGGATGGTTGTTGGTGATGGTGGGGATGGTTGTTATTGGTGATGGTGGGGATGATTGTTGGTGATACGATAGTGGGGTGAGGGGGGATGGTAGTGGTAATGGTTATGGGATGAGAGCAATGGTAGAGATTGTGAAGGTGATGGTGGTAGTGGTGATGGAGATGGTGGGGTAGGATAAGGGTAGTGCTGGTAGTGGTAATGGAGGTGGTGGGAATGGGAATGGGGTGAGGAAGGTGGGGGCTAGCTGTGATGATGAAGACTCTGGTGACAAAGAAAATAGACTCACAGAACCTAGCCTTACTACTTCTTCAAAGAATTTTTATACAAAAAACCAAATCCGACTTTTTCCTTTGTAGCCAGCCCAGAGAAATTACTTGAAGGTGGATTTTGGAATCAAAATCACTTCAGGAGAAGGAACTGCAGGAGAATCTGTCCCCTTAGACTACAGAGTGTCACCCCTTCTCTGATTCCAGTGTGTCTGATGTCCGCCCTCTCTCCAGCACCGCCCCCTTGGCCCCTCCCTCAGTCCAGCCTGCTTGCACTGGGAGCCAGTCTTCCCGAGGTTTCAGGGCACTGGTCCTGAACCAGAGCCGTGGGGAGCGAAGGTAGCCCCGGGCTGCAGTGTGTGTGGGGGGGTCAAGGCAAAAGTGTGGGTGGGAAGAGCAAGGAGGGCTGAGACCAACCGAGGCAGGGAGCGGTTGAGGGGGTTCATGGAGAGTGAGGCAAGGGAGTGGAGGCGGTGGTAGGGTTCTGGGTAGGAAAGTCTGAGCTAGAAGGACTGGGCACAGGGAGGAGCTGAGTGAGGAGGCAGCCACAGTGTTGGTCTGGGACCCGTGCTCCGGGGCAGGTCGGAAGGCACCAGGGAGGAGGTCTGAGAGGACAGGGAGCCCGAGATCGTGGGTCCGAGCTGGAGCACGTGTGAGTGTGATAGCTCAGGTGAGGGTGGTGGAACCAGAGTTTGAGCTGGGTTCCAGATCCACGCTGGAGAATCTGGGGTGCAGTGAACAGCAGGGGAGCGTGGGCAGGAACCGGCGCCTAGGGGCCCTACGCTGGGAGATGCGGGTGCATCTGGGCGCTCTGGCGGGCGCGGCGGCACTGAGCGGGGCGCTCAGTTTTGTGCTGCTGGCTGCCGCCATCGGAACGGACTTCTGGTACATCATCGACACCGAGAGGCTGGAGAGGAACAGCCACGGAGCGCAGGACCGGGGACGCGCCAACCGCAGCCAGCTGGAGCCTCTGAGCTCCCACTCGGGGCTCTGGCGGACTTGCCGGTGTAAGGGTCCTCCCCAAGTGTCCTCGTTCGCACTGCACCCGGATACCATACCTTCAAGCCTGGGACCTGTTGCTTGGCGCACACTCCTCCCTTAGCCTCCAAACTCACAGTGCCAAGCATTTAGGGGTGCAGGGAGGGTGGACAGAGAGGCGGGCTTGCGAAAGTGCTCCCGGCGGTGCCCAGCTAGGCTCACAAATGCACAATACCCCGTTTGCTTTTTTGGGTGGGAGACATCTAGGGAGGCTTGGGGGGGGGGGGAGAATGCCAGTCTCCTGCCCGTGAACTCCTTTCTTCCATCAGTCCAGAGCTCCTGCACGCCGCTGATGAACCCCTTCTGGCAGGAGAATGTGACCGTCAGCGACTCGAGCAGACAGCTTCTCAGTAAGTCTGGGGATAGTGGGTGGATGGAGGGAACAGCCCCTTTCCGTCTCTCAGTTTTGATGCTCTTCTTCATACATGAGTTCCTGAACTGCGGTTGTTCTGAATGGCCGTGGGTGGCCTTTGACAGGAGCAGGGCCACACCAGGGATTGGGGCCACTCTTGGGCTACCTAGAATATGTGTAGAATTCGTCCAACCTACCAATATTCCTGTGCGCCAAGCAACGTGGTGACTGAGATAGCAAGTTCAGTCAGTGCGCTCTAGGATCTCATAGACTCGAGTCGTAAAGGGGTCCTCACTACAGGAGCAATTGCATTTGAGTGGCAATCAGCATGGAGTTCACACCCCATCCGTATCTGAGCATCTTTGGATGCTGAAGTCCCAATGAGAGGTCTTGTCTTGCAGACCAAGGGCCAGCTTGTCAGTAGCAAGGATGTGGGGTGATTCAAGGCAGGTAATTTGGAGGTGGAGAACAGCCTCTTGTCTGAAGGGCCATTGCGCGTGCCTTGCTGTCACCTGGCTTCCCCAGCACCTCCTACAGGGCCTGATGCTCCTTAGAGAAGAGAGGCTCAATACAAGAGAGGTAAAGGAGTGAGCAGCACTTGCGGAAGGAAGGAAGGAAGGAAGGAAGGAAGGAAGGAAGGAAGGAAGGAAGGAAGGAAGGAAGGAAGGGGAGTAATTTCAGGTACTGAAACTTTGAGTTGCCTGGACACGGAGCCAAGAGCTTTTCTTTGCTGTCTTTAGTTGATTCTCACACCCACCCCTGAAGTTGGTTCTTCCAGCTCTCTTCACTTCTACCCCCATGCAGTACTGGGTACTAATCCAAGGCCATCCTCTTACTAGGCAAAGACTCTACCACCCAACTCTATCCTATTCCTCCTCCTTCTTTTTAGTTTTATTTTTTTGGATTTTTGAGACAGGGTTTGTCTATAGCTTTTGAGACTGTCCTGGAACTAGCTCTTCTAGACCAGGCTGGCCTCGAACTCACAGAGATATGCCTGCCTCTGCCTCCTGAATGCTTGGATTAAAGGCATGCACCACCACCGCCTGGCTTCCTTCTTTTTAGTTTTTATTTTGAACAGTCTCACTGTTCTCTAGCCTGACCTTAAACACATTCTGCAGCTCTGCCAGGCCTTGGACTTGCAATTCTCCTGCCCTCAATCTGAGTAGCTGGGATTATAGATTTGTAGCACTAGGCCTGGGTATCATCTCCATGTTTGGCTCTCACTTGGAAACTGAGTCCAGGTCCCATAGAGAGGACCTGAGGAGGAAATGAGGGTGGAAACCCGTAGACTTTGGTTGTGTGTGGCCTTGAGCAGACTGCCTGAGGCTTAGGAAGGGACCCTAGCCTGCCTTTCTGTTGTGTTTCTTCCCAAGCCTTTCCCTCTGCTCCCCAGGCTTCCTCCTGATGTAGGACTTTGCATGTGCTGTTTCCTCTTCCTGGTGCCTCTCTGCCCTCACCTACCAGCTTAGCTTGGTTGATTTCCTTCTCATTGTAAAGGTCATTTTGCTTTTTGGGGTGTAGAATCTGACTCTCTTATTAGTCTGTAAAGTCCACGAAGGCAGAGGATTATCTCTGTCTTGCCCACTGTTGAATTGTCAGTACTTAGCACAGAACATGGCAGACAGCAGATCACAAAGCAAACGTCTGTTGAACAAGTATGAGAGGGAATGAAAGCTACATTATGGGTTAAAATTATATGTTACATATTATACATACATATATATATATATATATATATATATATATATATATATATATATGAGTGGCTGGTGGCTGGGCCTGTGAATGGTGGGTGGATGGATTAGTGAGTGAGGGAATGAGGGAATGGTTGGATGGGTGGATGGATGAACAAATAGATGAATGGATCAGAACCATTTCTCCCAAGTCCAGTAGCATGCTGGGAAATATTTAACAAATAACTCTCTTGGAAAAACATTTAAAAGCCCTTGATCTATATTAGCCCATTTCTGTGGTGTCAATATTTCTACTGTGACCAGCTTTAACTTATCAGCATAACGTTACCTGGTTCACAAAATTCCCCAGATCTTACCTGGTTATTGTAAGCTGCTCCTCAGTCAGCCCAGCATACCTCTGTGCATATTCCCAGCACCAGCGTCTTTCTGTGGTCGCCCCTGTGTGGGGGCGGGGGATGGGGGTAATCTGTACTGTTGGGTTCTCTGGCTGCATTGGGAGGTACTTTGGCTGCTGAGTACTGCTTCAAGAATCATCTAGAATCCTGTGTTTGAAGAATGGGAGAGAACGGTCCATCCTAACTCAGTCCTTCTCTGGCCCTCTTGATCCCTTGAAGTTCCACTTGTTACCCAGTGACCAAAAGGAGTTGTCCAAAGCACGAAGGGTCCCGTCAGGATCCACAAAATATGGAAACAAAACCATAGGAAACACTGGGGGACTGAGACCAGAAGACCAAAGACTGCTGGGCTCCAATGTGAGTTCAGTGCCAGCCTGGGCAGCTTAACTCAATTAATAATTTAGAACTCTGGACACATAGCTCAGTGACTTGCCTGAGCAAAGTCTCTATCCCCAGCTAGGAGAAGAAAATACTAACAACCCTGATGAACCAAGACATAGCATGGGCAAAATGAACATCACTTAGGACCTCACCTTGCTTTTTAGTTGTGTTTGTGTTAGGGTAACATGTTGCCTCAAAGAAGGCTTGGCAGACTCATGGCACGCTCTCAGAAATCATTCACTTCCCCCACTACAGCTCTTTCTATACTTTCTTATCTTTCTTATCTTTAGACACATGGGTGACCATTTGCCAAGGCTGCATGCAATCATTTAGCTGCCTTGTCCTGCTTATAGATGAATCCAACAGCTAGAGGTAGTTGACGGTTGGCTAGTGCGCCTTTGACCCTGTTACAGCAACAGCCCTGACTTTGAGAAACAGGCAGAAGCCTCACTCAGCAGTTTCCCTAGCATGCTCCTGGTGCTTGACCTCGATGTGAGCCTGACCACAGCTCCACTACTAGCTGTGCATGTGACCTTGGGCATTTCCTCCACCTGTCAGGGCCTCAGGTCCCTCGTGTTGAGGGCACCAGTCTTCTTTCTAATTTTTTTGGTTTAACCTCCTTCTTACACAGAGAGCTTTTAAAATTGTTTATTATTACTGTGTGTGATATCTGTAGATCAGAGGACAGCTTCATGAATTGGTTCTCTTTTTCCACCTCTATGTGGATTCTGGGGTTGTACTCAGGTTTGCCTGGCAAGCACTTCACCCGCTGAACCACCTTGATGGCCTCTTTCTAATCTTACAGGGAAGACAGAATTTGAGAGTTGCCTTTAATAAGTTCAGGGTGGCGAGTGCTTGGTTCCATAGACAGCCAGGCATAGAACTGCTGTTGTTTCCCCTGTGTTATCTGGGAATGAGGACAAGCTGCCCCTTCGGACTGCACACTCATCGCAAACCACCCCAGAGAGAGCTTTTCTCAGAATTGGTTTTCGCTTATAAATGAATTTTGTGTTTAGTCCAAGCTCTTTATGATGTAAAGATGTCCCAGTCATCCGAAGATCTGCCGTATTGGCCAGAGAGTCAGGTTGACAACAGACTTGCTCTGAGTCGGCCCCCTAAGCTGATCCTGGTGGGCACGGATGGGCAGAGTACTCAGGCCTGCCGAAGGACCACTTTAGAGTATTCTGACCCTAGCAGGCAGAGTGGTCAGGCGAACCCTTCACCACCGCCTCATGATTCCAGTGGCCATCTGCGGAGGAGCGAACATGAGCAGATGGCCCAGCTCCTTACCTTATCCAGCCAGGGACAGAGACAGCCATCTGTTCCAGGTCCATTTCTGTTGTGTGACGGACACCCTGACAAAAAGCAGCTTAGGGGAGAAAGGGTTTGTTTGGCTCATACTTCCAGGTTAAAGTCCTTATTGTGAGGAGGTCAAGGCAGCAACTTAGAGCCTTGCGTCCACAGTCAAGAGCAAAGAGGGATGGATGGATTTTTGCTTGCTTGCTTGCTAGTACTCAGCCAGCTCAACGTGAGGGTTGCAACCCATTAAGGGGTCTAATAACTCACAAAGGTCACCTAAAACCATCGGAAACACATATACTTACATTCCAATTCATAATAGTAGCAAGATTACACTTACGAAGTAACAACAAAAATAATTTTATGGTTGGGGGTCACTGCAACATGAGGAAGTGTGGTAAAGGGTGGCAGCATTAGGAAGGTTGAGAACCACTGTTTTATAGAGCCCAGTGCATGAAATAATACCTTTCCTATTTAGGGTGGGTCTTCCCACCTCAACACCCTACCCCAGATATGTCCACAGGTTAATGAGGTTGAGATAGACTTTCTTCTTAGATGAAAACAAACCAGTTCAGCATCCAGGGGACATGCCCCTTAGTAGCCAAGTCTTGATACCAGGGCTTGAGTATTTACTTGGTTTCCAGATCTGCTCTGGGAACGTGCATCTGGAGGCAAGGAGGTTTTCACTTAGCTTTCTTCAAGAGCTATAGAGGACAACAGGGGACTAGGGGTGTCGCCAAGAATCTTTCAGTGGCAAATGACAAAAACACCAATTATACCGATTTAAAGAGGAGGGGGAAAGGCTGACTCATATTTTTGTGGAGGTCCAGTGTGCTGGGATCTCTGGGGTTCCGTCTCCCCTTCTCCCTCTGGGAGCTTTGCTTTAGATGGTCATGTATTTAGGCTGAATCCTGCAGCCCAGAAGGGAGGGGCTATCCCATTGGCCCTATGCCTTTGCGTTGAACCAATTGACTGAAGCTAAAAAGACGCTGTGTGTTGACTGACCAGGTTGAACCATGTAGCTATTTCCTTTCTTTTTTCTCTTTTCTCCTCTTCTCTTCTCTTCTCTTCTCTTCTCTTCTCTTCTCTCCTCTCCTCTCCTCTCCTCTCCTCTCCTCTCCTCCCATCTCCTCCTCTCCTCCCCTCCCCTTCCTTCCCCTTCCCTTCCCTTCTTTTCTGTTTCCTATGCTTTTCCTTCTTCAAGGCTGTTCCAAAACTCAATCTGTTGACTAGGCTTTCCTCAAATTCTGCCTGCCTCTGCCTCCTGAGTGCAGGAATTAAAGGTGTCACCACCATGCTGGCCATTATGGATACTCTGTTCTCTTTTCTTTTCTTTTCTTTTCTTTGACAGTCTCTCAGTGTAACATTGGCTATCCTGGAACTCACTCTGTAGACCAGGCTGGCCTCTAGCTCACAGAGATCCACCTGTTGCTGCCTCCCTGAGTGCTGGGATTAAAGATCTGTGCAGCCACTGCCTGACAGACACTCCTAATAAAGGTGCAGAAATGGCATCAGCCTCTTAAAGACAATGGACAGAAAGTGGGGTTTCTTGACTGCAACTTACCCACCTGTGTGAGTTCTTAGCAGTCACCTGTGTCCGATGTAAGCGGGCTCCTCTGGGAGGGAATGAGATCCTATACACAGATTCAGAGATACGATCTGTATATAGTAAAAGCTCAGTTAATGTTTAAATCTTTATTTTTGAGCCTCTAGCTTCTCACTCAGAAAACGGAACTCGTCACTGGAGATTTATTTGTTTATTTGTAGAGATTTCTGGGGGCTGACAAGATGCCTCAGTGGGTGAGGAGGTTGCTGTGCAAGTTTGAGGATTTGAGTTTTGTCCTTGTAACTGATTTCATGTCCACAGCAGCCCACGAGGCAGTCAGTATTATTCATATTATCACAGCCAACTTTGTAGGTGAGGGGGTATATGGCACAGAGAGGGTAGGTGAGTTACTTAAGTTTGCACAGTAGCTGGTGGATCTGGGACTCGAACACTAGTAGTTTACACTGTTGGAATGATGCTGCATTAAGTCACATTTCAGTGCAATGTGTGTACAAGACCAGAGGACCTGGGGGCTGGCTCAGTGGGTAAAGTGCTTGCCATGAAAGCATGAGGACCCGAGTTTGATATCCAGAACCTACAAAACCCAATCAAACAACAACCAAAACCAAAACAAAATTTATGACTCCCTTCAAACCCTTCACCAGGTGGGGCACCCCTTCCTAGTAGGCATGCTTATCACCCAGCACTAGCAGGCTTGCTTGTCACCTGGTTCTCTGTCCAGCCAGCAGAGCTGAATCCATGAGTTCCAGGCCAACGAGAGACTCTCTCAAAAACCAAACGGAATGATTCTTTAGAAATAGCACCCCAGACAGACAAGGAAGAGCAAATGAAAACAGGATTGAGCCAGTGTGTTCCAGAAACAGCCAGAGGGCCTGCAGTTCTAGAAAGTGCTTCTCAGAGGCGTGCCAGATATGTCCAGGCCGGCCTTCAACTGTGTCTCTTCAGAGTAGGTGACCATGATCAGGCACACTCAGGGGGTCAAATGCTTTTTCCAACAAAACAAGCCGGCAGCAGAGGCTGACTAAGGGCCAGAGCCTGGCCTCTGAGAGGTGGTGAGGTTAGGGAGAAACTCACCCGACTGGGTTTCCTGGCATTCTGGGTGCAGAGCCGCTGCAGCAGTGTGGAAAATTAAAATGAAGCTGGGTGCAAAATGACAATGGAAGTGCGGGGGTGGAAACAGAGCGGAGGACATAAAACACTCAATGTCGAGCGGCTCCGGGCACAGGAGGGAGATAATGGAGGATTTCCTCAGAGTGGTGCTGCGGGCAAGGTGACGCACAGAGAGGGAGCGAGGCCAGAGCCAGCACTCTGTCATGGCTTAGATACGGGGTCTCCTCTCACGGTCTCACACGCAGAAGTGTTGGTCTGTGGAGAGGTCACTGGATGGCGAAGGCAGAGTGGTCGCCTGAAAGGTCCCTGGATGGCGAGGGTAGAGAGGTCCCCAGATGGTGAGGGCAGAGTGGTCACCTGATGGCGAGGATAGAGAGGTTCCCGGATGGCGAGGGTAGAGAGGTCCCCTGATGGCGAGGATAGAGAGGTCCCCGGATGGCGAGGGTAGAGAGGTCCCCGGATGGCGAGGATAGAGAGGTCCCCGGATGGCGAGGGTAGAGAGGTCCCCTGATGGCGAGGGTAGAGAGGT
>NC_022014.1:9413262-9419329 GCF_000317375.1 Microtus ochrogaster | reverse complement strand
GAGGTCCCCGGATGGCGAGGATAGAGAGGTCCCCGGATGGCGAGGGTAGAGAGGTCCCCTGATGGCGAGGGTAGAGAGGTCCCCGGATGGCGAGGGTAGAGAGGTCCCCAGATGGTGAGGGCAGAGTGGTCACCTGATGGTGAGGGTAGAGAAGTTTTCGGATGGCCATGTCACCAGATGGCAAGGGCAAAGGGCACCGGATGGTGAAGGCAGAGAGGGCACTGGATGGCGAGGCACCCATGGACTAATCTGTGGATGAGTTTGAGCCGGAGGAGTTTTAGGATGTGGAGTCAGTTGGAGGAAGTGGCTGAGGAGTGCCGTTGTACTGGCTTCTTCCTTCTCTTTCTGCTTCCTGGCTACCCAGAGATGAGCAGCTCCTCCCTGCTACGACATTTCTGCCCTGTTACCAGCTTGAAAGCCAAGGAGCCAGGTGACCATGAACTGAAACCTTGGAAACTCTAAGCCCAAACCAACCTTCCTTCTTTGTAATCTTTTCCTCTCAGATGTTTTACCACAAGAGTGGAAAGTTGGTGAATGCAGGGCTCAGTCCTTGGGAGAATGAAAGCTTGGGTGTGATGACAGCCTTTGGGGGCCCCAGGGAAAGCCAATTCCATGTTCAGGACATTTAAAAAGTTGATTCTGCTTCTAGAATCTGTGCTCTGTGTGATGTTTCTAGGAAGAGACACGTTGTGCTTGTTTGAAGCAGAAAATAAGAAGAGAGGAGAAAAGCCTCAGCGCGTAGGCGCAGGACGACTAGATATTTATGTGTACACATATAAAGTTGAGAAAATTATGCGGCCTATAAGAAAGCTCGATGTGCCCAGAACACAAAGCTGCACCGAGGAACGAACATGCAGTTACAGGATGTTGTGGGCAGCGTGATGCTGTCTGCTGTGCTTCCTCAGCGAGATTAGTCACCGTCCCCTTGTCAGACACCTGATGTCATCAGCTCACGAGGTCGAAAGTTTATGCTCATGGTTCCGAGGGTCACACTGTACTCTCAGCTGGGTCCCTCACTTTGGGGCTGTGGTGTCACATTGGTGGGACACATGACTCGCTAAAAAAGCCAGAATGTATGAATGGGACAGAGGCCAGGGTCCTGCAATGTCCTTGGAAGGCACACCCCAACCGGCTTCACACCTCACTCCAGGCCTCAGTTCCTACTGCTCCTATCACTGATCAATAGAGCTAAGGGGGTGGGGGTAAGAGGGGCAAGCTTTGGAGACACTTATGTCGATCATGACCAGTATAGTACTTAGTTCTATAGAAATACTACAACCATGTATATTGTAATGACACTGCCATCCTCTGAGCGCCTACTCTAGGCATATAGGATGCTTCTACTGTATATCCCTGAAGGGACGGTAGTGTGGTGAGTGATGCCGCTAACCAAAAACATGCCTGGGAAGGGCACTTGCCTCACAAACCTTGTGACCTGAGTTTCATTCCTAGAACCCATGTGTTAGTCATTTCTGTTGCTGTGACAGGGTACCCATGGCATAGACAACTGAGGACAGAAAAGGCTTGTTTGTTCCACCGTTCCAGAGGGATAGAGGGCATCTTGCTGAGGAAGACATGGCAGCAGGCAGGAAGGCAATGGTGGCAGGAGCAGGAGGCCGGCTGGTCACCCGACATCCACGCCGAGGAGGAAGCAAAAGCCGAGTGGGAAATGGGTCAGGCTGTAAAACCTCCGAGCCCACCGGACCTCTGTGACAAACTGCTTCTAGCTGGGCTCTACATCCCAAAGGTTCCACAGCCTTCCCACACAAGCCAGGGACAAAGTTCAAACCCACTAGCCGACAGGGGACAGTTCATATTCAAAGCACACTGCCATGTATAGGTAAAGAGAACAGACTCCACAAAGTTGTCCTGACTCTCCACACATGCCAAGGCGTGTCCCTATGTTAAAGAAATACATTTAAAAAGGTTTGCCATTGTCCTCCGCTCCCCAACTGACTTTATTTGGGAAAAACAACGCTACAGATGTAGTTGAGGATCTCAAGGTGAGGTCCTCTTGGGTTCATGTGATGGACTGAAGCCCATGATGATACACATGGATGAGTGTGTGTCCCCAGAAGAGGAGAATCAAAGAGAAGAGCAGGCGTGGAGGTGGTGCCTGCAGTGAGGCTAAGGCAGGGACGCCGGACGTCGCTTCCTGCAGCTCCCTCCCCGCTGAGGCGGTAGTGAGGAAGGGCTGCCCCCTGTGGTGGGGTAGGAGCCTTGACCTGGAACACCTTGACTCCACAACTTAGCAAATAAATGCCTGGTGTTTTTTGTTTTGGCAGGTTCTCACGTAGCCCAGGCTGGCCAGGAATGAACTACTTAGCTGAGGAGGACCTTGAATTTCGGATCTTTCTGCCCCTACCTCCCAACTGCTGGGATTATAGGCGTGTACCACAATGGCCGGTTTAACGTTTTGTTTTTAGGATTATTATTTTTTAAATTTTATGCAGATGGGTGTTTTGTCTATGGACCACCTGTGTGCAGCACCTACGGGGGCAAGAAGAGGTTGTTGGACCCGCTTAAAACTGGAGTTACAAATGCTTGTTAGCCCGTGAATCAGGGTGCTTGGGACTGAACCTGGCTAGAAAAGTCAATGCTCTGAACTGCTGAGTCATCGCTTCACTCGGGGTGGGAAGGAGGTAAAGTTTTTTGCTTTTTGAAAACCACGCCTGGTTTTATTTTGTTCCAGGGATGGAACACAGTGCTTCCGGAATGATAGGCAAGCCACACCCCCAGAACCTATGAAGCCACACCCCCAGAACCTATGAAGCCACACCCCCCAGAGCTGTCCCTTGAGCGTTCCGCTGCGCAGCTGGTGGACATTAGAGCTGGAAGCTGCAGAAATGCAGGCAGTAACCAAAGAGTAGGTTTTGACTTGGGTCCCTAGTTGCTCATTTCCTCTGAGACACGTCTCCCGGCTCCACGACTGTCCCCTACTCCTGTTGCTGCTTAAGTCTCTCTTGCACTGGGTTGAAATCTGTAGGGCTGCAAACTGGAGGTTGATATCTGGTGGTGTCCTCCTCTATAGCTTTCTATCTTTTTTATTTTATTTTATTTTATTTTATTTTATTTTATTTTATTTTATTGTTTGTTTTGAGTGTAGCCCTGGCTGTCCTGGAACTTACTTTGTAGACCAGGCTGGCCTTGAACTCACAGAGCTCCACTAGGATTAAAGGCCTTTCTACCTTGTTTTTAGAGACAGTGTTTCTCAATGATTTGAGCTCCCCAGTCCAGTTACATTGACTGTCCAACAGTGGCAAGAATTCATCTTTCTACATCCCAGCACTGGGGTTACAGATGTGTGCCGCTGCACCCCACTTTTTCTAAATGCTAAGGTTCCAGACTCAGGTCCTTGCGTTTGTACAGCAGGACCTAATAGATGGAACCATCTTCCCAACCCCTTGATGGCTGGTTTTATTTTTTCTATTTACTGAGTCCTCAACACAGAGGCTTAGAGGATGGGATATTTGCTGGCTCTCCATTGAGCAGATGACAAAACTGATGTTTGCAAAGCCGTTCTCCAGCTTGCCCCGGCCCCTGGACTTGCGGATGATGCTGTAGACCTCGGTGTGTCAGCCTGTGCTAGCAGAGCTTGGGACAATGAGGGACACACACGCGTCCCAGCTGTCTCAGTGCTGGTGTGTGCCTGTGGTCGGGGTGGGTGATTTAATGGCTTTCGATGACTGTGGGCCTCCTAGAAGCACTGTGACCTGGAAGCTAATTTCTGTGTGCAGTCTATCAGTTCATCCGCAGGGGGTACTGTCTGGGAATTGTTTATCTTTGTCTCCGAACCATGGAGCTGGGCTCATAATTCAAGACATCCTGGCAGGCTAGTCAGGTGCAGACTGCACCAGTCTGAGGACCTGAGTTTGACTCTAGCGCTCACACGAAAGGGCAAAGGGCAAAAGCTGAAAGGGCGGATTCCAGCCAGTCCACTATTGTCAGTTCAGTCAATGCCCAGATCATGATCAGAGACTGCCCGTATGACAGGGTCTCAAAATCTTGTTATTGTGTGTGTGTTGTGTGTGAGCATGCACGCGTGCAGTGTGTGTTTGTGTATGTGAGCGTGTGTGTGCATGTGTGCATGGTGTATGGGTACCACAGCCTTCACAGGGGGGCCTGAGGACAACTTTGTAGAATTGGTGTTCTCCTCCCACCTTTATGTGAGATCCAAAATTCAGGCTGATGTGACAAGTGCTTTTACCACTGAGCTGTCTCTTGTCCCTGTGTGATTTGTTATCAGTATTTTATTATTACAATCACAAAGGCTTTTGGTGTGTAGTTTCTTCTGGGGTGTGGGATGAGATTAGATCCACACCCCTACCCAGGATAAAATGAGTCACGTGCCTTGAATTCATGACGCACCTGTAATTTGGGGGTGGGGTCAGAAACAGAGATAAAATTTGGGGATATAAAGATTTTATAAAACGGCCTTTCTCCACCTCCTTTTCCCTCTCACCCGCTCCCCCACTCGCAACTCTCCTCAGCCTAGAAGGAAACTAGATTTCCCAGGAGCCCTGGTGCGTATCTCATAGGCTCATTTTTACGTTTGCATGCTCATGTCAGTCCCTTGATGCAGCACGGAGAGAATAATAATGCACCACTGCCCTCTAGGGGTCACCGCGAGCAAGTGCAATGCTGCTCCCCGCACCGAACATGCATCCAGGAGTCTCCACTGTTTTTTTTTTTTTATCAATAGAAGTCACTATTGTGGGTACATGGTAAATGTACATAAACGATTGAATCCTGGATGTTAATAACCCCCTGTACCTGGTCCCCCCTTCTCTCTAGCTATGCATGGGACATTTGTGATCTTGTTGCCACTTAGCCTGATTGTGATGGTGTTTGGGGGAATGGCCGGATTCCTGAGCTTCCTCCTCCGAGCCCACCTCCTCCTGCTGCTCACGGGGACCTTATTTCTCTTTGGAGGTAGGTTTTCCCCTGCCCGGGGTCCAGGCCCTACAGTCACATGGGTACCAAGGGCTATGCGCTCTTTAGGAGCAGGGTCTCAGCTCCTGGAATTCTCCACGGGATGTCAGAGGGAAGGGGCAGTGCTTTCCAGCCTTGAGGTCCCAAGATCTCTGGTTCCAAGGAAGGAGGAGGAGGAGAACACAGCCTTGGGAGCCACCCCCAACATCTTGCTGAAGAGTGGTGTCTGTCACCTCTGTCTGGTCTCGCATTGATGGCCTTGGCTTCCGGCTTAGGGCTGTGGGTGGACAAGAGACCCTGACATCCACTGCTTTGCCGCCTTCTGCCAAGTAGCGGTTCTGACGTGGGAAATCAGACTGGACAGGCGCTGCAGGACACACCCCACATGATTACACTTCACGGCAGCTTCTCAATGAGCAGAGCTCACAGCGACAGAATAAAATGATGAGCAGAAGCTTTGGGTGTGGACTGGGGACTTACGGTTTCGGTGGCTCTCGGCTTCAAGTAGCAGGAGTGATAAGTTGATTTTGGCAATTAGAATTGGCATCCATATATCACGCACCCATATATCACACACCTATATATTGTGCACCCATATATCACACACCCGTATATCACACACACATATGTTGTGCATTTATATATCACACACCCATATATCACACACCCATATGTTGTGCACCCATGTCATGCACACGTATACACTGCACTTACATGTGGCTGAGAAGGTAGATGTGTGTATGTTTCACCATAAAGAGAGGCTGTGTGAATCAATGCGTATGTTCTGTAGTTTCTTAAGTTTCTCTACCATATGCTGACATGTTACAGCCATATTCATCAGATTGTAGATACATACAAGGGTTACCTGTCAGGAGGTGACACACAGGTGTCCACACCTGTCATCCCTGCATTCAGGAGGCTGAGACCAGAAGATCTCAAGATGAAATCCAGATAATACTATACAGTGTAACTCTTAAAAACATAAAACCATAACCCCCCAAACCCAGATCCAAACCACACCCCCCCAAATCCTCAAGCCGTACTTGAACCAAACCTAACTAAGCCAGACTAAATCAATCAAATCAAAACCAGGCAGACATTGGCTAAGTCAGTTCTGTTTACATGGATGGCCAGG
>NC_022014.1:9405648-9412965 GCF_000317375.1 Microtus ochrogaster | reverse complement strand
GAGAGAGAGAGAGAGAGAGAGAGAGAGAGAGAGAGAGAGAGAGAGAGAGAGAGAATACACAGGGGACATGGCTCAGTGCATAAGAGCATTTGGAACAAACCCGGCATGTTTGTAGGATTACATGTAGCCCCAGTTTGGCTCTAGGTTCAGTGAGAGACCTTGTCTCAAGAGAATTAGGTGGGGAGTGACTGACAGATCCTCTTCCAGCTTCCGAATGTGTAAAGAGGTTTCCTTGGGAACCTTGGAGGGAGAAAATAAAGGAAGGAACAGATAGTATGAAGCATTTTCTACCCATGGTTATCCATGGTCTTGGCTATGGTGTCACTCAGTGGCTAATTCTCCTATCAATACCCTCAGGCAAGACGCTGATGGCGGCCGGCTCTGATCCGGAGGCAGACCAGCTTGTATAGCTGGTACCATGAAGGGACTGAGCTACTCCCTTAAGGACACTTTCAAAGTAAAACGCCACGCAGAGGCTGGACTGGAATGGGCCCAGTAAGAGCATTTGTCTAGCATTTGTAAGGCCCTGTCTTCCATCCCCACCACTACAAAACCAAAGCAAATAAAACCCAGATGTGGCCAGTGGTCACCATCCTGAACTATGTAGCACTGAATCGATATCTTATGGAGACCTACTGTGTGCCAGGGGAAAGAAAAACAGACTTGGAGGTCACTCTGCAGGATTCACAGCCTGAAGAGAGACTCAAAGGGAAACTGCAGCTGTGACCTGGGCTGTGGGGACTGGGGAGCGGTGGAGTCCCAGGGGCATAGCGTGCTCAGGCTCACCCCAAAGCAGCTAGCAGAGCTGAGCAGGAGGGGGAGGGGGGCAGCTGCAGCAGGCTGAGCAGGATGGGGAGGGGGGCAGCTGCAGCAGGCAGGGACCCAGCTCAGCAAAGGCTCTGAAGACAGTGCTGTGGAGACCCCTGGCTGGGTTGGGAGAAGAGGAGTTGGTGAGGGAAGCAGAGGCAGGGAGGAAGGAAAAGATGAGGGAGTAAAGGTGTGTGTGTGTGTGTGTGTGTGTGTGTGTGTGTGTGTGTGTGTGTGTGCAGAGAATGTGGCTGGGGTGGGTGGGTGTAGACAGGAGGGTGCTGCTAACATTCCTCCCTGGGAGAGGTGTAACCACATCTACCCCTCCTTTTCATTACCCAATGAGGTAGGATTGCACCAAAGCTCACCATGGGAATGAATGGCTTTCTGAGCAGTGGGTGAGGGGTTACAGGCAGGAGCATGGGTGGCCTTGAAGCAGGCACATTGGAAAGTCTGCCCACAGCATGGGTGGTGACCCCCTATGGCTGTGTAGATGATGCCCACCCCCCAGTCCTTCCCTCCTCCCTAGATCCTCTTGCTCTTCCCCCAAGACCACAAGTAATTAGAGTATAGTTGCCTGTGACAGTGGTGGCTCCAAACTCAAGTGAGGGCCCTATGACCGCCACTACCCTGCAAGCCCAGCCCTGCTGACCTTTGGGGAGCGGCCCAGAATGCCTGAAGATGGCAGCAGTCTGACTGGGAGGACAGTCCTGAACAACCGAGGGAGATGGGGAGGAGGAGGAAGGGAGGGAGAAAAAGGAGGGAGATGAAGGTAGAGGAGAGGAAGGTGAGGGAGGAGGAGGGAGAGGAAAAGGAAAAAAAGCTGTCGGGACCAACAGCTCTTTTGTCAAAAGGGTAGAAGATGCGTGTGGCTTTTCTTTCTGGAACTGAATATAGGGAACATAGATTTAGGTCTCCAAGAATTCCATGTTCCAAGTAGCAGTGAAGAAGCAATTCCAGGAACATTTTATAGCAACAGAATAAAGCAAGCTGTAAATCAAGACACTCTGCAAACACACTGATAGGAACACGGTAGGTAAGTTACAGTGAGGTGTGGGCCTTGGGTGCTCGCTGACAACACTCGAGGCCCTTTGGTTGGTCCAGCCCTCCACATCACTGAAGGTTCAATCAGCCAGCCCTTGTTGACATAGCTTCTTTCCAAGAGGCTGCCATTCACAAAGGTGACAGGAGGAAGCAGGAGAGGAGGGAGGAGGAAGAAGGGAGGAGGAGTTAGAAGAGGAGAGAAGGAAGCTGAGGGGTGGAGGGGGGGCTGAGAGGGAGGAGGGGAGTGAAGGGGAAGAGGTGGAGGGATAGAAGAGGAAAGGGTGGAGGAGGGGGGCTGAGAGGGAGGAGGGGAGTGAAGGGGAAGAGGTGGAGGGATAGAAGAGGAAAGGGTGGAGGAGGGGGGCTGAGAGGGAGGAGGGGAGTGAAGGGGAAGAGGTGGAGGGATAGAAGAGGAAAGGGTGGAGGAGGGACCCGGGTGGATTTGGAGAAGTAGGGGGGAGGGGCAGGTTAGAAGGCTCTAACTGTCTGTCCCGATCTGTCTGTCCCTGCAGCCACGGTGACCCTCGCTGGAATTAGCATCTACATAGCATACTCAGCTGCCGCCTTCCGAGAGGCAGCTTGCCTCCTGGAGGAGAGGGCCCTGCTGGACCAGGTGGACATCCGCTTTGGCTGGTCCCTGGCCCTCGGCTGGATTAGCTTTGTCTCTGAGCTGCTCACAGGGGTGGCCTTCCTGGCAGCTTCGCGAGTGCTCAGCCTGAGACAGAGGCAGAACCAGGCTATCTGAGTTTGGCCAGCCCAGGAGGCCCGGAGTTTTTTGGGCTCATCTCCGTGAATGGCAGGCTTTTCTTCCTCAAACGCCCTTCACAGAGGCCAGAGGGGCTCTTCACAGAGGCCAGCGGGCCCGTGGTGCCCACGGTGGGTGAGCCCCGCCTGACTGTTGTCCTTGTGCTATCTGGAATGCTCACTCTGCTGTGTTGTGTGCATGTGTGTGTGTCTGGTGGACTGCAAGAGAAGAGTGGGCGTGGAACCCATATCACCAGAAATAAACGCCAATCCTAACCACCTGGGAGCTTTGCGGCTTGGCCCACTCTGCGCCTTTTCTGGCTCTGTTTTCTCCTCAACCCTGACCTTTGTTGGATCAGCTTCTCTTCTTTGTGAGAAAATGGGTGGACCAGAGAGGTTAGTTAACTTCTGCAAAGGTGCACAGAGATGCTGGCATACTTTGCTCTCAAGAGCAACCCTGCTTCCTACACAGCTTCTCTAAGCAAGCTCAAGGCTCTGTGGGGCCCCTCTGCCTCAGATGATGCCTTGGGGGTCATACAACCTGGACACAGACCAAGGGAGGGCACCGTGGGTAGCACCAGGGAGAAGTCAGACTCTGGCCTTCCAGTACCGAGGTGGAAAGGTTCTGGGAGTGGATCATTCCGGTTAGTGTGTGCTGTGTGCGTGGAGGGGCTGGGGGAGGAAGTGAAGTGGGGGTGGTGAAAGGAGGGAGTGAGGAGGCAAATGGAGGGAGGGGAGGGAGTGAGGGAGGAAGCAGAGGAGTTGGGAAGAGTCCTGCCTAATCCTTTGAGTCTCTGGGCTGGGAGCTCACTTCGGAAGTGTCAGCAGACTACTCAGGTGGGCAGTGTTGGTCCCACACTTCTCCAGGGTTGTCAAGGGATTCTCACAGGAAGGGGCAGGTGGCAGCTGCAGTCAGGAAGAACGGCTCTCCAAACCACAGTCTACCCCATGGATGTCACCTCTGTGTCTGCCCAGTGAAGGCCAGGCGTCAGCCTTCCCCAGGCCTGCAGGGAGATGCTCTTGTGTCGATGGAGCTTGACAGTGCTCAGGGAGGACTCTCTGGGTCCTCCCTGTGGTGGGAGCAGGGAGTCGTGGGTTGAAGGAACTCAGGGGGTTCCAGGGTCCCCCCCTTTTCATGGCCGTTGGTGAGGTTATTAAATGACACCATTCTCAGCATTATGAGATTATATCTTTGAGATGTCACCATTGTCACGTGACATTGCCACCCAAGTGACATCATCATACTCACTGACATCACTGTTCCTGTGTGACATCAATATCCTAAGGACCGTCTTGGTTACTCTTCTATCGCTATGATAAAACACCCTGATCACGGCGACTTCGAAAGAAAGTGTTAGACTTGGGGTCTCACAGTCCCAGGTTGGCGTCCATGGCCATCACAGCAGGAAGCATGGCGGCAGGCAGGCATAGCTGAGTGCTTATGTCTTTATCCCAAAAGACTGACTGGAAATGGGGCGGGCTTTTGAAAACTCAAAGCCCACATCCGGTGCCGCAGCTCCTCCCCCAAGGCCACGCCTCCTAATCCTTCCCAAAGCAGCCCCACCATCTGAGGACCAGTTATTCGAACATTAGAACTTATGGGGGACATTCTCATCCAAACCACCACAATGACACCACCAACGGCACGATGTCACTGTCTCTGACCATGACATCATCAGCTTTATCAGAGCCATGACAGCATCATCTTCACATGATACCTTCATTTTTACATCATGTTCAACACATCATCTTCACAGCTGATTCCCAGTGAGGACTTACTGCATAGTCTACACATCAGTCAGTCAGTCAACAAACACTTCGCAGACTGAGGGGCAATGATTATAGGACCAGCCTGGACTGCTGAGTTGACATGTCAAGGAGAGAGGCATGGGAAACATGTAGTACAGCGGAGATCAATCAAGCAGGATATAGGTGGGGAAACTGAGGCATAGGCAGGCATTATTAACCACCCCAGAGGCACAAGGAGGCAAAGTGTTACAATGGGAATGAAACACAGAACTGGGGATTCCAAAATGTCAACAGTTGCACCTTCTCTGTCCCTGGACCTTGGATATTGGACATCTGTTTATTCAGAAGTGAAAACATAGCAGCGAGGCAGCTCCCACCAGCGGAATACTGCCAGAGGCTGCCTGCTGTCCAGGGCCAGGGCAGGGAAATGGTTGCAGAGGCCGCATTACCAAAAGGACGGTCTTTGCTGCCATCTGCTGGTCAAATTGTAGAACTGTGCCGGAGGAACAGCAACTTGTTAAAACCTCTGCGTTTTACCGGGAAGGGAGACAGTGCCAGACAAGTGTTCTCAGCTTGGGCGGTGCTCTGCATGCCAGGACTCTTGATTTTGTCTAGAGACAATCTTGGCTCTCACAACTGGAGCCAGTGGTACTACCGACCTGTGGAGCATCTTCCTGGTCTACCTGTCAATGGAGCCAAGGCCAAGGAGCCTCCTGAGTAAACAGAAAGGAATGATGCCGAAGCCGTGCCCAGCCAATAAGCAACAGCGAGCAGAAGAGAGCCTTTCATTTGTGCACTGAATATCTACGGATATCTACTGTGTCAAGAAGGGCACCAAGCCTGGGGCACATTAGTGGGAGTGGTGGGTTCTCAGAATCACCTGAGAAGAGCGTCTCCGTGAGGCATTGCCTGATCAGGCGGGTCTGTGACTGAACTGTTAATGCGGGCAGCTCCAAAGCGGGGTGCACGAGCTGAGCAGAAGCATGCGTGCCTTCCCTGCTCTCTGCTCGTGACTGGTTGTGGTGAGATGAGCTGCTTCCAGTTCCTGCTTTGCTTTCCCTGCAGGGATGGGCTGTCACTTGGACTTGCTCTGTCTGTGCATTTTGTCACAGCAATGGAAACGCAATGGGAAGAGTGGGATGGCGGGACGGGTCCTCGCCCTTACCTCGTTACTGGGAGATAGATCATGAAGAAGAGCCAGGGGTACAGAACAGTCAGGCTGTGGTAATGGCAAATCAGCAAAACCTAGTGATGAGGTGAGCGCCTCCTCCAGCAGGCGACATGATAGTCAGACCCACACAGGAGACTGTGTGTAAGGAAGCAGCAGGCCAGGCGGGCGATGGCAGGAGACGGTCCTGCTGTGGAGACAAGGTGACATGCTTGAAGGCAATGAGAGGGGTTGAGGGAGTGGTGTAGGGGTGAGGGAGAAGTGGGCAGGAGGCCATGGCTGTAATCACGGCCAGAGGTGAAGACTGTGTCAGTGGGGGTGAGGGGTGTGCTGCTCTTCCATTTCGTCCTATCCTGATTTCATTTGCACGTGAGAGTCTCTGGATGTTCCTGGTTGCCAGATCCTTCCCACCTCTGTCACCTAGCATCTTCACAGAATGACCCCACACTCATAATCCTCAGGCCTCAATGGTGCCCAGTGGAATAAAAGCTTTAAAACAAATTTTAAATTAAGCATCATCATTATTTTGTTCTATGTGTTTGAGTGTCTTGCCTGCATATATGTCTGTTCAGCACATGTATACCTAGTACTCACGGAGACCAGAAGAGGGAATTGGATCTCTGGGGACTGGAGTCACAGATGGCTGGGAGCCACCACGTGGGCCCTGGGAGGCGAACCTCCATCGCCTGGAAGAGCAGCCAGCGATTGCTCTTGACTGCGGAGCCATCTCTCCAGCTCCTTGGAATAGAAGTTCTAAGGCCAGGCCCAGATGTTGCCACTCCCCTTTGGTTCTTTCTCAGGTGAGAATGGTAGTTCCCAAGGTCCCTTGGTCCCCTGTAGAGAGTGGATGGCAGGGAAGAGAGGCTGCAGGGGGTGGAGACGGGGAAGTGTGCTGTGCTGTGCCCTGCAGTCACTGGAGGGAAAAGGGAAAGAAGGAGGAGCCAAGGCGAGGTCATCTGTTTTGGAAACCCCGGGTGCACATCTGGGCGACGGCCTGGCTGCGTGCGCCACAGGACAGCCCAGGCACCTGGCCCAAGTGAGGCTCATGCACTGAGTGTCTGTTCACTGGTTTATTATGGAGCTTCTGACAGAGCCTGGATGGGGGCGGGGTCACTGAAAGTGTATCGGGAGACCCCAAACAGCTACACTGGAAAGTCTTCACCCAGCATGGATGAGAGTTTGCCATTGACAGTTAGGGGAGGATGCACACAGCTGACTTGGAGGAGTGGTTAGAATCGCAGGTAAAAACCCACTGACCCTCCCCACCTTCTATAAGAAGATGTCAGCAGTCAGCAGACAAGACCCAGACGGACGCTACAGCTGACCTGCCAAGATGGTCAGACCCGTGCTCTACAGCTCACCCTGAGTAGAGGGCTCAGGGCTCACTGGGCCCTGCCACAGGGAAGGGGAGCCTCCCTGGAGACAGCGATCAGAGGCAGATGAATGTCTTGCCTGCATTTGCTGTTGCCTTTGACTTCTCTGTATGCAAACTCAGGGCCAGCCAAGTCCCGGGCACAAGGAGGGGCCTTTCTCACACAGGAGGTACCAACCCTTGGCTGCCAGGAGCCTGAGACTGTGGGGGCCCTGCTTTGGGAAGCTCTTCAGTGCGGACAGGGTCAGGGCTCAGCACCATCTACGCTGCTCCCCACTCCTGGGGCCAAAAGACTGGGTTTAATGTGTAGTGGTGTGTGTGTGTGTGGTGTGTGTGTGTGTGTGTGTGTGTGTATGTGTATGTGTGTATGTATGTGTGGTGTGTGTGTGCGGTGTGTGTATGTGTGGTGTGTGTGTGTGGTGTGTGTGTGGTG
>NC_022014.1:9394892-9405413 GCF_000317375.1 Microtus ochrogaster | reverse complement strand
GTATGTGTATGTGTGTGATGTGTGGTGTATGTGTATGTGTGTGTGTGTGTGTGTGTGTGTGTGTGTTGATCTGTGGTGATTGCTGGTCCTCTCAGTGATTTTTATTTGCCGTTTCCTAGACACTGCACACCCACAGTTTGGCTGGGATATTAGGCCTCTTTGGCTAACAGAACGGAGTCATCATCCCTGTTTTGTTCTAACAACAGCCCGAGCCTTTCCAAATATTTACAAGTGAAGGTCCCCTGGGAACATACGGAGGGCTTGTGAGGCAAGGGAGAGGGAGGATGAGAGAGATGCAGGTACACATAGCAAAGCCAGAGAGACACAAAGACCCGGAGAGGCACAGTCAAGCACTCCTCTGGACAGGGACCCACTGAGGAATGTGTCCCTGGGGAGCACCTGGTGTACAGATCAGGGTGTGCTTATGCCTGGGCTGCAGAGCCCTCTGCAGGACAGGCTGTGTGGTGTGTGCATGCACTTCCAGATTCAGGGGAGCAGTGGGAGAAGGGTGCTCTGCGGGGTGCTGCTCGGGAGTCGCTGCAGATGGTCTTCTGGAAAACTGCTTTTTAATAAATAGGAATTGCACACTCTAAACTCCAGCTACTAGGATAGGCTGGGGACCTATCCTGAAGTAACGCAGATCATCACCTTAACATGAGGTGGAATAGATTTCTGGGAGGGTCTATGAGGGAATTTCCAGATTGGGTTGATTGAGATGAGGAGACCCACCCTGAATGGTAGGTTGTAGCCTGCCCCCCACAACAGAGCATCACCATACATGGATATACTCCTATTAGACTTTCACAGGTCTTGTGAAGCAGCTATCACACAAACATAAGGGCCTGAATTCAGATCCCAGGAATCCTTCTGTGGTCCCAACCTTGGGAGGAGTGAACACAACCAGGAGCAAGTCAATGTATGTCGTGTTTAATGAGAGAACCTGTCTCAAACCATACAGGTGGAGTGATTGAGAAAAGTTACCACACACACACACACACACACACACACACACACACACACAGAGAGAGAGAGAGAGAGAGAGAGAGAGAGAGAGAGAGAGAGAGCGAGCTCAGATGTGTGGAGGACGAAGGTTAAAGAATGAGATCCCAGGCTATATTTAGGGTGCAGAAAAAGGCACCCAACCCAGTTCCTGCCTCCAGAAAGGCTTTTCCTTGCCCCCAAATAAATTCCTATTATCCCAGAGAGACTGCCCTGGCCTCCCTGTGAACTCTGAGTCACTGTGGGTAGCCAGTCAGGCACAGCTGTCTCATTAGCATGATGGGCTTTCATCGCGTGGCCTGAGGCAGGGTCACAGTTGAGGACCTACTCTTGGCTGTGGGACTAGGATGCCCATCCTCTTAGTTTGGGTTTCTATTGCTGTGAAGAGACACCATGACCACGGCAACTCTTAAAACGGAAAGCATTTAGTTAGAGCTAGCATACAGTTTCAGAGGTTTAGTCCATTATCATCATGGTGAGGCATGGTGGCATGCAGGCAGACATGGTGCTGGAGAAGGAGCTGAGAGTCCTACATCTTGATCAGCAGGCAACAGGATGTGAACGGTGTCACTGAGCATAGATTGAGCATAGGAGACTTCAAATCCCGCCTCCACACAGTGCACACTTCCTCCAACAAGGACACACCTACTTCAACAAGGTCACACATCCTAATAGTGCCACTTCCTTTGGGGGTTATTTTCTTTCAAACCACCATACCCATCATGCCTTTGAGCTGTGGACTGTGGCTTGCTCTTTGAACCATCAGCATCTGGGTTTGTTAGGGCTGTGGAAATGAACTAGTCTTGGTGACGGAAAACCCTGGGTCAAGGCATCTGTTCAGAACGTTTGTCTAGTATGTATCAATTTCCTGAGGAAGCGCACTTTGTACCCTCAAAGACTGGCTGTAGACAAGACAGAAAGAAAAGCCTGGTGAGTCGCTGCTTTGAGCTTGGATCTAAGCCCTGTCACTCGGTGAGGCTAGCAGTTGTCAATGGTTGGCTGAGCATATACCTCAGCTGCTCTGTCTTCAGAGGGCATCATTCTGGGAAAAAGTGAAACGGGAATGTCTGCTTCTCAGGGTTGTTACAGAATGGGCATTTAAAGGCTTGACTGTGTGTCTCCTTCACACAGCAGAGTCAGGATTATGGTGCACATGTGAGTTCCAGATGGTGCTTCCGAGGTGACTGGTCTTCATTGTCACCTTGATTAGATTTAGAATCACCATGGGAATACACCCTGGGTGTCTATGGAAGTGTTTCCAGAAGGTTTGGCCGAGGAAGGGAAACCCACCCTCGATGTGAGCAACACGATGTTATGACCCGGGATTGCAGATGGAATAAAAAGGGAAAGGAGGGACCCAGCTGAGGAGCGGAATCTGTCTCTTTCTGCCTCCCAACTGAATCCAGCACGGCCAGCTGCCTTCTGTCCCTGCCACCGTGCCTTCCCCATCATGATGGACTGTGTCCTCTCAAACCGTCGCTCGCAATCATCCCGTCCTCCCTCAAGCTGCTTTTTGGATGGTATTTTGTCGCAGTAACAGTAAAATGAACTAAACAGCTCTGTTGTTTGCTGAGTCGTCCCCAAGTGCCAATTATTTAAGCCCAGGATATCATTTCTTTATAAAGATGTGCATGGAGGCAGATGTCTGCAGTCCCAGCACTTGAGAAGTAGAAGCAGGAGGATCAAGAGCTCAAGGTCACCCTTGGCTATACAGTAGGTTGATGTCCTGGACTTTATTTAAAAAAAAAAAAAAACAAATCCCAAAGCAAAACAAAGGAAATTCTAAGGAGGGTGAAACTATATCAGAAATTATGAAACCACTGACAAAGTGATCAAAAACAGGATGAGTAGGATAGCGTAGATTGGCCGTGACCAAAATGTGGTCCTTGCCTAAGAAGCTTTGGGGTGATGGGGAAGTTATCATCAATGCAAGTTCTCAGGCTTCCTGTTAGGAAGAGCTACTGCATTAGACACCCAAGAGATGCTGAAACAAACTGGGCTTCAGCTGACACTCTGAGTGATTCTAGTACACAGCAAGATTGAGGACCATCACACCAGATGGACATGCCGAGATGAAACTGGACCACAATGGATTATCAGTGGAGGACACAGCAGAAAGAGGCACAGTGAGGAACCAAAGGAGGATGAAACAGTGTGGACTTAATAGAGAGGGAAGCTCTCAGAGCACCAGAGGGAATACATGTTGCCAAGGCTACATCTCCACGCTGAACATCACAGGAGAAGATGCTGAAGAGAGAAAAACAAAACCCCAAGATGTTTGGGATCAGGGTAACCGTGTAGGAGAGACACACTCATATTTTATTCACATCTCGGAGGAGAACAGTAGATGTTTCCAGGGGAAGCTATTTTTCAAATGTCTGTAGACTTGATTAGGTTGAAAAAAAAGTACAAATTAATTTAAACGCATCGCTGAACTTCCCATAACTTTTGCTGTGATGTGTTTTCTCAGTCAGTTGGCACTAAAACAGCTGCCGCAGAACTTCTGAGTGTTGGAAAGAGGTCCCCTTCTATCAGAGGACATGGACAGTGGCCTGGAGTGGACAATCTTCCCAGAAATGTCTTTGGATGGGTAATAGGTCATTCATCCACAGACACACTAATCACACCTGTCCTCCTGCAATATCAAATCGCTCAGCATCCTTGAAGTCCAGCATATGTTGCTTTTCTTTTTAAAGTGTGATCTCCTGCAATCCCTGAAGCCCCCTCTCGATATTATCCCATATTCATTGCTTATTTTATCACTGAGAGAGAGTTTGTGGCTTCAAGGTGTGAAAGGTGTGTTGACTGGCACACAGACAGGTGCTGGGCAGCTCCCATCTCGGCTGACCAGGAAGCACAGAAGACTGAGGGTGGGACCGGGCTTCACTGCAATCCACATCCCCCAGCAAGGCCCCGCCTCCTAAAGGGCTACAACCTATACAGATACCAATACCAGCTGGAGATGACGTATTCAAACCGAAGCCTATGGAAGCCTCCCACATCGTTTCCCTAGAAGTCGAATGTTCTACTTTTCCTGCTCGATACACTGGAGGCACCTGATTCCCTGCGGCGGGTGTCTGTTCTGTGCTGCAATCACTCCCTGGTGGACAGCGAGGAGACCCTGGGTGGACGCGCCATGCCTTTTCTGCTGTGCATATGCAGAACCTCACTGCTATGCCAGGTTCATAGTTCATACTCAGCAGATATCTGGTCAGTCCTCGTTTGCTGCTCATTCTTGCTGTTTATCTGAGTGCTGTGTTCTCTGTGGAGTGAGAGGCAAAAACATGCCCTTGTTTATAAAATAGCCAGAACAATGAGGGCAGGTAAAGTAAAAGGAGAGGGCCAGAAAATTGGAGCTGGAGAACAACAACAAATAAAATCAGAGGGAGCAAAAAAGAAATTACCATCATCATCATTATCGTATCATCACCATCGTCATCAACAACAGTATTGATGATGATGATGACAAAAATGATGGCTGTCTACGGGCTAATACTTTGGAATGTTTTCACACCATGAGATTTAGCTTTGAGCTTACCGCGTAAAAAAATCTAGGAAAAAAAAAAAAAGAAGAAACCATTGGCTCATATATGACCATTTGACTAAAGAATTAGAGTAATTGACTAGGAAAGATAAGTGGTTTCAGCAAGAGGTTTACAATATAGGATCCTAGCAACTTGAGTCACAAAGTGTCAGATTTGTATCTATGTAGTGTATTCTAGGGACAAACAGTCTATTGTAAACAGACTGTAGCTGCTGGGATAATGCTCACCAAAAAGGTCCTTTACAGCAGAGGGGATGGAGATCCACGCCCACATGCAATAGTCCAGTGCGGTTTGAGACAGAGGAGAAACTTCAAAGTGTTGAGAGCCCAGGGCAGAAAATTTGTCCGTGGAAGGCTGTGGGGACACACTGGCACCTGAATGGTTGTGTTTAAAGAATGATATCATCATTCTGGGAGGTGGGGGGGGGTCTGGAGAGGTGATTGGCAGCCATGCAAATGCAAAGTTTTGGGAGAATAGTGTACCCGAGAAACAGCAGGAAATCCATGAAGTTTAGTGCAGGGTGGCGGAGGGACAACAGGGGGAATTGATAAAGTGTGCCTGGATGTGAACTGGCCATTAGGCTCAGGGACACTTTGTCCCCTGCTGGTGATGCAGTTTGGAAGGCTTGGGGAACCTCTAAGGGGAAGCCTCACTGGAAGAAGAGGGTCACTCAGGGCAGGCTTGGAGTCTTTATAGTTTTATAGACTGAAGATAATGTGGTCCGCCCTCTCATGCCTTCCTGCCATGATGGATTGTATCTTCACCAACCACGAGTCAGATAAACCTCCCTTCCTTACGTCAGCTGTTTGGTCACACCAGGCAGAAAGTTGGCTAACACACGAGGTGAGCCGGCCCTTGCAAGGGTCTGCAGTCACACTGTGAGCTCCACAGGGCATGCTGAAAGGATTAAAAACACGGAAGGTGGGTACCTGCAGCGGGTCCTGCCGAGGTATGTCCCTAAGAGGATGTGTCATGCACGCCAGAGTTAGTACAGGGCCTTACGGGGGCTGGTGTGAGTGAAAGATTCAAAGGCTGACATGAGAGAGACAGGCAAACAGACAGACGGACAGAGGAACAGGCAGGAGGGGAACAAGAGAAGCAGAGAGACAAGTGAGAGGACTGACAGTTTTAGGGGTTTGCTTGTCGCATAGCTGAGGGCGGAGAGGGACTTTGTGCCAGGTGATGAGGTGACCCCTCCCTGGGGACTAACACAGGCAGTAGGGAACTAGGGAAGGGTTTTAGATGGACAGGTGGCACAGCCTAAGTTAGACATTTAAAGATGCAAAAATACTTTATTGCCTCTTTATTCATCCCTGACCAGGGGCCTAGCTTTCTCTGTAGGTGCCCATGCTGGTCCTAAATTTTTTTGCAACAAGGCCAAGGGCTCTGGAAACAGTGAAGTTTGAACTGACAGCAATTGTGCTGCAAGGGTGAAAATTAATTAAAAGTTTTCAAAGGGCCGTGTTCAGTATTCTTTTCTCTTTTGTGTTATCAGCAAGGCTGCCTTTTCTGCGGGCCGGGAGTTACTGCAGCCCAACGTTTTCATGTTGCCTGTAGGGTAATTATGTCAGCTATATGAGCGATGATAAGCAGCAGTTTGTATTATTCTGTGATTAATCTCCATACATTCTGGCATTCCAATCTGCCCTCAGAAGACGGAGCTGTGATTCTCGGGTGCAGAGGGAGGACTCAGGAAAGAGCTGCACGGGCCGAGGCCTTGAAACAGAGGTGACTCTAGACTGAGCTTTCCCTGTTCCTCCCAAGCACCTGCAGACTCCAGGCCTGATTCCCACATGCCCCACGAGAGACCATCCAACACCCACGGAACACAGTTCAAACCCTGTCCGTCCTTCACTGTCGCACTGCTGTGACCAGATACCAGGCAAGAAGCCATTGAGAAGAGGAAGCGTTTCTGTGGCTAACAGTTAGAGGGCATGCTGCCTGTCAGGACAGGAGTGGCAACAGGGCACACAGTCAGGAAGCAGAGAGCAGCGAACGCTGGCACTCAGCTCGCTTCCTCCTTTGTAGATCTTCTAAGGGCCCCATTGGGGAATGATGCTGCTAACATTTGGGGTGTGTCTTCTCACATTAATCCAACTAATTAGACAGTCCTTCATAGATGTGCCCAGAGGTTTGTTTCCAAGAATTCTAGATCCTGTTACATTGATAGTCAGTATTCACCACCACCCTCCCCAACCCCATTCAGAGACAGACAAAGACGATGTGGGAGAAGAAATTTCCAGTTTTAACGCTGCACCCCTGAGGAGTTCTTACATAATGAACAATTTCACTCATTTTATCCAGCTCACCAGGAGGGAACCCGGCCCTTTGTGAACCCCCAGACTGAAGATGAACTTTTCCCAAGATGGCGTCAGAGGAGCAGCGGTGGTCTTTACAACAACCTCAGATGATAGTGTTCTACAGAGCAGAGGGTGGATGTAGCTGGGAACTCATTACAGAGATTATATAGACAACTGGAAGACAGGAGTTTGGAACTTACAGCAAATAAAGAGAGATCCAATGTGAGTGACTCCAGTTTGATCATTTACCTCGGGTGCATCAAGCTATCACATTCACACTATAACCCATAAATGTGCATAGCTATTGCAAATTCTGTAAAAATAAAGTAAAAAAACTTTGCCTGGTAGTCTAAGCCTCTTACCATCTCCTCCTGCTCCCCCTTTCTCCTCCTCCTTTTCTTACCTTTCTTCCTCTTCCTTTTCTGTTGCCTCCTCCCTCCTCTTTCCCCTCTCCTGCTTTCTTCTTATGTGTTTGAGACAAGGTAGCCAGACTTCTTGGAAGACTTAGGCAGTAAGACACACGTTCAAAGACTGTCTGGGTTACAGAGTGGATTCATGAGAAGCCTGAGCAACTTAGCAAGACACTATCTAAAAGTAAGTAGCAAAAAGGAGGGCTGGGAAAGGCAGCTGGGGACAAATCTCTTGTCTGGCTTTGATGCTCCAGGATAGAACCACAGTACTGTCCTGTCACCACCCTGTGGGTCACCAAGGTATATCATAGCGCTCTCAGATTATTCCTTTTGCTTTTTGATACAGGGTCTCATGTAGCCAGGCTAGTCTTGACTCTCTATGTAGATGAAGCTGACCTTGAACTTCTGATCCTCCTGCACCCAGTTTTCCAATGCTAGGGTTACAGATTTGGTCTTCCAGGGCCTGCTTATGTAGTATGGAAGACTGAATCCAGGGCTTTGCGTGCGTCAGGCAAGCTTTCTGCCAACTAAGCTACGTCTCCAGCGTCTGGATTGTTCTTTCCAGACAGGGCTTGCTATACAGTTCAGGTTTGTGATCTTCCTGCCTCAGTCACCCAAGTACTGGGACTACAGGAAGACACTAAAACACCCATCTTCTTGAGCTCTGCACGAAACTGGAACAGTTGAGAACTGGTTTGTTTCTAGCCAGGAGATGGATGGACCATCTCTTGCAAAGGGTCAAAAGAAGGTGAACAAGCAAACTCCATGGTGGCCCATCCCACTGCAGCCCGAGACTGCCTTCTTGAGTCCTGCAGACTTCCAGAATCTTTCCTATCCCCTGTGTTAGAGGACTTTCAAAGCACACAGACAGGAAGAGGGTCTTGTGACCCACGCAGGGCTCTTTCTAATCTCTGATTTATTGATGGCATGAGGGAAATTTCATTAAAAGAGACTGCCGTTTCCCACTCGTTTGTCACGTTTTAAATTTATATTTTAAAACATTAATAAAACCAACACTGTTAATTATTTTCTGAAATGTCAGATGCATTTAAGATGTGGCGATGCTGGACAGTAGCTTCATCTCACACTAGGAGGGAACTGTATTAAAAAGCCCTTCAGGAAGTAGAGAAAGACAAGATCTCCTGAGTGAATTGGGAGCATGGGGACTTTGGGGGAGGGCTGAAGGGGACAGGGAGAGGCAGGGAGGGGAGAAGAGAAAAAATGTAGAGCTCAATAAAAATCAATTAAAAAATGTAAAAACAAAGCCATTTCCTGGCTATATAGAGACCTCTTCTTTGCCTGAAACGTATCATCCGCTAAATTGTGTCTTGTCTCCTGCTCCTCTAGATTCTTCCGTCCTCTCTCCTCCTCATTCTTCTATCTCTCCCTCGCAACTTTTCTTTTCTGCCTTCTCCTCCTCCTTTTCTCCTCCTTTTTATGATTTGAGATACAGTCTCAGGTAGCACAGGCTGGGTTTGAACCTGCTATAGCTGAGGCTGGTCTTGAATGCTTAATGACCCTCCTGTACCTCCTGGCTATTGGGATTCTGGGTATGCACGATCACATCCAGCTGGAATTTAATTAGTCACTCCCATCTCTTCTTCACTCAGTACCACCTTGAGGGGGTTCTGTCTTAAGGCTGTAATCTTAGCTCCATTTGTGAAATCTGCCTTTAGTGTAGCTGTCCCGCTCTCCAGCCCCAGAGAGGTCCTGCTGCTGTTGATGAGATGGAGACCACGCACAGAGTCCCCACCCAAGATCTACTTACCATGTCTTCAGGGCATCTGCTGTCTCTACCTGGTCCTACTTGGTGAGGCATCTGTTCAGATTCCTCCCAGCCTCTCCTCCAATCCTGCCACTCCACACCTTCTTCCAGTGTCCTGCAGATTTGCCCTGGGCTGCTGGCTCAGGTTGGTGAAGGCGCCTGAAGGCAGTCTTCCTGTGATGGTTGGTTCTGGTTGAAAACTAGATTGAATCTGAAATTAGCTTAAAGGCAGACCTCTGGGACAGGTCGATGGGGACATTCCAGAGGAGACTGAGGGGAGAAGACCCTCCCTTAGGGTATGATGAACCTTCTTTTGGCCCAGACAGAAAGAGCTCCCAGTTTGAAAATCAGTGGCCTTTGCCTGCCCGCCTTCACTTTTAGTTGGTGAGTGCATCTATTCTGTTGTTGTTGCTTCTGCCATTGCCATCCTTGCTGATGAATTCCAGCTTCTTCAGCCTTCCAATGTGGACTGAAGGCAAGCAGCTCCCCAGGAAATACTCAGACATTCAGCATCCAGTTGGGGCTACTGAGGCATCCAGCCTCATGGACTGAGCAGTTTCCAGGTTCTCAGTCTCTCAGTGTGCAGACGGCTATTGTTAGGCTACTCAGCACCTATCATGTAAGACAGTCATAGATTTCCCTTGGAATATAAATTTATTCCATTTGTTCTCTTCCTTCAGGGAACCCAGAGTAATGTATCCCCCAAGAGATCTCAAGCATTTATTTGCCACCATGTACAATGGGAACTTTGTTCATGCATCTGATGCGTCCCTGCGATATTCAGAATGTAACAGAAAACTCAAATTGAAAAAGAGTGGAAGAGACCATGAGAAATACAACCCACGAATATAATGTAGTAAAATAATCTGCTTATTAATCCAATCATCAAGTTCTTTGATAAATGTTTACAATGTTCTTCTTTACAAACCAGACATTAAACTGGGAACTGGAGACACATGATTAGCTGGTTTTAAAGAGGTAAAACATATATGTTAATAAATTATATAATTCAAATATAACTTCAATTCTTGCACTTTAATAAAACTACATATATACACACATACATACATACATACAATGACACTTGTAAAACAATACAATGCACACACACTTATATTTCTTGAGATGGTGTCCTGTAGCTCAGGGTGACCTCAAACTTAGTCCACAGCCAAAGCTGACCTTGAAATCTGGTTCCACTTCCTGACTGTTCTTGTTAACAAGTGTGCTACCACAGCCAGTATATGAGGTGGTGTGGCTCAAACCAAGAGCTCTGTAAGTACTAAATAAACACTCTAGCCACCTAGCCTGATACACTCATGAGTGCTGTACACACACACACACACACACACACACACACACACACACACACACGGGCAGAGAGGTGTGGAGGAACCTCAATGGAAGAAGTGTCTTGATAAGATTGGCCTGTGGGGGCTACCAGGTGGCCCTGTTTGGGTACTGAGGAGTTCCATCTGGACGGGTGAGTGTGTGCGATCCAGGGG